>NC_091440.1:24569209-24942136 GCF_964237555.1 Oryctolagus cuniculus | reverse complement strand
CCACATTGTCAGCCTCAAGATTTCAATACTTTACTCAAGTTTTCTTTTAAGTGATGTTAATTATAGCATTTCAAAGAGAGGATCTAATTCCACCCAAAATGGAAGATTTTAAAATGTCCCCACTAAACTGCTAAAAAAGTAAATTGGGTGGCAAGAATTCAACAGAAGTCCAATTTAGATTCTGCGTGTTGTCACCATGTGATTACAATCACACAGACTCTTCTCAGCTTGGAGCTGGAGCTCCTGGAGGCTGTTCCACACTCTGCTACAACAGAAAAAAGCCACCACACAGGAAAGTCCTGGATTTTTGGCTTTCTCACATCCACCTCTTCCCTCCAAAGTGGCAGAAAGGAAACAACCACCACACTACCACAGTGCGCAGACTACTTTTGGTGTAAAAGGTTTGGTAATGGACTGTGTTGGAAACAGGGAATGAACATCTGTCTAAAAAGTCTCTTTCGGATGACTTTGTACACTCTACCAAGCAATGAGTCTCTGATTAATCAGGGTTAGGAAACCAAAGTTCAGTTCTCAAGACATGACAATTTCAATTGCCTACATATTGTCAGCTTCTACGTGCAACTCTTTCTAAACAAGAAAAGAGACCTGATATCTCTGGAGAGGCCACTAAATTTGCCTCAAGTCTACTGCTGAAAAGACACTTTAAAAACTCAGATTTTCTGCTGTGCCTCTGAAATTGTAACTCAAAGTACATCTTTACCCTAGGGATCTCATTTGATATTTAGCAATGCTTGCATCCCAGACATAACAGTTAAAAGGTACACAAAATTCTAAATGTGGCTGTGCAGAATAGTTTAAAATGGAATGATCATGCAGTGTTCATTTATGCTTGGCATTCTAATCCTAGGCCAATCTTGTAACTGCTGATTTTGACATTCTTGTCATCCAGCAGGCAGCACTCTGATATCCACTGATAGCATCAGTTTTATATTGGGATTTTGGGTCTCAATGTATCCTAAATCTATCAGGCTAGAATTGTTCACTTTAGTCCAGAAGCAAGCATCAGGGTTGATCTGGAACTTGACTACTAGTTCCAAGTAAAATTAATGTTTCCTGTTGTCAAGGCAATATGAACAATGTTCTTACCAAATTCTTATTCACCTTCTACTTTATTTATTTATTTACTTATTTATTCATTTTTGACAGGCAGAGTTAGACAGCGAGAGAGAGAGAGACAGAGAGAAAGGTCTTCCTTCTGTTGGTTCAGCCCCCAATTGGCTGCTATGGCCGGCACGCTGCGCCAATCCAAAGCCAGGAGCCAGGTGCTTCCTGCTGGTCTCCCATGCGGGTGCAGGGCCCAAACACTTGGACCATCCTCCACTCCTTCCTGGGCCACAGCAGAGAGCTGGACTGGAAGAGGGGCAATCGGGACAGAATCCGGCGCCCTAACCAGGACTAGAACCCGGGGTGCCGGTGCAGGATTAGCCAAGTGAGCCGTAGTGCCAGCCAAATTCTTATTCACCTTCTGACAAAGGAAACTCACACTTTCTGTTCCATTGTTTACTTTAGTGTGAAGCTGGAATTCGTCAGTTTGTAGCCAAGCTTAAATTTACTATAAGTCTCTCTGGATTTTTAGATCCCAGAATTCATCTGGTAGGCAGCCAGCCCTCATAACCCAGCAGCAAAGTGGTCTAGATTGAAGATCCACTGAGTTCTAAATTCATTTTATAGCTCAGGTTAATGTACTCCCACTTGTACCCTGTTTTCATTTTGACATTTTTTAGCCCTAGTTAATGTGTGAGAAGGACAAACCTAAATCAACTTCACCCACGCACAAGCTAATCCCCCAAGATAATCTTGGTGCCTCGTATGTGGTCTGAGTTCCATCTCCACAAGCATCGGGCATGTTTAATCCAGCTCTACTTGGTTTCCAGAGTGCCTGTCACTTTGGTGATCTTGCTGGCTAAGCATGAGGATGAGAATTCCAATCTACTAATATTTTGTTGTCAAATTGAGTTTTATTAAGCCAACGCCATAGCCCTTGTTGAAGAAAATCCTGACAGATTTGCCACGATCTTCCTGAGTGGGATGTGGAGCCATCATCTACTTGGTGGGAACATGAGTAGCTGCAGCTAAGGTGGGCACTCCAGCATGGAAGGAGTGTCGATAGCCCCTTCTTTTGCATTTCTATAGAGTGTTCTATTGTGTGGATGGGTCTTATTTTGTTTATCCATTCAGCTATTTGAGTGCATAATGACCATTTCCAATTCGGACAATTATGAATGCAGCTTTTATGAATATTCAGATACTGAATTTTGTGTTAACATAGGTTTTCAAATTAACAGAATAAGTATATATGATATTAGCCAGCTTTTCATTACTATAATAAAATATCTGAGACATGCTACTTGTGAAGGAAGGGGGTTTGTTTCAATACAAAGTTTTGGAGTAGCCCTGTTGGCTTGGCATTTAGTGCTGACATTCTGGCTGGCAGAGTCCTGAGGTGGCAGAGAATACCACAGAGCAAGAGGGAACGTATGGGCTGTCTGTGTCTTTCCTTATAAAAGTCACCACTACACTTCCACATTATCAGTCTAATCAAATCTAATCACATCCCTAAGTCACCACCACTACTCACCATAATTGGACTTCCAGTTAATACTTTTTTTAAAAATATTTATTTTGTTTTATTTGAAAGAGAGTTACAGAGAGAGATAGAGACAGAGAGAGACGTCTTCCATTCTGCTGGTGCACTCCCCAGATGGCTGTAATGGCCAGAGCTGAGCTGATCTGAAGCCAGGAGCCAGGAGCTTCTTCTGGGTCTACCACAGAGGTGCAGGGGCCCAAGGTCTTGAGCCATCTTCTACTGCTTTCCCAAGGCATATCAGAGAGCTGGAACAGAAGTGAAGAGCCAGGCCTCGAACTGGCATCCATATGGGATGCCAGCACTGCAGGCTGGGGCTTTAACCCGATGCGCTGAAGTGCTGGCCCCTACACTGTTAAATACTTTCAACATTGAACAATTGGGAACAGATCAACATATGAGCCTTCGGGGGAACAACTAAACTAATACCCAAACCATAGTAGGCAGGAATGTAATGGATGCATTGAAAATACAAACAATATAATAACAAAAAGTAGCCATGGGAATTAATAAAAAGTTGTATATTTACAAATGACCTTATGTGAATGCAGTTGTGACCTACTGCTGGGGGCATGTGTGTCATTACATTTGGCACAGAACCTTCAGTGAACTAAGATTCTGTTATTTTGTAAGAAATTACCAAGTTGTTTTTCAAAGTGGCTACAGTCTTTTGTACTAACGGCCATGGATTCATGTTTCTTTGGCTCTGCATCCTTGTCAGAAGTCTTCACTCCTATATATGTGTGGGGAGCAACTCGGACTGGACTGAGTTACTGGAATTAAGACTTATTCTATGCATCTGCTCTCCCACAATATGGCGCTGGGAGAGGAGAAAACAACTTCTACACAGCTGCCTCCAGTTCAACTAATAGACTGTGGGACCTGCTCCTGATTGGAGGAGAGCAGCGTACTCGGCGTGTGGGTAGCAGAGTTGGGATTGGCGGAAGAGGACTATAAAGGAGGAGAGAGACAACATGCACCAGGAACATCTAGGGGAACATCTATTTGAAGGAACACCTGTGCAGCCCCCGAGAGAGCCGGCCGGCGGTGTGCCGCTCCCCCGCGGAAGTGGGGAATGTGGCAGGGGGAACTGCCCTTCCACGGAGGTGGAAGGGACGGTAGCCAACCCGGGAAGAACCAGCAGCAAACCCGGGGAGGGCCAAGCAGACGAAAGAACAACGCAGGGTCCTGTGTCGTTCCTCCACGAAGACGGGGAGCAACATAATGGTGCCATGACTTGGATATGAAGCCTAGGCAGGGTTTAGTGTCGTTCCTCCACGAAGACGGGGAGCGACATATTTGTGTGTTTGTTTTGTTTCATTCTGTCTGTTCAGTTATTCTCCTGTGTGAATGATGTATTATTATTGTTAGCACTTTTTCTCTTAGTGAATAATGATTTTGAGTATCTTTTACTTTTTCTATTATTTTCTTTTTCTTATATGATGAATGACTATTTAGATCTTTTTCCCCTTTTAAAAACTGTGTCCATTTATAAAATTTGGAAAGAGACCCTTTTTTCAGATATGTAATTTTTTTCAGATATGTAATTTTTTTCAAATTGAAAGACAATTTCAAAATTGTCTTTCCTTGTTAAACGTGTGTCCTGTGGAGCAAAATTCTCAATAATATGACTCAGGTATCCTGCCATAGACCCTGTATTTGGTGTAGTATAAACTCATCATCAAACCAAGGACATGTATATTGTCACCTATGTTTTCATCTGGAATTTTTATAGTCCTTAATATTATATTTATGTCAAGGATAAATTATGAATAGTAAGATGGCATTAGTACCACCCAGCTTAATGGGATTTGGAGTCCCATTGCAAGTTTTTAGCTTTAACCTTAGAGGTAAGTCCGTGGGAACGTGTGCCGAACTATACATCTCCTCCCTCTCTTATTCCCACTCTTACGTTTTATGGGGATCAAATCCCATTAAGCTGAGTGGTATTAATGCCATCTTACTAGTTAAAGTGATCAGTTTAAGTGTGTAACTGATCATATAGATAGGAATAAGTGTCAAATAGATCACAAAAATAAGACCAAGTGTCTGCTAAGAACAATAGATAGAATTAAAAAGGAGAAAATGAACCACCATGGGAAGCAGGCCATATGGTAGATTCATAGAATGACAAATGACCTAAACAGCACTCTGATCTCAGAATCAGCCCTTAAGGCATTTGGATCTGGCTAAAAAGCCCATGAGAGCATTTCAGGCATGGAAAGCCAAGACACTGTGGCAAACAATGATCTACATTAAGGATCTCTGTGAGTGAGATACCAGTGGAAAGAAAGGGCCATCAAAGAAAGATGTACTTTTCTCTAAAGGTAGGAGAGAATTTCCACTGTGCTAGTGGCTTTGTCTAAATACTGATGGAGTTTGTGGACTCAAAAGGCTTCCATAGCCTTGACAGCTCATGACAAGAGCCTCAGGTGATCACTGACATCATAAATAAGTGTCAATTGTTAAATCAACAACAAGAGTCACTGTGCAGTTACTCCCCATGTAGGACCTCTATCCTTAATGAGTTGTGCCATGAGAATTAACAGCAAAACTTGTCTTCAAATAGTACTTTATACTTTGTGTGTCTCTGTGGGTGCGTACTGTTGAACTCCTTACTTAGTATAGAGTTGTTCTTCTATAAACAAAGATAATTAAAAATGAATCTTAATGAAGAATGGGATGGGAGAGCGAGTAAGAGGTGGGACAGGAGTGCAGGTGGGAGGGCAGGTATGGGAGGAAGAACTGCTATATTCATAAGGCTATACCTTTGAAATTTGTATTTATTAAATAAAAGCTTTTTTTAAATATAGGTAAAATTTGACATGATTTCATAAAAGGCACAAATCAGTAATTACAGCATCATTTACTAGCATATTGACATGCCAATGTTTAAGTAACATTTGTTGAATAGGAAACTGATGTCTCTTTTCTCAATTAGATTGTCTTTGAAGTTTCCTGGAAGATAAATTGAGTATGTGTGTGTTGATTCATTCATTGACTTTTGTCTTTATGTTGATTATAGCCTTCTTTCCATTGGCTTTGCAGTTAATTTGTGCTTTTTCTAATTTGCTAAGGAAAAAGCTCAGATCATTGATTTCAGAATTTTTAACTAGCATGTTCACTAAAGGATATGAAGTTTTAAGCAGCTGCTTTGTATACCCCAGATTTTACTATGTTCTATTTTCATTTAATGGACCAGAAAATAGGTTTTCAGTTTCTTTGCAACTTCTTTGATTCACAAGCTTTTTAGGAATGTTAAATTTCAATTTTACCTTTTTGCTATGGATTTCCCAACTATTTGTTGCTTAAATATTTGCATGGTTAGACTTCTTGACTTCTTGAATTTGTTGAAACCTTTGTTCTGAAACAGAATACAGTTTTACTTGGTGATTATCCCATATCTAATTGAAGTGAATGTATGTTCTAATTGGGCACTATAGTCCTCAAATACCAATTAGCTCATTTGACTTTTTCTTACTGATTCTAGGTGCATTATTATTATTATTATTATTTTTTTTTTGACAGGCAGAGTGGATAGTGAGAGAGAGAGAGACAGAGAGAAAGGTCTTCCTTTTGCTTTTGGTTCACCCTCCAATGGCCACCACAGCCGGCGCACCACGCTGATCTGCAGCCAGGAGCCAGGTTCTTCTCCTGGTCTCCCATGGGGTGCAGGGCCCAAGTACTTGGGCTATCCTCCACTGCCTTCCCGGGCCATAGCAGAGAGCTGGCCTGGAAGAGGGGCAACCGGGAAAGAATCCGGCGCCCCGACTGGGACTAGAACCCAGAGTGCCAGCACCGCTAGGTGGAGGATTAGCCTATTGAGCCGCAGCGCCGGCCACATTTGTGTAAGGATGTCATCAGGAACAGTTGTTGATTAAATCGCTCATTGCTATGAGTTTCTACCTTACATATTTTGAAGCTCTATTATAGAAACATACATTTATACTTTCTTTTTTTAAAAGATTTTATTTATTTATGTGACAGGTAGATTTACGGACAGTGAGAGAGAGAGATAGAGGGAAAGGTCCTCCCTCCGTTGGTTCACTCCCCAGATAGCCGCAATGACTGGAGCTGCGCCGATCCAAAGCCAGGAGCCAGGTGCTTCTTCCCAGTCTCCCATGTGTGTGCAGGGGCCCCAGCACCTGGGCCACCCTCTACTGCTTTCCCAGGCCACAGTAGAGAGCTGGATTGGAAGTGGAGCAACCAGGACTAGAACTGGAGGATTAACCTAGTGTGCCAGGGTGCCGAGCCCCACGTTTATACTTTCTAATCACTGATAAATCTCCATATTAGCATTATGCAGTAAAGCTCTTAATCTCCTATAATATTTCTTCATTTAAGATCTTCGTGAGACCAGTGCTATGGTGTAGCCGGTAAAGCCGCTGCCTGCAGTGCTGGCATCCCATAGAGGTGCTGGTTTGAGTCTCAGCTGCTCCACTTTCAATCCAGCTCTCTGCTAAGGCCTGGGAAAGCAGTAGAAGATGGCCCAAGTCTTGGGCCCCTGCATCTGCATGGGAGACCCAGAGGAAGCTCCTGGCTCCTGGCTTTGGATCAGCACAGCTCCAGCCTTTGCGGCCAACTGGGGAGTGAACCAGAAATGGAAGACCTCTCCTCTCCCTCCTTCTTTCTCTGTGTAACTCTTTCAAATAAATAAATCTTTTAAAAAAAGATCTTTGTTTATTCTGATGTTAATGTTCCCACTACAACTTTTTTTGCATAATGTGTGCATAGTGTAACAACTGTTTTCAGAATTTTACATTTTTTTAAGATTTATTCATTTATTGAAAGAGTTACACACAGAGAGAAGGAGAGGCAGAGAGAGAGGTCTTCCATCTGCTGGTTCACTCTCCAGGTGGGAGCCAGGAGCCAGCAGCTTTCCCAGGCCTTAGCAGAGAGCTATATTGGAAGTGGAGCAGCCAGGACTCAAATCGGCGCCCATATGTAATGTTGACACTGCAGGCAGCGGATTTACCTGCTTTGCCACAGCACCGGTCCCTTAGCATTTTACATTTAAACAAATTTATCATATAGGTAGTATGCTTATTGTAGAAACGAATGTTTCTTATAGATAGCACTTAGAACATGAGATGTGATTCCCCTCTGTCAGGCTTTGCCTTTAATTAGAGTATTTAAATCATTTTCTTTTTTTTAAAGATTTATTTATTTATTTGAAAGAAGGAGTTACAGAGAGGCAGAAGCAGAGAGGATCAGAGAAAGAGAGAGAGAGAGAGAGAGAAAGAGAAAGAATCTCTTATCCACTGATTCAGTTCACCCAATGCCCTCAAATAGTTGAGGCTGGGCCAGGCTGAAGCTGAGATCTGGGTGTCCCACCTGAGTGGAAGAAATGCAATTACTTCACTCTCACTGCTGCCCTCTGGGGTCCGCATTAGCAGAAAGCTGGGGTTAGGAGCTGTAGCTAAGAATCAAACCAGACGCTCAAATGGCAAATGTGGATTAATAGACTGGCTAAACTCTGGCTACCAAGAACATTCTCACATCATATTCAGGGGTAGGTTTTTCTGAGCACCATTAACTATTCACCATGGAACAAAATTCTGTGTAAAGTCATCATGTCTGTTTCCTATCTTTTTCTTGGGGACATACGGTTACTGCCCCCCCCCCACCCAGGGCCAGTGGGCTTTATGTGGCTCCAGTGGTGAGGGAGTGCTCTGCGTAGGTCTTCTTCCATTTCTTTAGTAGCCTGGCTTTTTTCTGGACTTTCTGCCATGACTATTTCCTGCCCATCTCCCAGGCAAGATGGCTTTTCTTTTACCCCTAGCACATGGTGACAAAAATTTGCCAGGAACTAAAGATGGTGGGGTTTGGTGGGGAAAAGATGAATACCCTTCCCATGTGGGCAGGTGGTGTTTGCTATCCACAGAAGAAATGCTCAGTAGCATGCAGAAGCAGCAACCAGTCGCTGTTTGTATGCTTGCACCACCAGGGGAAGCTCTCTTCCGTCTCCCGCTCTGAACTCAAACTTTCTCTTATGCATCCAGTGATAGTCCACACAAAAGGTAACACATTGTTGAGGGTATTCTTGTGTTAGTGGGCTTTCTAAACCATCACAATGGTTCAGACTTGGCCTCCAAGATTTTGTTTATTTTTCTTGGTGTTCTTTCCCACTTTCATAGCTGCCTTATTTTTCTCTCATACTCTTTCAAATGCAAAGATAATTTTGTATGTTCTGTCTTTCCTAAGAGAAACTTGCCAGCATTTGGAATATGACTTTATAGATTATCTGGTTGAAAATCAGATATCTACACAAATATATATCTGCCTATAACTTAAATTATGACTTTATCCAAAAAATATGCAAGATGAAGAAGGTGTTATCTCCAAATCTTCCTAGTAGCTTTTCCTGTCCTTTTCCCAACCTGTCTTGATCATGGAATAAAATTTACATTTCATCTTTATAGGAAATTCCAAATCATGGGGACAAATACATCAATTTTAAGAGAGAAGTAACACCAGAATTGTTATGAGGATTTAAAGAAACTTCTTCTGAAGCTGAAAAGTGAAAACACCTATCATTTATAAATAAGGTATCCCCTAGGCCTCAATGTTGCTGAGAGAAGTATTTCATGCAGTGAGTTCGCAGAGTGCTCATAACAACTGTAGGAGTTTAGCATCACCATGCACATGTTCTCAGAAGTGAGGAAAGTGTTTATAAATGAAAAAAATAGGTTCATATCCAATTTTGTACCCTCTCAACAGACTGATAAAGCAAAAACTTAGTTGACAAAGAGTGATGGAGTGAAAATGAACTAAGCAAAAACCTAAGCTCATCATAAGGGGGTAAATACTGCAGGTAGATTCCTTCAAGTATGCAGTATCCTCCCTAGGGGAGCACTAAAGTCAGGACCATCTGAATCACTTAAAAAGGCCTTGGAGAAGCACATACACACACCGCATTAACAGACCTGGTGGAAGGACTTATTTAAACTTACTGGCAAAAATGTTAATGTTTATTTACCTTCAAGATTTTTGAAGAGCAGTGACCATACAAAAGTTTCATAGCAAGGCTATGGAAAGTGAATTACAAGATGAAAGAGTTAAAACTCCACCAGATGAAATTTTGTGTTTATTTATATGTAAATCCAATATATAATTTATATGTACATTTCAATATATAATATTGAAAATACATAAGTTCTATTTTACACCAGTGCTCAATAGCCATATGTCATGACAGAAATTATGGTAAATGTTACTAGTTTTATTTTATTTCATTTTTTAAAAGATTTATTTATTCATTTGAAAGGCAGAGATACACACAGAGAGAGGAGAGCCAGAGAAAGAGAGGTCTTCCATCTGCTGGTTCACTCCCCAGTTGGCTATAACAGCTGGAACTGTGCCAATCTGAAGCCAGGAGCCAGGAACTTTCCAGTCTTCCATGCAGGTGCAGGTGCCCAAGGACTTGAGCCATTTTCCACTGCCTCCCCAGGCCATAGCAGAGAGCTGGATTGGAAGTGGAGCAGCCAGGACTCGAACCAGTGCCCATAAGGGATGCTGGCACTGCAGAAGGCGGCTTTACCTGCTATGCTACATTGCCGGGTTCCTTTTTTTTTTTTTTTTTTTTTTTAAGATTTTATTTATTTGACAGAGTTACAGAGACAGGTAGAAAAATATATATATAGAGAGAGGTCTTCCATCCACAAGCTCCAAATAGCTGCAACAACCAGAGCTGAGCCGATCTGAAGCCAGGAGCCAAGAGCTTCTTCTGGGTCTCCCATGTAGGTGCAGGGGCCCAAGGACTTGGGCCATCCTCTGATGCTCTCCCCAGCCCACCAGCAGGGAGCTGGATTGTAAGTGGAGCAGCCAGGTCTCGAACTGGTTTCCACATGAGATGATGGTGCCACAGGTCAGGGCTTTAACCTGCTGCGCCACAGCACTGGCCCCACTAGTTTTATTTTAAATATTCTTAATAGTCAAGAGCAAGTTAGTGAAAAATAAATACTACTCAGATAATAATTATATGACTTTTTAAAATATTGTATGATAGTATAGCCTACAGTAAGGGCTTGGGATGTCAGATATAATGGCGAAAGTGATTGACAATACATGAATCTTTAATTGTTCATCAGGTCCTAATAACAGTTAGGTCTATGTTGGTGCAAGGTATCTGTACTGGTCTCTATGACCATGGTCTACAATTAACCTGAAAACCCATTTATGATTATTTCAAATTCCTAATAAACATATTATATCATTTACTTTACTTGAAGAACAACATTTTTAAAATTTTCATTTATTTAATTTATTTGAAAAGGAGAAAGAGAGAGATCTTCCATTTGCTGGTTCACTCCACAAATGCACCCAACAGCTGCCAGGCAGAAGCCAGGGACACAGGTCTTCCAGGTGGGTAAGAAAGACTCATGTTCTTGACCATCATCTGCTGTCTCCTGTGGTGTAACTTAGCAGGAAGTGGGAATGGAGAATGGAGCTGGAACTTGATCCCAGGCACCCTGACATGGGATGTGACTGTCCCAAGTAGCAGCTTCATCACTATTCCAAACATCTGCAGTGACAATGATGAACATAACCAGCATACCATAAATTGTTGCTAATAAAAAAAGCTTTAATGCTAGCTTCTCAATTTTTAATAATTTATATAATACTTAAATATATTATAAAATTAATTTTACACAAATGTATCTGGAGTCACATGATCACAAATCTTCATATGAAAAAATTTTAAAAAAGATTTATTTATTTACTTGAAAGGCAAAGTTACAGAGAGAGGGGGTGAGAGAGAGAGAGAGAGAGAGAGAGGAGAGAGAGAGAAGAGAGAGCTTCCACCCTCTGGTTCACTACCCAAAGGGCTGAAATGGCCATGATGAAGCCAGAAGCCAGGAGCTTCACCTGGGTCTCCCATGCAAGTATAGGAGCCCAAGCACTTGGGCCATCCTCTGCTACTTCCCAGGTGCACTAGCAGGGAACTGGACCAGCTGGGGCTCAAGCCACTACAGGTGATAGCCTTAACCTGTTGAGTCACAGCACCGGCCCCTACAAGAAGTATTTATAACAGCAGTAATAGAAAAAATAAGTATTTTCAAACCTGTAACAAGTTTTGTGTGGACTCCCAGGATGTCTGAGACAGATTCTGAAATTTGATGGAAGCTGCCAATGAGCCCAAAGCATAGATCCCACTCGCAGCTTAGCATCATGTGGATTCTATCATGATTTACAGTTTGTAAGCATTGAGTCAAGCCTCACCTTTTCCTGAGTCATGGCTGAGATGCCCAAGAGGTGCTGCAGTAATATTCATGGAACCGAGTGCTAAAAAGCTGTAGGACAGCAATTGTAGGGGTTTCATGGGTGCTTCTCTTGAAACCTTCCTCTCCAGGTTCCTGCTCTGGACCTAGGATGAAAGGAACAGACCTGAGATCTCTGAAATGCCTGCAGGATCTTTTTTTTCCCCAAAGATTTATTTATTTATTAGAATGGCAAAGTTATAAACAGAGAGAGGGAGAGACAGAGAGACAGAGATCTTCCCTCTGCTTGTTCACTCCTTAAATGGCGACAATGGCCGGAACAGGGTGGATCTAAAGCCAGGAGTCAAGAGCCTCCCCCAGGTCTTCCCTGTGGGTGCAAGGGTCCAAGCACTTGGGCCATTCTCCCCTGCTTTCCCAGGTGCATTAGCAGGGAGCTGGATTGGAGATGGAGCAGCCAGGACCTGAAGCAGCACCCATACAGGATGCCGGCACCACAGTTGGCAGCTTTGCCTGCTACGCCACTGGGCCATCTCCCAGGATGTTTTTTTCCCCCATTTTCAGGGTCTTGATGCATAGCACTGGGCTGTCTTCATTCCTTGATAATCTCTATAGCAAAAGGTTGCTTTGTAACACCCTGCATTTGCTCCTCTAAAAATGAGTTGTCACTCTTTACATGGTTGGGCTGTGAATTTTCCAAATCTTTCCAGTCTGCTTGCTCTTAATTTACAAATATCATCCTTTAATAATTTCTTTCCTCTTGTGTCTCACTGTCTGTAGTTTAAAACTTGACACAGAATCCTCCAGTATTTTTCTTAGAAATTTCTTTAGCCAAATATCCCAGTTCATTGCTTTCAAAGTCAGTCTTCCATAAAGCCTTTGGGCACAGACACAACTGTGCCAAATTCTTTGCAATTGCATAACAAGGATGGTCTTGACTATAGTTTCCAAAACATTGTTTCCTCATTTCTGTCTGAAATCTCATAAAATGGCCCATATTGTTCAAATCCCTACCAACATTCTGATCACAACCACTTAAATAATCCTTAAGAAGATTTAGGCTTCCCTATGGCTCTTGTTTTCTTTAGAGCTCTCACTGGAGTTATCCATAATGCTCCATTCATGGCAATTTTTAGGCTTTTCTTTACCTGTTCCTCCAAATCGTTTCAGCTTTACCCACTGGCCATTCTGGAAGCCATGTGTATCTTTTCAGATATTTGTTATAGCAACAGCCCAATTTCTCACTACCAGTTTTCTTAGTTCATTTTGTGCTATATAATAAAATATCTAGAACTTTATAAAGAACAGGGATTTATTTCATACAGCCCTTGAGGCTGGAAAGTTTAAGGTTTAGGGGCTGCATCATCCCACAGTGGAAGCGGAAGGAACAACAGCAAAAGAAAAAGAGCAGAGGGTAGGGAAAGGGAGAGAGAAATCAAAGGGAGAGGGGCTCAACTCATTTGTTTAGCAGGAAACCACTCCTGGCAAAGCGACATTAATCTATGCATTAAGACAAACACTGCATGTCACAATCATCACTAAAAGATCCTGCCTTTCAGTATGCTGGACTGGAGGCTAAGCTTCCAAGATATGAACTTTGGGAGACAAATTCACTCCATAACATAAACTGAAAATGGTTACACTAACCAATCATAAGACTATAATTTGATGGCACTCTTCAGAGCAGCAATTCTCCAGGTATTGTCTAGAGTCCATTTGCTTCAGCATGAGATGGTAGACTTTTAGAAAAACAGCTTTTCCAACCAGTTGTAGGCCTACTGAATCCAATGTGGTGAGGAACAACCAACCTGTGTTTCAAGACCACTCCAGTTGATTATGCTATATGATACAGGTTGTGAATTACTTCTATAAATTACAGAGTAAAATATGAAACTGACTTTTCAGGACAAGTATTCTTATAAGGAGAAGAAAATGAACTGCAGCAGCTATAAATTTGACATTTCCTTTTGAATCCAACTAAATTTTTAAGTGATATCTAATTTAGTCTCTGTTCTCAAATTTTTATATATTGAATAATAGTTCTATGAAATTTATTATGTATTTGTAAATGCTCTTAAATTGAGCATTCAATGACCATGGTCATGGAGGTTAATTGTGACACCAGTAATTTAGATTTCAATGCTTGTCACTTGTGAGGTTGCAGGTGTAGCTGGCTTCTAACTGCACTCCATCCCAGAGTGTCTGCCATTCTCCAGCTGAGCCCAAGGTGCTGCTCTGCAGTGCAGAAAGGGGGCATTGTGTGAGACTAATTTCAAGTGCCTTTGTGAGGCACTTTCCACAAAGTGGCTAATTATGAATGTTGTGACACAAGAGATGATGTTTTTCTTCCCGTTTTTGCCTTGCTCCCATGCTTGTGACTATAGACTGCATGGGAATTCAATTCAGGGCATCTTAATGGCACAAAGAACACATAACATTTGAAATAAAATATCCACGAAGTTGCTGTAAAGGCTAATTTGAGAATGGGCAATTTCAGGCAAATGTGGAGAACTAAAAACAGTTTTTGTGCTTATATAATTCTAATGTGATTTAGAACAGAACTAGAGACTAGGATTTGAAAAACAAATGAAAAATAGTAATTATTTTATTACATCTTATATAGGAAGCCCAATTACCACTTAACACTTAGATTGAGAATGATGACATTTATTTAAATAGGTCAAGTGTGATGTTGTGGTGTGGAATAATTTTGTGTATACATATGCACTCATAAAATTGATAATTCTGACTTTCATGATATATACTTTGAGGTTTTCTTTGGCTGTCTCACTAGAACTTATACTGGTAATCATATTTGCTTTGTCCTATTTCATTCTCATAATTTAATTTGCAGCATATATTGTGAGCCTTTGAGATAGCCAGTTGAGGTTAGATTTATAAAATTTTTAAGATGATGGATACCTAGTCAATGCTAAGTGGCTTATGCCATAACTAACCTGATTTCAATATCACAACTCTGGAATTTCACTGAAACGTAAAATCAAGCATTCACTTTAGTTGGACTCAAAATATATCGAGGCTTGATGCACAAACTGTAGTCTGCAGATGAGCAGTGCCAGCATCTTCTGTGAGGTTGTCAGAAATGGATTTCAGGGACTACTGCAGAAACACTGAAGCACAATCTACATTGAACAAGATTTCAATTGATAAGCATTCTTCTCAGAACAGCAAGTGTGTCACAGTAGGGTAAAAAATATAAAGTTTCACTTAGCCAAAATATTGTTATTTGGAACAAAAAGTGAACATGCACTTTGATTTACTATAGTTTTAGTGGCCACTTTGCACAGAAAGTATCAGGCAAAAATCTGGTAGACCTAGGCATTTCTCATGAGTATAAAATCATTCCTTTGACTTAATATACTACTGTGTTAGGGTCCTCTTGATAGTTTTCAAAATTGAACCATTTCTTTATTTTTTTCCATTATTATCTATAAAAGAGGGTCAATAATGATACTTTCATTACTAGGTTATTTTGAGGATTACATGAATCATACTTTTTTTAAATTTTTTGACGGGCAGAGTTAGTGAGAGAGAGAGAGAAAAAGGTCTTCCTTCCATTAGTTCACTCCCCAAATGGCCGCTACTGCCGGTGCTGTGGCAATCCGAAGCCAGGAACCAGGTGCTTCCTGCTGGTCTCCCATGTGGGTGCAGGGACCCAAGCACTTGGGCCATCCTCCACTCCTTCCCGGGCCACAGCAGAGAGCTGGACTGGAAGAGGAGCAACCAGGACTAGTACCCAGCGCTCCAACTGGGACTAGAACTCGGGGTGCCAGTGCCGCAGGTGGAGGACTAGCCAAGTGAGCCACTGCGCTGGCCCAACATAAGTCATACTTGTCAAACACTTAGGAAAGTGTCAGGCACACAGTAGGCATTCAGTAATCATTTATGCTTAGCATTATGTTTTGCTTTTAAGAAGAGAGGGTTATTGACATACTTTAGAGACAGTGAGAGAACGGAAAACAACCAAGATGGGTGACTGGGTGAGTGAGTGAGAGTTTAGATATACTATAGAAAGGCCATTTGGTTGGCCTTGATTACTTGCGACACCCTTTCCTTCTGGGATAAAGAAAACAAAGTAAGGCCAGAATAGTGCAGCCATACCATTCATCACTGGTTGCACAAAGGTTTTGATCATAAACTCTGGAGAAATGCACCTGCTGCCTCTGGGGCTGGCATAGCTCAATGAAGTTCAGCCAGGGCAACAGAAGGCATAGCTAACAGCACCTGCAATCAGCACTGTTTTATATAGCACCCTTCATCAAAGTGGGATAGAATACCCACAGAAAGCCTGTTGGTGGTTTCAAAGATAAAAGATGAAAGAAAGAAAACTTTCTCAAGAATGTCTTTTTTTGTTTTGTTTTGTTTAAAGGGAATTTATAGACAGGATGATGGACTTGAAGGAGAAATCTGGCCAGAGGGGATAAACTTCACTTGGTATTCTAGCCACTCTGGTTTTGACGCATCTGTTGATTTTTAAAATAGTGTGCTTTACTTAGGATCATTTTTTAGAAGATTACATAGGATCAAACTTCTAGAAATATGATTATCTTAGAGTAAGTGTATCCCTTGCTTTAATGTAATACCATAAAAAAGTACAAACTGAATCTTCCCTGAAAGTACAATTTCAGATAATGTTTCATGGAGAATTATGATGAATCAGTGTAACATTGCTTTCTTCTTTAAGAAAAAAAAAAGAAGAAAAACAGGAAAAGATACAACTAAAAATGACTTTTTAAAGCTGAGGGAACTTTTTATATTTGCCATGTGTAAAGTGACAATAGTTTATGCAAACATTTATGGAATATACAAGAATGTATGCAAGTCTAAACTGAATAACAATAGTGATAATGCTCACATAAGAAGCAAATGTTTTTTAAGATTTTGGCTCCTGTGAAGTACAAGTGATGTTCATGTATGGCTTCTGATTCTAACAGCAAACTGCAAGATAGGTGCATTGTTATCAGACATTATCTATACTTTAAAGATGATGAAAATAATGTTCAGAGGTGGTGTGTTAACTTGTTCCAGATCACAGACAAGGCAGTGCCAGGACATAACTAGATAAGTCACTCTTATTGGTGTACACCAACATCTTCCCTTAAGCCAGGCCATGGGAATTTTCCCTATAGACATAAAATTTCTGTTTTTCTCAAGCCAGACTGCTGCAATAATTGCTATATCGACATGCAGCACCTCCACCACACTGGCAATAAATAAGCATTCAGTCTTGGTTTGCAGATATGACACTAATATCCCTAAGGTTTTAAATTTTTACCGTCCTACACTTGGTCATTGTAGACAGTGACCACTGTAGACATCCTCCTCTTCTAAAATATGATTTCTTTATATAAAACAGAATTCCTATTTCTATTAACATCAGCTTCCCAGGACCAGGGTGCATGTCTAACGACATTAATTGTGCCTGCCTCTCAGAGGTGATGTGAGGTGCTTCCATGTACCTTCTGAAGAATCTGTCTCCACAGTGTTGAAATAGTCAGCGCTTGATGTACATTCAAAAAGAAAGGACTCAGTGGAGTTTCTTCCCTTAAAAGTAAGAGAGCTGCTGAGAAGAGGATCTCCCTTTCTCAAAATAAAACAGAAGGTGAGTGGAAAGAGGACTGAGTTTTTTCTCTGAATCTTAGATGGCAGCACAACATCTTTCTCTTCAAGGTAAAAAGAAAAGGTTAAGCCCAGTGCACAGTTATTCCTCTGTATCTGCGGGGGACTGGTTCCAGGATCTTCATGGATATCAAAATCCATTAAAGCTCAGGTCCTTTTCTTTTCTTTTCTTTTCTTTTCTTTTCTTTTCTTTTCTTTTCTTTTCTTTTCTTTTCTTTTCTTTTCTTTTCTTTTCTTTTCTTTCTCTTCTTTCTTTTCTTTCTTTCTTGACAGGCAGAGTTAGACAGTGAGAGAGAGAGACAGAGAGAAAGGTCTTCCTTTCCATTGGGTCACCTCCCAAATGGCCACTACAGCCAGCTCACTGCACCTATCGGAAGCCAGGAGCCAGGTACTTCCTCCTGGTCTCCCATGCAGGTGCAGGGCCCAAGCACTTGGGCTATCCTCCACTGCACTCCCAGGCCACAGCAGAGAGCTGGACTGGAAGAGGAGCAACCGGGACTAGTACCCGGCACCCCAACTGGGACTAGAACTCAGGGTGCCAGCGCATAGTGAGCCATGGCGCCAGCCAACTCAGGTCCCTATTTAAAGGAATGTAATACTTTTCTATAACCTATGCAAATTTTCCTGTACATTTAATGTTTTAAAAATTTATTTATTTATTTGTTGGCAGAGCAACAGAGAGAGAAGAAGCAGACATACAGAAAGAAAGGGACAGAGACAGGTGGGGAGGTAGCTGCTGGTTTATTCCCAAAGTGGCTGCAACAGCTAGAACTGGGCCAGGCTGAAGCCACGATTCAGGAACTCCATCCTCATGTCCCCATAGGTGAAAGAGGCTCATGTACTTAGTCCATCTTCTGCTGCCTTCCCAGGCACATTAGCAGGAAGCTCATTGGAAAAGGAATAGCCAGAACTTGAGCCAGCACTCAGATATGGGATGCCAACATCACAATCAGTGGCTCAACCCACTGTGCTACAACCTGGCTCCTCCTGTATACTTTAAATCATTCCTATGTTACTTGTAATATCTAACATGAATATTGTTGGCACTTAGCATATTATTTTTGCATTTGTAAAAAAACACCTATTCTCTAATTATATTAACTTCTAACATTTATATAGAAATTGATTCCTCTAGTTTATCATTGGAGAGGGTTAGCTTGATTATGATGTGATGCTTTTCTGCCCATTGGCTTGCTGTAATTATGTGTTCTTCTATCATTACCTTGTTAGATCCACTAGGACAATAAAAGCATAGTGTTCTTAGGGTAAATTATTTTTCTTATATTTTGTGGTAGCCATGAAAAAAGCTTTAAACCTTCTACTCACTGCAGGGAGTATAATAACCAAGGTCCCAGCTGCTGCGTCAGGCTTGTAGGTGTTGCTGCTATGCAGTGACCAAGCCTGGGACAGTCTCTAGAGGTCACTAAGGCAGGCCCATTTCCAGGGCTAGTGGGAATCTTCTAATGGCTGATTTTCACCCAAGGGCTCCTTGAAGCCTTGTGGAACCTTCCTTGCACTGCTCAATATGCGAGGGTGCTCCTTCCCAATATTCCTGGCCTCCTTTCTTCCAAGTCAGATTTACTCAACCTCTAAAAGTTCTTCCAGCCTGCCCAGCTTCCTCCCCATTTCCTCTTACAGTCATTTACCCTTAGAAAATTCTTGTAAGTCTTAACCTCTTAAAGCCACCCAGATGAACCCAGATGCCCTTTATTCTCCAAATCATGCAGTATTTTAATTTGCTTTTCACGATAGCCTTCAGTTTTGTGTAGTTTCGCCATTCATATCATTTTGTCAGTGTTTTAATGTATTTATTTTCATCTACTTGAAAGTCAGGTCAAGAGTGAGTAAAGGATTTTATTTCCGATGCACTGGATCATTCCCCTAACGTCTGCAGCAACTGAAGTCAGAAGCCAGGAACTCGATTCAGGTTTCCCACATGGGTGGTAGGGACTCAATGCCGCTTTCCAGGCCTATTAACAGGAAGCTGGATCAGAAGCAGAGCAGCCTGGACTCAAACTAGCAATCCAAACTGGGATATAGGTATCCCTACAGTAGCTTAACCTGCTGTTTCACAATGTCCATCTCCATTGTAACAATTCTAATCATATTATTCATTATATATTACATTTGTACATTAATAATTAACACACATAATATATTAAGAATCATTAATTAGCTAGTTTGCTTCTATGTTTTATTACATAAGCATTCTGTTCTAAATTTTTAAACTGCCTCCTATGATGCCCGCTACTTTTTTTTTTTTTTTACCACATCCACAAGAGAATTCTGTCTTTCTGCATTAATTCTTCTCCTAGAATTTCCTTCCACTGATCTCCAGGTTTGAAACAACTACTGATTGGATCCCAGGATCTTTTTTTGAGTTATTCTTCATTCACTTTTTGAGGCACATACTCAATTAATTTCTTAATAAAGGCTCTGTCAGAAAAAAAATTCTGAGTGTTGAAATTTTGTGGTACCTATGTTCTGACTTAGATGTTATTAAAAAATCTGTCAGAGTTTTTGATTCCAGGTAGAGTGCACTTTTTCCTCAGAATCTGAAAGGCCTTGTTCCAGTGTCATCTGACATATTCTTGCCGATAAGAATTCCGAGACCAGCCTGTTTCTTTTCTTCCTGCATTATTGATAATCTGCTTTTTCTTTATAAATTCCATAATAATCTTCCTCATGTTATTCACATAGTGAATTTCACTCAATATATAGAGATTTAAATTCTGTGCTTGTGTGTGAGGTTGGTAAGAATATTTGTGAGATCCACGTTTGTCTTCAGCTTTTAGTGATGCTTATCTTTCATAATATCCTGTCTCCCATTTTCTCTGTTGTCCCTTTCTCCAATACCTTTAGTCTAAGATTAGACTCCCTGAGTCCTACCTGCACTGTCGGTTTAGTTTTATTTGGTCAATATAGAAAACACAACCTCTGCTCGTTCTGTAGTTTGATCTGATATGTCTCATGAACTGCGTGGTACTTCTATAGAAAACATTTCAGTTAACCATACCACAGTCTTTTCCTGTTAACACAGTCTATTCATAGTCCAACTCCCCACCAGTGTTGGTTTAAATAGTTCTTTTATATAAATGAGTCAGATTGTGTCCCTCCTTCTCTTCCCCAAAATGGCAACTGTGTCTATTAGGGGTCTTACTGTGCCCTTGTTGTGTTGAAAGCATCTCAAATTCATAAATGTCCTTTGGATCTGTGCTATTTTGTGCTGTGAGGGGCTGGTCTTGTATGATTACTGGACAAGAAACCGCAGACTTTGGACAGCTCTGGTTTGACATGTTTTCAGGGCTTGGCAGACACCTACTGCTAGAATCTGCTTCCTCACCGTTGCCATTGATGCTAAAAATCCTCACATTCCTGGGATTCTTTCTCCTTTCTCTAGCCTTTGTCTTGTGCCCTAAGAACTTCTTGGGGCTTTTTTGTTTGCATTAGCGGGGAGCTGGATTGGAAGTGGAATGGCTGGGACTTGAACAGGCGCCCAAATGGTTGCTGGTGCCACAGCCAGGGCTTTAACCCACCGCGCCACAGCACCGGCCAGTTTGTTTTTGTATTTTGTGTGTAAAGTAGGTGATTATTTATAGGTTGCCTGCTTAGGACACTCAGAATGGGGATAAGGATAGAATTATATCTGTATCTGAAGTCTTTTCCCCAAAATTCTGATTCTCTGTGTAAATTATCTTAACACCTTGGTGAGTGAGGCACTGATGAAGAAGCCAGTGAACTTTCTCTGTGCTGGTTCAAGGGAAATAGGTTCCTTGCACTGTGTTCTCAAGTTCCTAATACATATTTGGTTATACTAAAAACTTGCCCGTTAGTAAGATTAGGGTCTACTAGACCAACTGATGGTTAAATATGTGAATTTCATCAATTTACCACGGTGTTCTCCATCTTTATCTAAATTCCTGCATGTCAAACTAGTTTTTATTTTTCCCCGATCTGTTCTCATGATTCAATCAAATTTCAGAATGAGGAGAAAAGCCATTCACTTGACAGAGAAAAATATTTCATGAATGCTCTGTTTACCATTGGTCTTTTAGCTGGCTATGAATGGACACTTCTACATTCCTCTCCAAGCCTGAATTTTATTGAGAAATCAGACATGGGAATCAGACATGAGGGAGAGAAATGGCAACTTTGTTACTGATAAAGTTATATGGTGAACTTTAGGAATATGGCCACCTGGACTTGCTATGCTCCACCTCAAGGTTAAACAGACGGATCTTCCAATAGTCACATTAACTGAGAATGCCCTTGTTGACCAGAGACAGCTTATCTTATCAAAGAGTGGGGACAGCAGGCATCCTCCAGTCTACATCTCAGTGTTGGTAAACTTGGAGACCCTTGAGCCAGTCAAGCTAATGCGTCACTTCTCTGCCCTTGGGAGAGGAGACACTGGGAGTGTAGTGTCCTTTCCATACCTTCATACCCTGGGTTATCAAGTAGAAATGAGGAATGGAAGCTGAATATTCTCCACCAAAACTGCTCAGATTTCCTTTTTCCATTTAGGCTAAACAACTAAATCTGTAATCAGCCCTGATTGTGACTGCTCACTTAATATGGGAGAGGGCTGGTTCACTAGTGCTAGTCTTGTTCTCAACTTCCTAATACTCACAGTGCTTCTGTGATCAGCTGTCTGAAATCAGTGGCCACGAGTTAGCTTTGGATAAGGTGGTTTTGAAGTGGTTATCACCTGACTACTGCAAATTAGAACCATCAACACCACCTAGAACTTCGTTAGAAATGCAGAAATGGTCAGAAATGCAGAATTTCAGACTCAGTTCTATCTACTAATTCTATAGTTTAATAGGATCCCCTGGTAATTCTAATGTGCATGAAAGTTGGAGAAATGCTGATTTAGAGCAAATTATTAAAATAACTTAAAGGCGTTGCTAAACATGAAGCTGAATAGTTCCTCACAATCAGTTTCCCAATACCAATCACACCAAGATCACCATCTTCAGTGTACCTCAGCAGAGATCATGGGAAGAAGTTAAATAGTAGTGGATGAAATGATATATGAGACTCATTAATAACTATAATGATCTAATCACTGTTAGCCATATATTCTCCACATTTGAATTTTAACTCTCTCTCATTAGAGAGTTCATAATAAAATGAAATCCTGTCATTTGCAAAAGAATGGCTGCAACTGGAAAACATTATACTCAGTGAAATAAGCCAATCCCAAAAGGAAAATTATCACATGTTCTCCCTGATTTGTGATAACTAACAGAGTACCTAAAAGATAATCTATAGAAGTGAAATAGACACTTAGATACAATGACTTTGAACAGCCCTTGTCTCTACTGTTGAGGAACAGTTTTTTTGGTTGTTGTTTTTCTTAAACTATTTGTTGAACTCTTTACTTGGTATAGGGTTAATATGTGTATAAAGTTAATTGAAAATAGATCTTTGTAAAAAAATAAGAATGGAAATAGGAGAGGGAGGAGGAAGAAGGGTGGGAGTTTGGGTGGGAGGAAGGGTGTAGTGGAAAGAATCACTATGTTCCTAAATTTGTGTTTATGAAATGTATGAAGTTTGTATACCTTAAATAAAAGATTTCTGGGAAAAAATAAAATCCCAAAATTGAATTCCCTTACTTGTATAGAATATAAAAAAATATGAAAGCCCACAGTCTTTGTTAAATTCTATAATTCCAACTCTGTGACATTGTGAGCTGAACACCTGGGCCGGTTGATACCCAATCCAATGGCAGTGCAGTTGATATCACTTCACTAGCTGGAGCCAGGGCTGTCATCCCCTTACTCATCCTTCTCCTCACCCAGGAAGTGATATTTGGAGCATATGTTCCTTTTAGCAACGCGTGGAGATTTGCAGTGATTGTGGCCGAGTTCCCAGATCTTGAGAATTTTTTTCTTTCCTGTTGGAAATGTTTGGGCATTGTACCAAAAAAAAAAAAAAAAATCTTCTTGTGACCAGTATCTCTATATAAAACCTTGAGGCCCATACTATCTTTCTGCATGTTCTTAGTATTCCTACTTTTGAGTAGCATTTATTTCTACTTGCTCTTTCTCTAATATTCTCTTCCTTTTACTTCCTATATTTGGGGAAGTCTCATTTGAGTTTTTAACAGTTTAATCCGAGTTCATTTTTTTCTCTATCACAATATAGAGCTAGCAATTTTGCTGCATGTAAAAAGTTATTTTCCCTTTCTTTGTTGGTGATACACATTCATATTTCCTATTAAATTCTCTTTCATTTGCTTTGTGAGGCTGCCTTCATGAAATAAAATAAATCGACAATTTCTGGCTATGGGAAATTTAAGACATATTCAAAGAAATACTGTGAACCTTCACATACTTGCTCTGAATCTTTCCACAAGTGGGCATTTTCCTATCAGAGCAGGGAAGAATATGATTTACTATTGTTCCATTGGTTCTTTCTTAAGATATCTCCTGCTTCCTCGGAGCACAAGCAGTAATTCTCCCATCTTCATAGGTCACCTGGAAACTCACTCAGTGATATTATATTCTTCCCATTCTTTCCCTGTTAACTCTGTCCATATTTACTCTAATGCTTTCCAAGTATTTATGTTAAATACTTACGTCTAGACTTTCTCTACTTCCTCTCTTATCTTCAGATTCTGATTCACCAGTTTTTAAATGGAAAAAAAAATTATTTATTTACCTGAAAGAGAGAGAGAAAGAGAGAGAGAGAGAGAGACTGACTCACTCCCCAGATGGCCTCAAACACCGGAGTTGGGCCAGGCCGAAGCCAGGTGTCAGGAGCTTCCTCCGGGTCTCCCACGTGGGTGCAGGGGTTTCAAGCACTTGGGCCATCCTCTGCTGTTTCCCAGGCAGATCAGCAGGGTGCTGGATCCGAAGTGGAGAAGCCATGTCTCAAACTGGTGCCTATATGGGATGCTGGTGTCCCAGGCAGTGGCTTTACCCGCTATGCCACAGCGCCTGCCGCTTTAAATGGAATATTTTTAAATTAACTCTTTGAGAGGCTGTCTCTCAAACCTTTTGGTATAGTTCTGAGAAGAGGCTCCCAGTCAATACAATAATATTTTTTGGTCATTCTTTTTTTTCTTGGAACTCAGCCACTCATTCTAATTTAGTAGAAAGCAGAACAGGTGTCCTTTCCTTAGTGCTTTCTTTAAAACTAATTACACACAGATGTTTATCCTGTGACTTCACATCTGTCTGGTTTGACCTTCAAAATTTTGTTTTCTTTTATGTGTATATATCCTCTCCTTCAGAATCACATTTCTCCTATGGAAATTTTCTCCTCCAGCATAATTACATATAAATATCTCTATCTATCTATCTATCTATCTATCTATCTATCTATCTATCTATATAAACAAACAGTTTTGCTCTTCACTTTTCCTGACGTCAAGACCACAGCTTATTTGTAAACAGTCCAGGCACTCCTAGATTTCCTGAGAAATGAAATTCCCAAAGCATGTTTCAGCTCAGGTTTTCACAATTGCTTTCTGAAGTCTTTGCACTAGCAACTATTTCATTGACATGTTGTTTGGCCTCATTCAAAGTTGATGGCTTATTCTTTGTAAATTAATGGCCTCTCAACTGAACTTGTATGGATAGAAGAACCACAATCTGTATCTCTGTAATCTAAACCAGAGTTCCAAAATGAGTCCATTCAGGTCTTGTGTGAGACAGAGCAAAGGAACTTGACTCTAGACAATGTGTGTTACTAAAGATAATTACCTTTAGATATTTCCTCTTAACCCTTAATGTAGTCACAAATTAAATAGAGCCTAGTGGAATATAGGACATTTGCTATGTCACTGCCTTGTTCACTCATCAGTCACACATGAGAATTCTCACTTGGAACTCAACTGCCATTCCAATTATAAATGCTAATCCCAGGGAGTGGCTGAGAAACACAAGAAAAGCAAGTGAAATTCATCCACACTTCAGTGACATAAATGACTATCTAATGATTTTTTTACTTGATTTAAGGGAACAAAAAGTGAGTCTCAAAATCTCCCTTTATTCAATATAACTTATCTGGTAGGGAAAATCAGTTCAGCTTGGGTAGGGTCATGTTCAGTCAAGTGAGACCATTTCAATGCCTTAGGTCAGATCAATGTCAACCACAGAACACACTATTCTTGCTTATTAAGGCTTGTACAACCCATACTTAATAATTCAAGGGCCCATTAAAAACAGCAATGAATCTCCAAAAATAGCTGATCTTCTATAGATTGGCCAGTGTGAAAGTCTGAATTCAAAATGCAGCATGACCTTCATTCTCTAGGGCCTTTTACTAGTAGTATACCAGGAACATCAATCTAATTTAGTTTATAATTAGCAGTTCTTGCATATTCTCAAGGCTTAAGGTTAATACCATAGTGTTAATTTAAATAAGCAGGAGGCCATTGCCCTCAGGCTGTTTTCCCACTCTGATTTTCTGCATAAACAAATTGCAACCTAATTTCCTACATAAATAAATTGAAACCTAACATAGGAGTATTTTATAAAGAGCCAAGTTTCAGCCAATCATACGAAGCCAGCTGTTTAGACCATGCCTAAATAAGGAAATGCCTAGCTTTAGACAATCAGGTGATTTCTCTTTTCCTGTGTTCAGCCTGCAAAATCTTTCTTGCCACTTCTCTTATATTGCCTGCTGTCTCATTTGATTCACGAATCATTCTTGGTTTAGATAAACTTTCTTAAATTTGTTTATAATTTTCATTTCAAAGTTATTATGCTAGACTTTTTTCTCAATCAAAAAAAAAGCCACACCAGAAGACCTCATTTCTATTTTCTCAGATTTGATAGAAAACAGAACAGAAAAACAAAAGATAAAATGCCAGTTGTATTACTGATCACACTGAATAGAGAAAAGACATTTAGTTAATTTGGCAAAATAGATTTGCTTATTTTTCCCTAGAAGGAGATATACTTAGTCATGCAATCCCTGGGGTCCCTGGACATCTGTACACCATCCTACAGGGTAAGAGCCAAACTCTAAACTTACTCCATGGAGTAGCAGAGGATGTGCATGCCTTGCAAAGCAGCTGGATGCAAAAAGAAGCCTTGGAGACACTGAATCAACCACATTCATTTCTTTTGTTAAATGCATTAGTCAGATGTGTTTCTCCCACATATTTCTTCCCTGGGGAGTTGAAGTCACTCAATTCTAAGAAAGCAATAGAACTCAGGAATAAACACCCCCACTCTGTAATGTAAACGTACAGGGAGAAATGGTCTCTGCATTCATTTGATTACTTTATATCTATCTTTTAGCCCATTATTTGGGGAAATAATTGAAAAGAGAAATATTATCTTTCCAAAGCATTCAAGTATTAGTGGTTTTTATTTTGGCAAGCAGATTCTAAAATATTTCCCTAACCTTCAGCTGCTTAAAAGATATGCCTGACCTAGCTTCAAAATAAACTATTCTAATAAATAAAATGTGATTTTTGCTTTGCTTAGTGCTCATTAAGTTAAGAGGTGAATGGCTGCTTCTTAGGTCAACTTGATCACTGAGCAAATTTGTGCTAATCTGGGTGAGGCTGGGAAGGGTAGTCCTCTTAATGAGGTCAAAGAGACACATGTTCCAGGTCCAACTCCACTACTTGACTTTAGGTAATTAACAATCTCTTTATGCTTTTTTCTTCCCCTACTACATTAAAATAAGCATAAAACTTCACAAGATGTTTTTATAATTAAATGAAACAATGTGCAAATTGCATAACAGATTTCCTGGCATATTTCTTAACTAATATTAGCCCTATGATTATTAATAATTATCAGCATCATTAGATACAGAGAGCTATTTTTCTGATCTCAGCTATAAGTGTTAACATTTTCATATGCATTGTATATATTAGCTAACAATTTTGGAAGCAGTAATCTTAATTCTTTGTTTTTTATCTGCACAAGCTATTGATTATTGTTGGTAATCACTAACCTGTCCCCCTATGAGGGGATTTCTCTCTGAATATTTCTCTCTAGAGAGCTCAGTGACGATTGTTAATATATGTCTCATAACATTTTGCTGTCTGTTCACATCATTGTAAAGAGCAGGCAATAATTTCTCCAATGTTTATCTAAGCATGTGTGTATCCTGGGGATAAATAGTGCTGCATAGGGGGGTGTATCTCTGGGTGTCTCTTTGAGGAGGCAGTGATAACTGTGGCGAGGGAAGGAGCACAATTTAATCATGGAAAGAGCAAGTAAATGGCTTTAATGGGAAAATGAGAGGATGAAAACCTTAGTATTTCCTAGTTTCGCTGAAAACCACAGTCCCAAAATTTCCAAAGGTTATCTAATGGACTGCCAATTAAATTGACTTTTATTAGGTAACCTTAGTTTGGGAACATCCACCTAGAGTTACGAGGTGGTGGATAAAGTGGGAGTTTTAGGGTGAGATGTAAACAGAACCCTGAAAACTTTTTCCAGATATAGGATTACAAGACAAGATGGTCTTTGCCACTGCCTCAGGCCTAGGTATCCTTGACCAAATATTAGTTCCAGAAAATTTTGAGGCAATGATTTCTGTGATTATTTTGAGCCTATGGTCAAGTCGAAGATATCCAAGGTGTTGTACTTAGTAATGAACACATACCCTCGACATTGCTTCAGGCACTTATATTTCAACTCAAACAAATATTAGTCAAAAAATAGAAGAATTGTTTCTGAGATTTCTGTTATGTCTGTTAGAAATACAACCTTAGGAATATGTGCATTACTAAAATGAAAATATAGATGATTTCAACTTTACTTTAAATACATACTAGTCTATATTCTTAAGTAAAATATAAAGGTTATTTGAATGAATATATATCATTTTGATTTGAAAGATTTCAGAAATGGAAGATATAAAGATCATATTTCTCTCTACTTTTGTTTCCCACATCATTAAAAAATGCTGGTAGGGCTGCCTGCCTCTCATCATATCTGCCAAAAATAGTTCAGGATGAGAATAACAATGACCTAGCAAGAGTTACATTAATGTTATTTGTGAAAACAAAGACATAGGATGCTGAATTCAAAGCTATTGTGTGCAAGTAGAGAAAAGTCTCTATTATCTGTAGATTTCCTTTTTTAAGAGTTATCAATCCAATTAATAATAATCTAGGGTTTTTCATGGGTTTCCACAAGGATAATTTGAATCACTGTCAAAAATCCTCGAAAACCCATGAAATGATTGTATTGGGATGACAATTCTTCCTAATGTACCCGATTTCAGAGCCTGCCCTTTCAATAAAGGTTCACATCACTTTTGCCATTATTTGTCAATGCATCATGGAGTATAAATCAGGAGTTGGAATTAGTCAAAGTTTATAGCTCCAAGATTTATATAATTTTATTTAAAATTAGATATCAAATTCTCAGAATGCAAATAAGAAAGCATGTTAACACCATTGCCCTTTTGCTCTAGTTATTATGCTAAGGACACAAAGCATCAAAAATAAAAGCAGTTGCTTTGGGTAGAGAAAAATATGCTACAAATTTAGTTTGTTTATTTTTAAAAACACATTATAAAGACATCATTCAGAACCTTAAAGATTATTTATGAAAGAAAATAGTTCATAGTATATTAAACAATCTTAACATAAATGTATTTATAGAGATTTAGTCATATATTTTTATTTTATTTTTTGGAGAAGGTTTTGGCTCCAGTAATAAAATCTTGATAATAAATGGAAGATGCCTTAAAGAAAACTCATAATAAAATATTTCCCTTAAAAATAATTTTTGAAGTATTCTACTTTGCAACATGGAATCTTGAAAAGAAATATTAGCCATGATAACTATAATCATTAACTACAGAGAAGATAGATTACTTTAAAAAAATTTATGGAATTTGAATGACAACCTTAATGATAACATGATTCTATAGTTATGGTAAGAAGGAAAAAGCATAAATCATAGTTGCAATCTTAATAAAACTGTTGAAAGTAACCCAAAATATATGAAAATAAAGGCAAAACTAAAATTAGTTACATGGTATGTACCTATAAATATAACAATTCCATGTCAGTACAGATTACAAATATTTTGCTTAGTCACATTTTACATGGAATTTTTTTTTTAGATCTGCAGCAAAAAGAATAGGTAACAGAAGGTTTTTTATAGTTCATGAGACTCTACATATAATCACATTTCATTGTTTCAGCATATTATCATACTGTTGTAATTAAGGCATCATCTTTTATATGAATAGATTTATAAATTAGCATATCAGTTATATAGGTTTAATAAAAATCAGTTATCTTTGAAAACAACATGCTGAAAGTAGATTTCTCAATAACTACAGAAATTCTCTACTTAGTGAGAAATTATAAGGAAATTGATGTCTTGACACTGAGGAGATAAATTTGGGGGGATGAAGCTAGCTAGTTCCCATGCCTCCGTGCCTTTGCACCCTTATGTGTCTGTCTCTATGATAACTGATGTCATGGCAACCAATAGACCAATTACTTGGCTAGCTACCCACAGCCTGTTATGTAATGGCTTGTCTCCAGGACACTATTGTCTGTAAACCCATATAAGCAACTGGGGGCATGATTAAACACAGCTGTTGTTGGATGTGGCTGCTTGTAGATGGATATAGACATGTGGTTGTGGTTATATGTGGCTGTATGTAGATGTCTTTGTGTGTCTGAACAGTTCCACAGACAGAAAAGCAGACATCTCATGTGGTCCTACCACCCTTGTGGGCTAGTGGTCATTCTTTGTGCATTCCTCAGTGCCATTGTGAGTAAAGGAGATATAAACCCACAAAGAGCTCTGAGTTGTTCACTGGTCTGTTGGGTTCCAAACCTACTTGTCCTGGGCCCTAAGCCCTAGACATACACTTAATTATTAATGTGGTACTTTAATAAGAATGTTGTGAAAAGCAATGAAGCAACATCATAATTAAGTCCATACCTTGATATTAAAATATACAGAGGATTATTCAGTGAAATAGATTTAAATCCATAGAGCAGTAAGAGTTAATTTCTATGGAATTAATGACTTATTCATAACATGAAACTAACTGTTTTAAAACCAAGTAAAAGAATTCTGTGTTGCCAAGTTATTGTGTTCTTGGAAAAAGAGAAAACTTTTGAAAATGCATTCCATAGGAGAGTCCTGGTGGATGTGGCTGTATTATCTTATTAAATCACTGAAACCTACAAGTTAACAAATGCAATTAAGATTGTACAACACATTTAATATATTTAAATATTTAAAAATATCAAACACGTAATTTTTAAATATATAATTTTGTTATATATTTAATACATACTATAACTAGAACACATACTATAACCTTGTTTTCATTTACTTTGATTTCAAGCAAACTCACAGGAAATGCAATAATATGTTTTCTCAAAATACATTTTATAAGTGTTTGCAGAATTATTCATACAACACCTCTCAAGATAGGACTATGCCACCATCCAAAGGCAGTTATATTAGGAAGAGTAAAACATCAACAGTGAAATTTGGATGTGATCCAGGAAGAATATTGATATATATTATAATAAGGCTCTATCAAATTTAATTCAAAACAGTTTGCTTCTGACATTTTAGGCAAGTTATTGGACTTCTCATTGGAGTAAACATTCAATTTATGTGTATTTTACTTAAATATGGCTTTCAGACACTCTGAAAAACACAGCTTCTGATTTATTGTAATAGAAATCTACCATTCCCCTTATTGTGTGACCTGGGAAACCATAAAAGTTGGTCAATGATACCTGTCTTTTATGCTACTGTAAAGACTATGTAAGTAACATGTGTTTGCATGCCTGGCACAGAAAGGATGCTGTCCTTTTCCTGTGTCGCCTCCCTGTAACTTGCCCATTTCAGGTTAATAATTCAAATTCCTTTTCTCCAGGCCACAACTTCCTTGAATTTTTTTCTAAATCATTAAGAAATCAGATTAAAACGAGTAGGAAATCTGAGTAGCTTATGCAAGTCTATTACAGACTAAATCTCCTTTTGCTATTCTCTGTTCTCTGGGAGTAAACTCTATCTGAAGAGCAAATAGGGCAGAGCCAAGATGGCAGAATAGTGAGGGCACACATTGATAGTCCGGGAAAAGATAGTTTAATAAAAGTGGAGTTACTGTAGCCTCAGGAAAAGGCTCAGGAAAAAATTGCAGAGGAAACTCTTCCGGATCTAGTGGATGTGACACGGAGGACCTACAGGGAGAGCAAGGTCGCCCACCACGTGGAAGCTGAGCCGCGGGAGCTGAGCCCAGCAGAAGCCGAGCCGCAGAGACAGTGCGCCAGCGCTGGAAAGGGAGGTGAGACAAAAACCCTGGTAACCCGAGACATTGGCGGGGAAAGGCAGAAAGAGCCTACAGGGAACGAGACCTGAAACCCCACTGGGGAAAGTTCACCAGGCTGACTGGAGGAGAGAAAAAAAAGGAATAAATAAGGGGAACCAGCATGGACATTAGCCTCTCTCTCCACTCACCTTACAAAGCCCAGCAAGATGAAGAGCAGGCACCATTTTACATATGTAAAGCGGCGCCCACCATTAGCCAAGCAGAAAAACCTGACTCTGGTGGGAAGAAAAACAGGAGGTCAACACCTAGTGAAAGTGTGGAGTTAACGAACTGAGACTGTGAAAATCTGAGGGGGGGGCAAGAGAACTCACTGAGTACACAAACTCGGTAACCTAGGCAACCTGGTGAGAGACTGCGGAGAAATTTCAGACCACACTGAGGGCTGCACCCACAGGTGCCAGATTTCATACATCAACTACCCTCAATTCCACTCAGCTGTGTGGAATTACTTCCCAATTGAGTCAAAAAAAAAAAAAAAAAAAAAAAAAAAAAAAAAAAGAGAGAGAGAGAGAGAGCAAGTGAGAGAACAATCTGGGTGAATCACCTTTGGCACACCCTTAACCCTGAAGAACCAAACAGAGCTCTCTGGCCACACCCATCACAGCCTCTATGGATCCATAAAAAGCAGACAGTCCACTTAATCTAGAGTCACAGTATAACGAGAAAAAACACCACACTGAAGAAACCAAAGAATATCTCCAATATGCCAAACAACAAACACAGAAACCGAGGTAACAAGAACAAGGAAGAGACTATGACGCCCCCAAATGAAATAGACACCCCAATTCAAGATTATGAAGATGATGAGATAGAAGAAATGCAAGAAGCAGATCTCAAAAAATTGATAAGAACATTAGAAGTTCTCAAAAACAAATTCTTGAACTATAGAAATCCTTAATGGACAAGATAGAAAATCTCTCTTGCAAAAATGAAATATTAAGGAGGAATCAAAATGAAATGAAACAACTAGTAGAATATGAAACTGTGATAGTGACGAGAAATAATGAAATGAAGAATTCAATAGACCAAATGACAAACACATTAGAGAGCCTTAAAAACAGAATGGGTGAAGCAGCAGAGAGAATATCAGACTTAGAAGACAGAGAACAGGAAAATATACAGTCAAACCAAAGAAAAGATGAGGAAATTAGAAATCTAAAAAATATTGTTGGGAATCTTCAGGATACTATTAAAAAAAACAACATTCGGGTTCTAGGAGTTCCTGAAGGCATGGAGAGGGAGAAAGGATTAGAAGGCCTTTTTAGTGAGATATTAGCAGAAAATTTCCCAGGTTTGGAGAAGGACAGAGACATCCTAGTACAGGAAGCTCATAGAACCCCTAATAAACATGACCAAAAGAGATCCTTACCACGACAAGTTGTAATTAAACTCACCACAGTGAAACATAAAGAAAAGATCCTAAAATGTGCAAGAGAGCAACGTCAGATTACTCTCAGAGGATCTGCAATCAGACTCACAGCTGACTTCTCATCAGAAACCCTACAAGCTAGGAGAGAATAGCGAGATATAGCCCAGGTGCTAAGAGAGAAAAACTGCCAGCCCAGAATATTATATCCTGCAAAGCTCTCATTTGTGAATGAAGGTGAAATAAAGACCTTTCACAGCAAACAGAAATTGAAAGAATTTGTTGCCACTCGTCCAGCCCTGCAAAAGATGCTTAAAGATGTGTTACACACAGAAACACAGAAACCCGGTCATCAATATGAAAGAAGGTAAACGAAAAACCTCACAGCAAAAGATCACAGGAAGTTCAAAGCATATGTTAGAAAATATCTTTGGCAAATGGCAGGGCAAAGTTACTACTTATCAATAGTCACATTGAACGTTAATGGCCTGAACTGTCCAGTTAAAAGACACATACTAGCTGAATGGCTTAAGGAACAAAACCCATCTATTTTCTGCTTACAAGAAACACATCTTTCCAACAAAGATGCATACAGACTGAAAGTGAAAGGCTGGAAAAAGATATACCATGCCAACAGAAATGAAAAAAGAGCAGGCGTAGCCATCTTAATATTGGACAACATAAACTTTACCACAAAAATTGTTAAGAGAGACAAAGGGGGACACTATGTAATCATTAAGGGATCAATTCAACAGGAAGATATAACAATTATCAATGTATATGCACCTAATTACAGGGCACCAGTTTATTTAAAAGATTTGTTAAGGGACTTAAAGGGAGACTTAGGCCCCAATACAATAGTACTGGGGGACTTCAGTACTCCACTCTCAGAAATAGACAGATCAACAGGACAGAATATCAACAAGGAGACAGTAGATTTAAACGACACTATAGTCCAAATGCATCTAACAGATATCTACAGAACTTTTCATCCTACACATAAAGCATTTACATTCTCCTCAGCAGTACATGGAACCTTCTCTAGGATTGACCACATACTAGGCCATAAAGCAAGTCTCAGCAAATTCAAAAGAATTAGTATCATATGATGTAGCTTCTCAGACCATAAAGGAATGAAGGTGGAAATTAGCAACTCAGGAATCCCTAGATCAAACGCAAACACATGGAGATTGAACAACATGCTCCTGAATGAACAATGGGTCATAGAAGAAATTAAAAGAGAAATCAAAAATTTTCTGGAAGTCAATGAGGATAATAGACAACATACCAAAACTTATGGGATACAGTAAAAGCAGTGTTAAGAGGATAGTTTATATCAATAGGTGCCTATATCAAGAAATTGGAAAGGCACCAAATAGATGAGCTTTCAATGAATCTCAAGGATCTAGAAAATCTGCAGCAAACCAGACCCAAATCTAGTAGGAGAAGAGAAATAATTAAAATCAGGGAAGAAATCAACAGGATTGAATCCAAAAAAACACTACAAAAAATCAGCAAAGCAAGGAGCTGGTTTTTTGAAAAAATAAACAAAATTGACACCCCATTGGCCCAACTAACTAAAAAAAGAAAAGACCCAAATCAATAAAATCAGAGATGAAAAAGGAAACATAACAACAGACACCACAGAAATAAAAAGAATCATCAGAAATTACTACAAGGACTTGTATGCCAGCAAACAGGAAAATCTATCAGAAATGGATAGATTCCTGGACACATGCAACCTACCTAAATTGAACCAGGAAGACATAGAAAACCTAAACAGACCCATAACTGAGACAGAAATTGGAACAGTAATAAAGGCCCTCCCAACAAAGAAAAGCCCAGGACCAGATGGATTCACTGCTGAATTCTACCAGACATTTAAAGAAGAACTGACTCCAATTCTTCTCAAACTATTCAGAACAATTGAAAAAGAGGGAATCCTCCCAAATTCTTTCTATGAAGCCAGCATCACCTTAATTCCTTAGCCAGAAAAAGATGCAGCACTGAAAGAGAATTACAGAACAATATCCCTGATGAACCTAGATGCAAAAATCCTCAATAAAATTCTCACCAATAGAATGCAAAAACACATCAGAAAGATCATCCACCCAGACCAAGTGGGATTTATCCCTGGTATGCAGGGATGGTTTAATGTGCGCAAGACAATCAATGTGATACACCACATTAACAGACTGCAGAAGAAAAACCATGTGATTATCTCAATAGACGCCGAGAAAGCATTTGATAAAATATAACACCCGTTCATGATAAAACTCTAAGCAAACTGGGTTTGGAAGGAACATTCCTAAATACAATCAAAGGAATTTATGAAAAACCCACGGCCAACATCCTATTGAATGGGGAAAAGTTGGAAGCATTTACACTGAGATCTGGTACCAGACAGGGATGCCCACTCTCACCACTGCTATTCAATATAGTTCTGGAAGTTCTAGCCAGAGCTATTAGGCAAGAAAAAGAAATTAAAGGGATACGATTTGGAAAGGAAGAACTGAAACTATCCCTCTTTGCAGATGATAAGATTCTTTATTTGGGCGGCCCAAAGAACTCTACTAAGAGACTGTTGGAACTCATAGAAGAGTTTGGCAAAGTAGCAGGATCTAAAATCAATGTACAAAAATCAACAGCCTTTGTATACACAGGCAATGCCACAGCTGAGAAAGAACTTCTAAGATCAATCCCATTCAAAATAGCTACAAAAACAATCAAATACCTTGGAATAAACTTAACCAAGGATGTTAAAGATCTCTATGATGAAAATTACAAAACCTTAAAGAAATAAATAGAAGAGGATACCAAAAAATGGAATAATCTTCCATGCTCATGGATTGGAAGAATCAATATCATCAAAATGTCCATTCTCCCAAAAGCAATTTATAGATTCAATGCAATCCCAATCAAGATACCGAAGACCTTCTTCTCAGATCTGGAAAAAATGGGGCTGAAATTCATATGAAGACACAGGAGACCTCGAATAGCTAAAGCAATCTTGTACAACAAAAACAAAGCTGGAGGCATCACAATACCAGATTTCAGGACATACTACAGGGCAGTTGTTATCAAAACAGCATGGTACTGGTACAGAAACAGATGGATAGACCAATGGAACAGAATAGGAACACCAGAAATCAACCCAAACATCTACAGCCAACTTATATATGATCAAGGATCCAAAACCAATCCCTGGAGTAAGGATAGTCTATTCAATAAATGGTGCTGGGGAAACTGGATTTCCACGTGCAGAATTATGAAGCAAGACCCCTACCTTTCACCTTACATAAAAATTCACTCAACATGGATTAAAGAATTAAATCTGTGACCCGACACCATCAAGTTATTAGAGAACATTGGAAAAACCCTGTAAGATATAGGTACTGGCAAAGACTTCTTTGAAAAGACCCCAGAAGCACAGGCAGTCAAAGCTAAAATTAACATTTGGGATTGCATCAAATTGAGAAGTTTCTGTACTTCAAAAGAAACAGTCAGGTAAGTGAGGAGGCAACCAACAGAATGGGAAAACATATTTGCAATCTATGCAACAGATAAAGGGTTGATAACCAGAATCTACAAAGAGATCAAGAAACTCCACAACATCAAAACAAACAACCCACTTAAGAGATGGGCCAAGGACCTCAGTAGACATTTTTCAGAAGAGGAAACCCAAATGGCCAACAGACACATGAAAACATGTTCAAGATCACTAGCAATCAGGGAAATGCAAATCAAAACCACAATGAGGCTTCACCTCACCCTGGTTAGAATGGCTCAGATTCAGAAATCTACCAACAATAGATGCTGGCGAGGATGTGGGGAAAAAGGGACACTAACCCACTGTTGGTGGGAATGCAAACAGGTAAAGCCACTATGGAATTCAGTTTGGAGATTCCTCAGAAACCTGAATATAACCCTACCATACAACCCAGCCATCCCACTCCTTGGAATTTACCCAAAGGAAATTAAATTGGCAAACAAAAAAGCTGTCTGCACCTTAATGTTTATTGCAGCTAATTCACAATAGATAAGACCTGGAATCAACCCAAAAGCCCATCAACAGTAGACTGGATAAAGAAATTATGGGACATGTACTCTATAGAATACTATACAGCAGTCAAAAACAAGCTGACTTGCCCAAAATGGTAGAGTTAGAAACATACCAGGGGATTCCAATTCAATCCCATCAAGGTGGCATGTACCAATGCCATCTCACTAGTCCCAGTGATCAATTTCTGTTCACAATTGATCGTAATGATAGGACTAGGAACCAAAGGGATCACATATACAAGAATAGTGTCTGCAAATACTAGCTGATAGAATCAAAAAGGGAGAGAATGATCCAACATGGGAAGTGAGATACACAGCAGACCCATAGAATGGCAGATGTCCTAAACAGCCCTCTGGCCTCAGAATCAGCCCTTAAGGCATGTGGATTTGGCTGAAATGCCCATGAGAGTATTTCAGGCATGGAAAGCCAAGACACTCTGACAAAAAAAAAAAAAAAAAAAAAAAAACACACAACTAAATGAAAGATCTCCACAAGTGAGATCCCAGTGGAAAGAACAGGTCTTCAAAGAAGGAGGTACCTTTCTCTGAAGGGAGGAGAGAACTTCCACCTTGACCAATACCTTGTCTAAATATGATCAGAGTCGGCGAACTCAAAAGGATTCCATAGCCTTGGCAGCTCATGACAAGAGCCTAGGGTGATTACTGATGCCATAAACAAGAGTGTCAATTTGTTAAGTCAACAACAGGAGTCACTGTGCACTTACTCCTCATGTAGGATCTCTGTCCTTAATGTGCTGTACATTGTGATTTAATGCTATAACGAGTACTCAAACAGTATTTTTCACTTTGTGTTTCTGTGTGGGTGCAAACTGTTGAAATCGTTACTTAATATATGCTAAACTGATCTTCTGTATATAAAGAGAATTGAAAATGAATCTTGATGTGAATGGAAGGGGAGAGGGAGCGGGAGAGGGGAGGGTTGCGGGTGGCAGGGAAGTTATGGGGGGGGCGGAAGCCATTGTAATCCATAAGCCGTACTTCGGAAATTTATATTCATTAAATAAAAGTTAAAAAAGAGCAAATAAAATATTAATTAAGACAAAATTTAGTTCCAGTTTCTCTCAGCCTATCTTCAATCCTTATGGGACAGGTATTCTTGAATAGGTTACATATTTTGTTGGGAGTGAAATGTTTAAGAATCTGTGAAAATAAACTGATTTTACTGGTGATCTTGAAGATTTAATCCATGTTTATACCCTATATTATCAAGAAATCAATGTCCATATCAGAGGATTCTGTTTTCTCTTCCCAAAACCTTATCTGATAATACTGTCCTCAATTTTGTTAGTTTGAGAAATAAAATTCTGATATTAATGAAATCTTGCTTGCGATTTCTAACCTTGTACTTTCCATAGGATTTGCTCATTCCAGAAGTTACCACTATTGTATCCTTTAATTAGAGTAGCAGGCTGATAAAATATGGACGGATCAGCAAAAAGCATTCCCAATTCTAGAAAAACAACTTATGCTGCACACTCTGAGAATATTATCTGCACTTATGTAGAACAATTGTGTAGTCATTATAAATAGCACACACATGTCTCATCGCTGTGCTCTGTACTATTTGGAATCTAACTGCAAGTCATGATCTTTACGAATATAACACCAAAAGAGTTAGGATATAAATATGTAATATTTAAATATGATTTTGTATGAGGAATATTGATTATTGATTGTATATCTATGCAATATTCTATTTTATAAGATTTAAGGTTAATATGTTAGTTTTAAGCAAACAAATATTTCAACATTCTCCAACACGTATAACTTAATGAGAAGAAATAAATTGTTTTTTTTTTTTTTTTTGCCCACTTTACAAAAACACTGATTTGCCTTGTAAGCATATACTGAGAGCATAGACATTATTTGCTAATTGTCAATAATAATACCGTATGTTCTCCCTGGCCTGTGATAACTGATACCTAAAAGGTAATCAATAGAAGGGAAATTGTTCTCCCTGGCCTGTGATAACTGATACCTAAAAGGTAATCTATAGAAGGGAAATTGATACTTTGAGATGCAATGACTTTGAACAGCCCTTGTCTCGACTATTGAGAAATAAGTTTTTTTTAATACTATTTGTTGAACTATTTACTTAATATAATCTCATGTGTATAAAGTTATTGAAAATAGATCTTAGGCCGGCCCCAGCCTGCAGCCCTGGCATCCTGTACGGATGCTAGTTCGAATCCTGGCTGCTCCACTTCCGATCCAGCTCCCTGCTAATGCATCTGGGAAAGCAGTAGAGGCTGACCCAAGTACCTGGGCCCCTGCACCTGCGTGGGAGACCCAGACAAAGCTCCTGGCTCCTGGCTTCGGATCAGCTCAGCTCTGGGCATTGTGGCCATTTGGGGGAGTGAACCAGGGGATAAAAGACCTCTCTCTCTGTTTCTCTACCTCTCTCTTTGTAACTCTGTCTTTCAAGTAAATAAAATAAAATTTTTAAAAAATAAAGAAAATAGATTTTAGTAAAAAATAATAATGGGAATAGGAGAGGGAGGAGGAAGAGGGATGGGAGGGTAGATACAACTATGTTCCTAAAGTTATACTTGTGAAATGCATTAAGTTTGTATTCCTTAAACAAAAGGTTTCTGGAAAAAATATGTCTTAAGAAAGTGAATCTTATAATTATTAATATTAAAATAAATATAAAATAATGTTGCATGATGCAAATTATAATATTGGCATTATGATGCAGCTGGTTAAGCCACTATTTGGGATCACCACGTATCTTTTTTTTGTTTTTATTTTTTAAGTTTTAAGAGTTTTATTCAGTGAGAGAAATGCAGGGGAGAGTGAGGGCTTTAATTAGGGGAGAAGGAAGTCTAGAAGCTAAGTTGGGCCATACCTGGCAGAGGGCTGCCCTGGAGCCACGTGGAGCAAGCATACAGGCAGGAGAGCAGAGGCAGAGTGGAAGCACAAGGCATGGGGCAACAAGAGCTCAACAAGGAAAGGGCCCACCATGGTCCAGGCCTTTTCATCCCCTTCCAAAGGGGAGTGGTAACATAGTCTGATGGGCAGGTGGGCACACAAGTAGGGTCAGGTAGGGGCATGAGATCACAGAGGGGGCATGGTCTTTCAGCTCGCAAATCTAATCTATTTTATCCTTTCTGCCTGCCTTTATCATTCTCTTCTCAGAGGCTGCGGATCTTAATCGTAAGGAATGCTGAAGGGCATAGAATCGTATCTTCTGTAGCCGCTTCCTGCTTATTAGGGGCATCTCTGCCTATCTCACCTAACAAATTCGCTTTATGAGCTGGAGTAGTCTCGGTCACCACCAATGGCTGTGTCCCTTGCATGGTCAGTTATTCTCAGAAGTTCTTCAGTTCTGAAACATCTAAGTGTATCAGTTTACATAAGCAAGACTGGAGCAAAATAAATTGTAAGTGGAACGCCCCATAAAATGGAAGGAACATTTTTTTACAGACTACCAGTTGTGGGTAATGATAGGCTACCCTTATGTAGATTATAAAACCATTTAGCTTGAGCATAGAGAATTATAATAGAAGAACCTGTTAAAGAGTTTTATTTACAGCTCCAGGAGAGAATTAAAAGAGGCAGGTACAACTGCCTCAAGGTTCCACTGTCTGGATGTGATGAATGCAAAAGGTTTACTTAGGTTTTTACTTTTGAAAAGGTATTTAAGGCCGGCGCCGTGGCTCACTAGGCTAATCCTCCGCCTGCGGCACTGGCACACCGGGTTCTAGTCCCGGTCGGGGCGCCGGATTCTGTCCCGGTTGCTCCTCTTCCAGGCCAGCTCTCTGCTGTGGCCAGGGAGTGCAGTGGAGGATGGCCCAAGTACTTGGGTCCTGCACCCCATGGGAGACCAGGAGAAGTACATGGCTCCTGGCTTTGGATGGGCGCAGCGCGCCAGCCGCAGCAGCCATTGGTAAGTGAACCAATGGTGAAGGAAGACCTTTCTCCCTGTCTCTCTCTCTCACTGTCCGCTCTGCCTGTCCAAAAAAAAAAAAAAAAAAAAAAAAAAAGGAAAAGAAAAGAAAAGGTATTTAAGGTCTCAATTGGCTTATAGGAATAATCAGTCGTATCTTTTGAGTACACCTGTGAAGACTAAAAAGGTAGACGTTTAACCCTAATTTTACTGAGGTAGTCGTGCTTAGTAGCACCTGGTAAGGTTCCTTTCATTTAAGCTGTAATTGATCTAAGAGGGTCTTTCTATGATTGGCTTGCTCAGGAATTCCTACTGTTGGAGCTTCTATTAAAAGCTCTTTAATTCTTTAAAATACATTTTGTAGCTCCCACGTCCAGCACAATCAGTCTGTGTCAGGGCCTTTTAAAGCCTTATACAAAAGGCTGGCGCTGCAGCTCACTAGGCTAATCCTCCGCCTGCGGCGCTGGCACCCCGGGTTCTTGTCCCAGTCGGGGCGCCGGATTCTGTCCCGGTTGCTCCTCTTCCAGTTCAGCTCTCTGCTGTGGCCCGGGAAGGCAGTGGAGGATGGCCCAAGTGCTTGGGCCCTGCACCTGCATGGGAGACCAGAAAGAAGCACCTGGCTCCTAGCTTCGGATAGGTGCAGTGTGCCAGCCATAGCGGCCATTTTTGGGGTGAACCAATGGAAGGAAGACCTTTCTCTCTGTCTCTCTCTCTCTCACTAACTCTGCCTGTCCAAAAAAAAAAAAAGAAAAAAAGCTTTATACAAAAGCTTGGAATCCAAATCCTGGAATCCATATTCCCAGAAATGTCCTTAAACTGCTTTTTAGTCTGTGGTGGTCCTATACATAGAATAGCTTCCTTTCTCTTGAATGAAAGAGCAAACTTTTCTGGGGCTAGAACATATCCCAAGTAATCTAACTCTTGTTTAGAAACCTGAGCTTTAGGCCAGCGCCGCGGCTCACTAGGCTAATCCTCCACCTGCGGCGCCGGCACACCGGGTTCTAGTCCCAGTTGGGGCGCCGGGTTCTGTCACGGTTGCCCCTCTTCCAGGCCAGCTCTCTGCTGTGGCCCGGGAGTGCAGTGGAGGATGGCCCAGGTGCTTGGGCCCTGCACCCCATGGGAGACCAGGAGAAGTACCTGGCTCCTGCCGTTGGATCAGTGCGGTGGGCCGGCCACAGTGCGCTGGCCGTGGCGGCCATTGGAGGGTGAACCAACAGCAAAGGAAGACCTTTCTCTCTGTCTCTTTCTCTCTCACTGTCCACTCTGCCTGTCAAAAAAGAAAAAAAAAAGAAACCTGTGTCGCTCCCCCTCTTCGTGGAGGAACGACACAGGACCCTGCGCTGTTCTTTCGTCTGCTCGGCCCTCCCCGGGTTTGCTGCTGGTTCTTCCCGGGTTGGCTACTATCCCTTCCACCTCCGTGGAAGGGCAGTTCCCCCTGGCCACATTCCCCACTTCCGCAGGGGAGCGGCACACCGCCGGCCGGCTCTTCTCGGGGGCTGCACAGGTGTTCCTTCAGCTAGATGTTCCCCTTAGATGTTCCCCATAGATGTTACTGGTGCATGCCGTCTCTCTCCTCCTTTATAGTCCTCCTCTGCCAATCCTAACTCGGCTGCCCACACGCCGAGTACGCTGCTCTCCTCCAATCAGGAGCAAGTCCTACAGTTTATTAGCTGAACTGGAGGCAGCTGTGTAGAAGCTGTTTACTTCTCTCCCAGCGCCATATTGTGGGAGAGCAGATGCATAGAATAAGTCTTAATTCCAGTAACTTATTCCAGTCCGGATTGCTCCCCACAACCTGAGCTTTGGGAAATTCTGTATCCTCAGTTTCCCAGATTCTGTGTTTAATGGGATGCAGAAGAAATTATCCCTTCGGCAAAGGCTTAGTACACAACAGGATTTGTTGAAACAACTGTTTCATTAGTAGTCCTGAGGCCTTTAACCATTCTGTACTCTATATTTGACCTTAAAGCATACAAGATAGAACCATCACAGTGATACATAGACCTAAGAGTCCATATCTGAGACACTTAGTTAACTTTAAATAAACACCTAAGAATACAGGCGATTTAGACATAATTAAAACTTATGATACAGAAGAATATAATACACATATATGTATACTCCACGTATATGCTTGATTATTCTTAATAAAAATTAATGCTTCAAAAATAAATTAAAAATCTGGGAAAAGGAAATTATGGTTTATATACATAATGGAATACTGTTAAGCCATAAAAAGGTGAAACCCTGTTATTTTCAACAACATGAATGGAACCAGAAGCCATTACATTAAGCAAAATAAGCCAAGCACAGAAAAACAAGTATCACATGATCTCACCCATCGGTGAGATAAAAAAAAAATTCATCTCATAGAACTTAAAATCACAATGATGGCTATCGTAGTCTGCAAACATAACGATGAGTGGAGAAAGGTTATTATAATTAGATAGGAGTAAAATATTTTGGTATTCTTTCTATTTTTTTTGTCAGGCAGAGTGGACAGTGAGAGAGGGAAGGGTCTTCCTTTACCGTGGTTCACCCCTCAATGGCTGCTGGGGCTAGTGCCCTGCAGCGGGCGCACCACACTGACCCGAAGCCAGGAGCAAGGTGCTTCTCCTGGTCTCCCATGCAGGTGCAGGGCCCAAGCACTTGGGCCATCCTCCACTGCCTTCCCGGGCCACAGCAGAGAGCTGGACTGGATGAGGGGCGACTGGGACAGAATCTGGCGCCCCAACCAGGACTAGAACCCCGTGTGCCGGCGCCGCTGGTGGAGGATTAGCCTATGAGCCGTGGTGCCGGCCAGTATTCTTTCTATTGACTATAGATAATGATAAGGTGCTGTCTATTGTTTTCTATAAGACAAGACTGGGCCAACATTGTTGCATAATGGGTTAAGCCAGTGTTTGGGGTGCTAGCATCTCACACTGGAGTACCAGTTGGAATCCTGACCCACTTTATATGCTGCTGTTAATGAACCTGGAAAGGCAGCAATGATGGCCCAATTATTTGTGCCCTTGCCAACTATGTGGTAGACCAGGAGGATGTTCTTGGCCCCATGGCTTTGGCCTGCTGAGATCTGACTGTTGTGGCCGTTTCAGGAAGGAGTCATCAGATCAACGATCTATTGCTCTATCTATCTAGCATCTAGCATCAACCATCTATCATCTCTCTACCTCTGGCTCTGCCTCTCTCCCTCTGGCTCTGCCCTTAAATATGAATAAAACCTTTTAAAAAGCCAAGAATAAAGGATTTCTAATGTCTTTGCAATGCAAACATGTTAAATGTCTGAGGAGAAATATACTTTTACCTGATTAGAAAATACACAATGCATATTCATTGCAAACATTACATAGTACCCCATAAGTATGTACAGTTTTACATGTACTTTAAAAATTATAATATAAAAAAGAAAAAAAATCTTGCAACTCTACAGAATAAAAGTGAATAATCTGATTTAAAATTGGCAATGGAAATATCTCTCAATATGGCCCTTGAAAGGTGCCCAACATAACTAATCAGGGAAATGCAAATTGAACCTCAAAGAGAGAGCACCTCTCACTCAATAGGATTGCTACAATAAAAAATATAAGAGATAACAAGTGTGGGCAAGGCTTTAGAGAAATGGAATCCTTAAGTATACTGTTGAGTGGAATATATAGTTATAGCCCACGGAAAACCATATGAAGGCTCTTAAATAAATTAAAAATAGAATTACCACAGGGCCCAGCAATCCCTCTTCTGAGCATATACCAAAAGGAAATAAAATAAACACCTTGTAAAGATATATGTTCATTATTCACAATAGAAAAAGTAGAGAAACAGCAGATGACTGACTAAGGGAAATGTTGTATATGTACCCACTGGACTATCATGCAGCCTAAAGAGAAAAGGTGAATCTTCTATTTGCCACAACATGAACAGAACTGGAGGACATTATACTAACTAAATAAGACAGACAGAGAAAGAAAAATATTGCATGATCTCACTGATACAAAGAGAGCAGGATAAATACACAGTGGAATACCATTCAGCTTTAAAAGCATGCAATCCTGTCACAGCAACAACATGGATGGAACTGGATGGAATTATGTGAAGTAAAATAAGCCAAGCACAGCAAGACAAGTACCAGATTAATTCACCCATACTTTTCCTTTGGCTCATCTGAAAATACTAACATCACAGAAATTAATGGCATTAAAATATTCCAAAGATACAGGAAAATTTAAAAAAAAGTTTGCATTGGGGGAAGGAATGAGAAAATATAGGTCAAAAGATAAAAAGTGGGAGATACATAAGATGAACAAATCTAGAGAGCTGATGTACGTATGAAGATTGTACTTAATAAAAATTATTAAATACTTAGAGTTTAACTTCTTTTGTCACAAAATAACTATTTGAGGTGATATATTGTAATCTGTTTCATTATAGTAAGCATTTTACTACCTATAAGCACCCCATAACATCATGTTGTAAACTTAAAATTTACTTTTTATAACGTGAATATGAGTAAATAAATTGATTATATTTTAAATGACTTATTTATTGTTTTTAAATTGATATTTTAAACAAACATTGCACTGTGTTGAATATAAATAAAATGAAAACAGAGTAACACATATCCAGATTTTTTACAGAAAAACTTTTCATAAATCATCTTGCTACTAGTTTTAATTAGTGCATACTTAGATGCATGTTCCTAATAAATTACATAGTTTATACACAATAGAAATATTTGTTTTAATAACAAGAGAAAGTTAAAGTCATAATTCAGCCAATTGAAATAAGTTTAAGAAATCTGACTAAGGGCTGGCGCTGTGGTGTGGTGTGTTAATCCTCTGCCTGTGGCACTAGCATCCCATATGGGCTCCGGTTCTAGTCCCCACTGCTCCTCTTCCTACCCAGCTCTCTGCTTAGGCCTGGGAAAGCAGTGAAGGTGGCCCAAGTGCTTGGGCCCTGCACCTGTGTGGGGAGATCCAGAAGCTCCTGGCTCCTGGCTTTGGATCGGCACAGCTCCGGCTCTTATGGCCATTTGTGAAGTGAACCAGCAGGTAGAAGACCTTTCTGTCTGTCTCTCCCTCTCACTGTCTGTAACTCTACCTCTCAAATAAATAAATAACATCTTAAAAATCATATTAAAAAATCTGACTAGAGACTCGAAGTAACTAGTAAAGCAATTGCGTATCTCCAATTTTCGTTACCATTTCTTTGCAATTTCTGTAAGTTAGTTTTTCAGAGAAGAATGCTCATATTCTTTATTACTCTTGAAAATGCAAGAAAAATAAAAACAGTTTGGGACACTGCTCTTTTATATTAATGGACTGTACCTGAGCAAGACAATATACTTTACGTTATTAACTAAATACAGTAAAATTCAGCTGGAAATGACTCTAGTGATGGACTTAAACTCATGTGTATTAAAAACAATCAATATTTGCATAGATACATATAACAATGAGCATTATTTATAGTAAATTTCCAATAATTACGTATTTAAAGAATGAATGCATGTAATATCAGCATAATTAATAATGCTAAATGTACCAGAAAAGGGAAATGTATCTGTGTTTTTCAAAATATGAAAAATTTTCAGAAAGTTTCTCAGGTTAGTAGATTTTTTTATTTGACATATAGAGTTAGACACTGACAGAGAGAAAGGTCTTCCTTCCATTGGTTCACCCCACAAAATGGCCACTACGGCTGGAGCTATGCCGATCTGGGAGCTACGCTGATCTGAAGCCAGGAGCCAAGTGCTTCCTCCTGGTCTCCCATGTGGGTGCAGGGGCTCAAGCACTTGGGCCAACCTCCACTGCCTTCCTGGGCCACAGCAGAGAGCTGGACTGGAAGAGGAGCAATCGGGACTAGAACCCACCCATATGGGATGCTGGTGCCACAGGTGGAGGATTAACCTAGGATTAACAGTGCCATTCCCAGGTTAGTAGATTTAAAAATACACCTTATCAATGCAACTAGAAAACTAAACCGATCACTAAATAGTTTAAAAAGAAGGATAAACTTACAAGCACAAATATTTCCTTAAGTATCAAAATGGCCTCTATTCCAATGTTAAATGTTCAAATTTTAATTAAGAATTATATATATAGGGGCCTGCACTGTGGCGTAGCAGGTAAAGCCACCACCTGCAGTGCTGGCATCGCTTGTGGGCACCGGCTCAAGTCCCAGTTGCTCCACTTCCAATCCAGCTCTCAGCTATGGCCTGGGAAAGCAGCAGAAGATAGCCCAAGACCTTGGGCCCCTGCACCTGCATGGGAGACCTGGAGGAAGCTCCTGGCTCCTGGCTTCCGATCAGCACAGCTCCGGCCATTGCAGCCAATTGGGGAGTGAACCAGAAATGGAAGACTTCTCTCTCTCTCTCTCTCTGCCTCTCCTCTCTGTAACTCTGACTCTCAAATAAATAAATACATCTTTTTAAAAAAATAATTACATATATTCAATTTAAAATTAAATTATAAAGGTAACTTTCTTAGATTTTAATTCAGAGTAAAAATTAAAATTTCTTGAGTTTTCAATGTCTGAATAGTCATTTATAAAATTAAAAAAGACGATGATAAAAATTGATGGCATATTTTTCTTTGAGAAATCTTAATCCCTCGAGTGTCTGCTTACTCTGCAGCACATTTCCATATACTCATGAATTTGTAATCAAAATGTTATTTCAGTAAACAAAAATTGACACTTTTATGAATAATTTAGTTTTTTATCATATAGATAAAGAGGTTTTTTGTACACTATGGAATATAAATGTGTTGCTTGGCACTAATACTTGATGTTAAGTTCTCTAATTTGTTTCCCAGAAAAGGATACATTTCCGTAATGTTCTTGGCTTATTTATGAGATAATAATTTTATTAATAAATCATTGTCCCAAGAGTGTATCATTATACTTAAGAACGGAGCTCTAAAAAAACACAAATTTATGTCTCACTAATTTATAATTCATAGACATTGTTGTGTTTGTTTTTTTCTCTCTGGGATTTCATAAGAACAGAGGTTTTTGATGCACCTAGCAGGAAAATTCCATTCCACTTAATTGTATCATTATAAAGACTCTGTGTTATTAACATTATAGACATCCATAATCCTACCTCTTAGAAACAATTGAGGTTTCTAGATGATACAGAGAAAATGGAAGAAAAAGGTGAGGTCCTATCTCCTTCAGCATATGTATAGATAATATATGCTATGTGTTTGTGTTTAGATGAATTGGAAATTTTAGTGGCTTAAAGCAGTAAGCATTTATTTAACTTAGGTGTATGCAGGTCAGCAATTTAGCATGGGTCAACTGAGCTGTTTTTTGGGTTTCTACTGAACTCATCCACATCTTGACAGTTGGCTTTAGTAGTAAAGGTTGGAGGTGACTAAGTCATAAGTGTTTTATCCTTCAGTGAGCTAAAGTAGTCAAGTGTTCATGGAGACAAAGGAGGGAGAGATGCAAACACAAGGTCCCAATATGCAAACCCTTTGAAGACTCTGAATTTTAGCTACCAATATTCCATTTGTTTTACAAACATCTCATGGTGGAACCCAAAGTCATGATGGAAGATAACCTTAGAATTCCATAAGGAAGTGTTTGCAAGCAGGGACAAGTGATGTACTAATGCAACCAATATATGATTGTCTTTTAAATATTTAACTAAGATACTCTTTAAAAAGCCCAAGGTTAAGATGGGTCAAAGGGCATATATAAGGAAAGATCATAACCAATATCATCAAAACAGAATTGAAAAGATTTAAAGTTTTGTCTGTGTGTGGGGTCTGGATGACTGTTAAGTAAAAATACTTGAGGTTATGATTATGAGATAAGGAGTTGTATTCATTTGCTAAGCATTTTCATAACAGAATGGCTTAAAAGAGAGAAACGTGTTCTCTCAGAATTATAGAGACCAGAAGTCCAGAATCAAATTTTATCAGGGCCGTACCAGGCTCTGTACTTAATGCAACAGGACTGTCTTTTGTTGTAGTTTTTTAAAGATTTATCTATTTATTTGAAAGGCAGAGTTACAGAGAGGTAGAGAGAGATCTTCCATTTACTGACCCACTGCCCAAATGGCTGCAATAGCCAGGGTTGGTCCAAGCAGAAGCCAGGATGCTGGAGGCAGGAGGCAGGTGCTTCATCCAGGCATGCCACGTGGGTGGCACGGGCCCAAGCACTTGGGTCATCTTCTGCTGCTTTCTCAGGTGCATTAGCAGCCAGTTGGATCAGAAGTGGAGCTGCCAGAACTTGATCCAGAGCCCATATGGCATGTTTGAGTTCCAGATAGTGGCTTAACCTAAAACATCATACCTGGCCTTTGTTGGTCTTTTGTTTGTTTTTGCTATGTGTCCTACTTCCTTCAAATGGGGTTTCCTCTATGTATTTGTGTCCAAATTTCCCTCTTCTTATAAAGATGCCAGTTATATTGAATTAAGGGCAACCTGATTCCTCTATGACCTCATCTTGATTAATTATATCTGCTACAACTGTATTTACACATAAAGTTACATTCTGAAGTACCAGGTACAGAAATTCAATATATCTTTTGAAGAGACATAGTTCAACTCATAATGGTAGTATCATTAGTGAAAATAAATTGTTGATAGGAAAAGTTATTCAAGATTATACTAGGCTTAGCTATTAACAGATTTACCCTAAACAATCTTAATGCTTACTGTATTCAGATAATGTGATTGGGTCTTACTTGAGTAAATGTAACATTTTCTCCTAATTCTATGATAGTGAATGTTTTGGTATCCCTTCCTACCATATGAACTCCATTCTCTACAAAATTTTCGCTGATTCTGTGAACCTATTCACTTCTGTTGATCATTAGATTTATTGCTAAATCTATCATAAGGTCTTGCCTTGGCAGTTGTTTCATATTTCTCTCTGTAATCCCAATGTCGTTTCTAAACTAGTCTTATGTTTCTAAATAGTTGATGCATTTTAAAATTATGGATATTATTCTGAAAGCTTAAATTCAGACCACTCTGATTGAAACTTATCTTTTCATCATGGCTTCCTTAATAATAATCATTAATTTTTAAGAGTCATTTATTTACCGGAAAGAGTTACACAGAGAGAGGAAGAGAGAGAGGGAGAGAGAGAGAGATATCTTCTATCCTTTGCTTACTCCCCACATGTTTACACTGGTCAGTGCTGGGCAAGGCTGAAGCTGGGAGCCAGCAGAGTCTTCCAGGACTCCCACATGGGTTCAGGAGTCCAAGCACTTGGGCCAACTTCCTCTGCTTTCCCAGGAGCATTAGCAGGAAGCTGGACCGGAAGTGGAAAAGCCAGGGCTCAAACCAGCACCCATATGGGATGCTGGCATCATAGGTGGTGGCTTTACCTGCTACACCACAATGCCTGCACTTAAAATTTTTAAAGAATGTAAATATTTTTAAGGCTAAAATACTGTAAAGAAGCATTGCATTTGTAAATTCTAGAAGCTAAGCCTTGTACCTAATATAATCCAACTGAGTGTTTCAACTAAAAACTCTCTATATAACATTTATCTGTGTATTTTTACAATTAAAAATCAAAATATTTAGGCAAAGAAAACCAAGTTAATATATTCCATTTATAGAATCCTAGCTTATAGTCTATATGAAATATTTTAAAAATTAAAGCTAATGTTCCCTTGCAATATTTTGCTTCAGTGCAGTATCCATTAAATGACATTGAAAATAAAAGATTAAAAAGTCAATATTTCATCATAGTTTTAAGGAAAATAAATACTTTTGGAAAGAGGTATCCCTTTTCCGAGTCTTTTCAACACATACCTCATTACTGTTCTATCATTGGCAAGCAGATTACTCAAGGGAAATAAGAACAAAATATTTGAAGCCACACTATAAAATATAATTATAAATACTGAAACTACCTTAAAAATCAGCAACTAATTAAAAAGAAAACAAATTGAGAAACAAATGTCACTGGCTCGAATGCCTGCTTTTGGAAGAGATTAGTTTTTATAACCTGGTTTTTTTCCTAAGTATTCCTTAAAGATATTAAATACTGTCTGGGTTTTATTTTATTTCCAAGCATTCTATTTGGAATTTTGGCACTGAAAATATGGAATTAAGGGATTAAAAAGAGTAATGATGCCAGTATTATTCAAAAATAAAAAAACTGGAAAGTAATTTTGTGGTATTTAGTCGGAAAACAAGAGATTAAGAGGCTTCAGAAATAATGAGTCATCTAATTTAGTGCAAGTTAATCTCTTGCTTGATAAAATGAAAATAATAAAAACCTCCTTACACTATTTTTATAAAGAATAGCTGATGTTATGGATATAAAGTGTTCATTTAATATCATAAGCTCAACGATTGTTAGCTTTTTAATCTTTTAACTGAAAAATATCTGTGCCATTTTTAGCAAATACAACAAAATTATATGACAATTTTATACATAATTCACTGTTGTGTATGGTTAATTACTAAAGTAGATAAAAGCTCACATACTTTATCTAGTTCAGTTATATAATGCTTGTTTGGTGCTTTATTTATTATTGCTCAAGATTTGACTAGGGATGCCTAGGACCAGTATATTTATTATAAATAGATTTTCCATGGTAGATAAAGTTTTATGTTTTCTTTTCTTTCTTGTGTTTAATAAGAGTTTTGATATTCTTAGGCGTATCTTTGAAAGCTAAGAAAAACAGGGCTTGCATAAGTCATTGTATCTATATCTTCTATGTAATTATATGTATTACTGGCATATAAATTAGGAACTTAATAAAGAGTTGTCTAGTTATAAGATCATGGATATTAAAAGCCAGGCAAAAGGGCCAAAGATCCCTAGATCCCAAGAAATAAAAATGCTCAGTGAAAAGAAAGCTGTGTTTGCACTTGTACCAATTTCCTTTCAGCTTGAGGGTTTTCTGAGGATTCTGCTCTTGGACAGGAGCCCAGGTCACTCCTGGCAGCTGCCCCATGACTGGGGCAGCAGCTGGTTCATATGCTTATATATTGATTACCATCCAGATGGAAGGAAAAGATGAAGCAATTATGAATTATTACAGAAAATTAGGTTTTAAATTTTGACAACATCATGAAAACAAACTCCAAATCATGGTATTTTTAATTGAAATGATTAAGGGTTTATCTTGCATTTAATGTCAATAGTGAATACATTTTAAAGTAAATACCCAAATCCTTTTGCATATACTTTTTAAAAATATTCTTTCAAGGCTATTCAATTAATAGGGCCCCTCGTGAATCTTTGTGAAGGGATGGCAGATACACACTCCATGTCCTCTTGTCATGGACAATTCTGACTCTGTGTTTGATGGGGCACAATGGTTTACTGCCTCAAAGTTCCATTGAGAAGGCAGACATTGCCTCGGAGTCTCTCTACATAACTACATGCTGTGAGTCTTCATTACAACACACCTGCACAGTATTTTCTCAACAGTTACTTAAGCATGTTATCATTGAGTGGAAGCAGGCAGCTAGCAAATGCATATTAGCTTTGCAGTACAGAGTAGTTTAGCATTATTTTTACTCACATAGGCATTGATTCAGTAAATTAAGGAATAGTGAATTTGTATCCAATACTAGAGGAAGTACTTTCAGGGCAAAAGTCAACGAAACACTGTAAGAAATGGCTTTTCTATTTTTGGAAACAAATATACAAAGTTGATACAATAGGATGGAGAAGGGCACTGTAGTATGTTAAAAATGGTTTCCTAATTCATTGAAAATATCTTTTTTTTCACTAAAAATATCTTAATGAACAGGATGTTTGGTGAAGGTTGCTCAGGGAAAGAAAAAATTAATGTGGCAAAGTGGAGAGGAGGTAATCATAGGACACCACCTTAGTTTCATTCGAATGTTTCACACTTTCATTCTACTATTACCCTGCCTCCATGAGACATCTAAAATGCACATCAGCTTGTTATATTTACTTGCTTGTGATTATACTTACCTAGTTGATCTTGTTCCAAAAGTGCATAAATAAAAATAACACAAATACAATTAGTACTTTTATCCTGTAGTTTCATTTGCACATAAATGCATGATTAGGTTTAGCCAGCAGAACTTAATTATTCTGACTATGGTGGATTTCCATACTGAACAACAACAAAAAAATCAGTTACAAAAGTAATTTCAGGCTATGATTTTTAAAGAAATCTGCTCTATAACACCCTAATTGCTACTTATAGAACTGGAAATTAACCAGATTCTAGTCACTAGATTTCTAAGTGTTGAATAACCAAATTGATGTCAGTAAAAATTGTTCTGCTCTTTGTGTGGAACAGATAACGTATGCTGACATGCTTTGTTAGTACTTGCCTTCTCGGAATTAAAGCTACATGAATGGACTATTTACTGAAAGTAGTATTTTGGAGACTTTATATCTAATATTTATGCTAAATACTAAGCATCTTTTAGATTATTTTTGTTAGGGATTCCAGGGGTGGCTGAAAAGGAAAGAAAAACACAGGAAAGACAAAATACATGATGTTAACTCTCCAGGAGCCCTGAGGGAGGAGGAGACAGGGGAAGGGGGAAACATATACAATGTAATCTTCAGAAGTTATTTAATCTGCCCAATAGACCTTTGAGCACTCTTTACTCTTCTGTGCAAAACAGCAACTCCAATATCAGTTCCTAGTATGTCTCATTAGCAAACACTCTAGTTCCCTGATTGGTGGTTATGTCTGCCTTCTCATTGGTGGTTTTCTCTGCCACATGCTAGTCCCACCTGCACCTTCTTCCTTGCTTGTGAGCTTCATTGCACATCTGGGCACCACAGGTAATAAGACACCACCAGACACTTCAAACTCAGGAGAGATGTCAAAGACACATCTCAAACACAACAGGCATCCCTTGGGGGAGCAAACTCAGCCATTGGGATCATTGAGAGTCCTTTGACTTGCCAGAGTTGAAGAGAAAACACCTGATCTTTTTCTGTACCATTGCTTGACTGGTTACAAGAAAGTTGGGCTCTGGATGGACAGTATTAATTAAAAAGCCACTCTTCAACTGGATCTTTTGTGTCATAAATAGGGGAAGTGGATTGAGGTTCGTCATGTCCAGGATTTCTTTGTGCTATGAGACAATCAGACTTCTGTAAAGCTTATCAGATTAATGAAACTGTCTTATCTCACCAGGGCCACAATGACCTCCTTGTAATCCTTTCACTTCCCCTGTTTTTCCTCCTTACCCCAAATACTTCCTCTTTCACAACTCCGACTTAGCTGGTAATTCTCTCTCATGTTTCTAGTTAGCCCCTTTCTCTTCCTTGGTTTTTACTAAAATCACCCTATAACCTGGATGATTGCATATGCACTTAAATTCTGTTTGGGAGAGATTGCACTTTATAGATGTTATAACCATGATTAAATTTGGACTGTGGTTGACAACATGGATGGATATTATTTCATGGTGATAAGGGACAGTATTTTGACCAGATATTTTAAGTCCACTTGGCATCTTTGACAGATTTTTGAAAAATCACACAGAGTTCTAAATTCTTCAGACTTTGATGTTTCTACAAGGGCCCCTGGAAATGTCAAAAGATATGTCTTTCATTCGCAGAGATAATTAATTAGGCTATTTGTAGTACATTAAAAGTATGGTCAAGTTGCAAAATGAGGCTAAACTTTCAGTTAAGTAATATTCTGAACAAAAGTTATAAAGGATTAATGACCTGGTTGCAACCATGGCCATTTAAAACCTTTTGTCATTTGTCATTGTGTACTCTTTCCTAAAAACACTAACAATCAGATTTACAAGCAGAATCTAACAATTTCTCTTGGATACTGGTTTTCTGATAGTTTTTTTTTTTTTAATATTTGTGCACATTGCTGTATTGAGATCAGATAGTGATCTGCTGGGAGTGAGCCCATCAACCTTGGTGATTAGTGATGTGTACCATGTTCTTGGTCCTTGTGGATGACAGTGAGGGACAGCAGTGCCAACGATGGAGTGTTGTTTTTTTATTTGTTCTAGTTGTCAGATTCCAGACTGGACCCAACAGATTACAGGAGTGACCAAGTGATGCCCTGTTTAAAGCATCTTCATCATTGCAGAGGGAGGGTGGAGACTTCACAGAAGGGTGGTTGGTAACTTTTATGTGTTTTCACAGTTGATTGGCTGTGTCCCACAAATTATGATGGGAAGCAGTTTGAATATACTTTCTGGATCCCAGAAGTTAAACTCATGTGAATGGTGGTTGCTGTGATGCTATCCTTTGGGTGGATGGGGGAATCTCATGATTTCTTTAGGCATCATGGACTGCCATGGTTCTTGCAAGATAACTTCTATGTTACATGAATTCTTCCTTTGTTAGCACTAAGATGGCTCTTAGGTACACTTCGTTGGAATCATTAATTCCCTTCATATTGATTCTTGCTGCAGATCATACGAAGGGTGATGCTTCTGGGTATTTGAGTCCATGTTCTGTTTTGGGGATGTGTAGTCAACTTTCATGCAAGTCCACGGTGGCTGACATATGGTGCTTCAAGAGCTCCACTCAAAGCTTTAGGATCAATGGACTCAACGCTGTTTTAAATGGGAGACATCAAATTTTTGCTGTGAACAAATTTAACATGTGTACTCTTACTGAAGAGATATCACAAGGAGGTAATAAAGTTCTTCTTAATTTCCTACAGGAGAGGGGCTACCCAGTCCCAAAGTCCAAGGCCCAACTCTGCTAGCGCTCAGTAAAGTAAAGCTGCATCAACAAGTAGGTAGGAAAGAAAGTTGTGGAGAAAGTTCTAAGCATTCTTGGTGATGATGGCAGGTTGGATAGAAAGAAGAAATGAGGGTCTCTGAAAAGGAAAGAAAAACACAGGAAAGACAAAACAACCTTGAGGGAGGCGGGGTGGGAGTTAGGGAAAACACATATAATGTGATCTTAAGATGGTGTGTCTGCCAAAGTCTGCATTCTCCTGGGCAAAACAGTCTGCTCCAAAGTCAGTATCCTGGCTGCTTCAGGCCGCACGTCTCCTTACTACACACTTCCAGTTCCTGATTTGTTGTTATCCCTGTCTTCTGATTGATTGTTATTCTGGCTTCCTGATTGGTTGTTGTATTCTTTCTCCTTCGATTGGTTAAGTCTGAACATACTTCTCAGACAGGAACCAATCAGAGAGAGCTACTCTGTGTATAAAAGAGCCAACACTGCCAAGCTTCTGTGGCAACTCATCCCTTGGAGTCTCCCTCCTGACTGCTGCAGCAGGAGGCTTCTTGCTTTCAATGAACTTTGTTTTGCTCCCTGTCATTGTCTACATGGAAATTCTTCTTCAACATAAGATAAGGACCAATTCACCATCATCGTACCACCAAATTTTTATCAAGAACACCCTTATAGTAAAGGTGAATTTTGTCAATAAAAATGGGGCAAATATAGGAAAAAGTTAAGTCTTTGGCTTAAAAATTTCAGAATCTTGTTCATTTGACTACATATAAAAAGTGTTTGTACTTTACTTTTGATAAAAAATAATCATACAGAGACATTTATTATGAACTATGTGTTTTTATTTTAATTCTTTAATACAAAACAAGACATTTCAAGGTAAATATTGAGATGATTAAAATCACCCCTATAAAATTAAATGGAAAACACAAAAGACAGAATTCAAGTGTCAGTAATAAAACCACTTAAATTCTACTTAATATGTAATTTTCAAAGAACTATGTGGGAATTTATTTTCTAGTATTCTGTAGACTTATTTAACAAATACCATTTGGATTCTATGGGTAATGTTTGGTCTGAAGTTTGATATTTTACAAATATTTACCTTTCAGAAAGTACAAGGCACTCTTGTTATTTTATATACTTTTATACTTTGAAACTATGTTGCAGTTGATAGATATCACTATGTGAACACTTAGATAATTTTGGTATATTTGAAAAAATTATCTACATGATATTTCTGAATTATCAATTTTTAAAAACTTTTTAAAGCTATTCATCTAGGATTTCTAACTCAGTTGGAAAACGATGTTTGTTTTTATCACATATGTGATTTAAATAGATGTATTTTAAAACATTACTCCTAAGTATTGACAAAGTGATTATAGAAAATTGCATGCAAGTCAATGAGCTGTACTTTGGTTCAAAATTTCATATATCTAATTCATTAATGCATTAAGAATAATAAATAGACCATAGAAAATAAATTTCATAAGAATATTACAGTAATTACTTTTATTAAATTTCCCTAGACAATTAAAGTAGCCCACTAAAATATTTTTCTTTTTTTCCCTCTTAAAATCCCTGGAAGGCAGCTCAGCTGGATAGTCAAATGAATCTTTCTAAAGTGTCATTGAAGGCATATCACACTTGGAGTAAAATTCATGATTGTATCCTCAGTACTCTAAAGATACAGTTTATTTTCTTAATCATAGCTCACCAAGTTCTCAACTGGTCCCATCTTTCCTTTACATCTTTATCTTTTCCTCCTAGAACATAAAGCCACAGTAAAAAAAAAAATTGTACTCATTTCACAGAACTTTCCTATTTCTGGTCCTTCCTACATCATTCTCTAGGCCTTTCAGATTCTCTTTCCTCTTCTTTACTTCCAGTCTCTCATAGGGTCATGGACTAGGAATTTTAAAATATTCATTTTGTATTTTAAACAAAAATAACAATACAAAGTACTTGCATAACTTAAGTCATACAAAGTGTACAAATTTTTTAATTGCCATTAATTTAGTAGAGACTCCTATGTAAATTGCCTCCCTCCAAAAATAAATAAAAAAGCAAAGGTGGGAATAATCATGGATCAGAGCATTATTCAGAACAGAAGTAATTTAAAGGTTAAATAGATTACATTAGTTTCTGTATTACAGAAAATAAAACTACAAAAAAGGTGTAGAATGGGCTTGTGGGTATGGCTTCTTTTCTCTAGTACATCATTTTAAGGCTACTTCCTTGTTATTTTTATATTCTGAAGAATTAGTTTTGAGTTACAGTGAGGCTTGCTAACCAATGATTCAAAACTTATTTAAAAATAAATAAGAGAGTAAGGAAATGAAAGCAAGAAAATATATAATGAAAGCTATAGTGTTTAACACAAACTGAAAGGGTGACAACCAATTCTGTTACTTGAGATGGCTAGAACAGCTGATTATCAGATTCCTAGATGACAAAGCAGAAAGAGGCTTATCATTCATAATCAAAATTCTAAGTATCTGTTTACTGAAAAATGCAAATTCCTCAATAGCACAGTTTTTTCTCTAAATTGTTTCTCATACACATAGCACTCTATAATATAGAGAGAGTAATCTCCTCAGCATCCTTAAAAGGAAGACATTATCAAGTCTGGGAGTTCCTTGCCATCTAAAGTCTCTCAAAATAGGCTGATGGCAAAATGCCAGAGATTTCTAAGTACGCACCTGCAAGAGGCCCAAATAAGCAGCTCTGTTCTCTATTATTCTGGCTTACGACAAAAATAAAATAGGAATTTATAACACATGAGAGACTATGTCTCTGTTTAGACTCAGTTATGAATATTAATTCTAACAGTAAAGATTTATCTAAGAACTAGGTGTATAGTAATTCAAAATATAACATGATTTTACCCAAATCCACTAAGACAACTAGCTAACCATTTTTCTGAGAACATTCTTAAAGCTTTCCAGGGGTAGAGAATAAGGGAAGGTTTTAACATGATTTTGCTACTAACAATGCTGAGAAACACTGATCTAGGTGTGTCTGTGCAGGTATTTTGTAGATGTGATTGGCATTGACAATCAGTTGACTGTACCTAATGGAGATTACCCTGCAGAGTGTGGGTCTCATCTCATCAGGGGAAGGGCTATGGTGCAAAACTTTATATTTATCATGAAAGAAGAAGTGTGGCCTCAAGACAGCAGCTTTTTTATTAACTATTTTATTTAATTGTTTATTTTATTTGAAAGGCAGAGAGACACAGGAAGAGATCTCACATCCACTGACTCCCCATGTGCTCTCTGATCAGGGCAGGATTAGGCTGAAGCCAGAAGCCAGCAACTCGATCTGGCTCTCCTTCATGGGAAACAGGGACCCATCAAGCCTCATGTGCTGCCTCTCAGGGCACACATTAACAGGAAGCTGGAATGGAGAGTGAATCCAGGACTGAAGTGTATATGTTCTGATGTAGGATACAGTTTCCCAAGTGGCGTGTTAACTGCTACATCAAATGCCCACCCTAAGACAGCAGCTTTAACTCCAGGGAGTTCTCAGTCTGATGGCTTGTCCTACAGATTTTGGAATTTCCCACTCATACAATCACAAGAGTCAATTTTTAAAAGTAAAATAGTAAATATTTACACACATACACATAAGCAAATACATAGCACTTGCAATACTAAAAAATTCTAAGATAAGAGGATTCTATTTTTTTTTTATTTGACAGGGAGAGAGAGATACAGAGAGAAAGGTCTTCCTTCTGTTGGTTCACTCCCCAAATGGCTGCTATAGCCAGAACTGTGCCTAGCTGAAGCCAGGAGCTGGGTGCTCCTTGAAGGTGCAGGGGCCCAAGCACCCGGGGCCATCCTCCACTGCCCTCCTGGGCCACAGCAGAGAGCTGGACTGGAAGAGGAGCAGCCGGGACAAGAACCGGTGCACATATGGGATGTTGGCGCCACAGGCGGAGGATTAACCAAGTGAGCCATGGCGCCAGCCCCAAGAGGATTCTACTTTAAAATATCAAGAGATATTTTTATCTTGATCATGAGGAGTGATGAATTCAGAACAGTTCAAGTATTCCCTGCATATCTTTATGCAGTAAGATATTGAGTTTTGGAAGTTTGGGGTGCCATTTACTATGGATGGTGGATTGGCCAGCTTTTCATCACTATGACAAAATATATGAGAGTAGCTAAAGAAAAGAAGATCTTCTAGGCTTACGAATTTGGAGGTTCAAAGTCTAAGATCAGGTGGCCCCATTGTGAGGACCTCTTGTGAAGACCCAATGGCAGATGGTGCCACATCATGGCAATAATGTATGTAGGGGTGAGGGATCACATCTAAAACAGGAAACCAGAGAGAGAGAAGGAGGCCAAACTTTCTTGTTTTGTAACAGCCCTCTCTTGAGAACTATGAAGGCATTGCACAAGAACTACCTTGATCCCTATCAAAGACTCATCCTCACGGGCTCAATGACCTAACATGAGCCCCACTTTTTAAAGGTTCCACAGCACCTCACAAGGCCTTGGCAACCAAGCCTCCCAACACAAGAGCCTTTGTAGGACATTCACACCATAACATGATGACACCTATAGAGAAGCATATTTAGGAAGGTAAAAAGAATCAGGTTTGGGAGCAGACATTGGGCTCAGTGGTTAAGATACTGCTTGAGATACCCACTTTCCATTTCAGAGTGTCTGAGTTTGAGTCCTGACTCCACTTCTGATTGTAGTTTCCTGATAATGTGAACTCTGTGAGGTAGCAGTTATGGCCCAAGTGATGCAGTCCCTGTCATGTACATGGGAGACCCAGAGGGGATTCTGGGCTCCTCAGTTGGCCTGGGCCAGCCCAAGGTATTGTGGGAATTTCAGGAGTGAATCAATGGATAGAAGATCTTTCTATGTATATATACCCTTAAGAACTAGGTTTTTATGACATTGATTTTGGAAATTCTGTTGGATATTTAAATGGAGGTGTTGAGTAGGCAGCTACACATACACATCTCAAATTCAGAATGGTTAGGGCTAGAAATGGAAATTTGAGCATTATCAATGTATGGTAGACTTTAAAAGGATAGGATGAGATGGGTTAATGAGTCAGTCAATACAGAAAAGATCCAAGGTCTGAGGCCTGGGGCATAAGGTTCTGAAATGACCTAGAGGAACGACTAAGAGACATACCTTAATGGTCTCATTACTTATACTGCAAGTGCAGCACCCTCAAGGGAGGACAGAGTTCTCTAAAACCAAAACAGCTCCAATTAAAATAGGTCAGAAGCCCGGATGACTCAGCAGCCACTCTCATGAACCACATGAAATGGTAGCCATCATTGACCAGCACTGTTCAGTATTGTCGATGGTTGTGAACAGTTAGGAAAGACTGAGCAAGTGCCCCAGACAAAAATGGAGAGAAAAAAGCATAAAGATTAATTGCAATGTGGTGTTTTCGGTGGGATTCTTGAATAGAAAAAGATAATTTATGGAAATGTAAATGAAATCTGAAGAAAAAAGAAATTCCAGAGTTAAAAGTAATGTGCCAATGATGATTTCTTAGTTATGAAAATGGCACAAAGATTATGTAAAATGTTAACACCACAGGAAGTTGAGTGAAAGGTACACAGGAGCTCTCTTTATACTTGTTGCAATCTTTCTATAAAACTAAAATTATTCTCTATAACAATTCTTTTAAAAGAAATTCTTCATGTTAACAAACCAGCAACCAATGTGTAATACATTTATATATTGCTGAAATATTTACCTAGTTTTTTTTTCATAAAAGTACACATTACACTCAAAACTTTGATACAGTTCATACCTATATAACTCTCCCTGTTCTCCATTTTGTATACCATTACACTTTGTTAACAAATGAAGACAATTGATTTGTTAACAAATGAAAACAATTGCCTTTTGAAAGTTATGGTATTGTTTTAAGTATTTATTCCTATGTACTATAATTTCAGTTTCATTAGATTTGTTTTGATCTTTGTTAAATCATAAATTGAACTTATAGTTTAATTATGTTACTACCATTTTTTTTTTTTTTTGACAGGCAGAGTGGACAGTGAGAGAGAGAGACAGAGAGAAAGGTCTTCTTCCTTTGCCGTTGGTTCAGCCTCCAATGGCCGCTGTGGCCGGCACGCTGCGGCCTGTGCACGGCTCTGATCCGATGGCAGGAGCCAGGTACTTCTCCTGGTCTCCCATGGGGTGCAGGGCCCAAGGACTTGGGCCATCCTCCACTGCACTCCTGGGCCACAGCAGAGAGCTGGCCTGGAAGAGGAGCAACCGGGACAGAATCCGGTGCCCCGACCGGGACTAGAACCTGGTATGCCGGCGCTGCAAGGCGGAGGATTAGCCTATTGAGTCATGGCGCAGGCCGACTACCATTTGTTTTAAAAAGGGTTTTTAATTATACAGTTTGGCTTAATTTTAGTTAAAGTTAGTTTTCATATTTTCAAAGTATGTATTATTTATGTTTCCAATTTTAAATCACGTTATATTTTGGAATCTCAGTTAATTCATTTAAGGTTATAACTTTTTTACTTCCCTCTATATCTGATCATAACTTTTAAAACAAAATTAATGACTACAGAATGATATTGTTAGTAATTATTTTATAACTCCTTGGATTTCTATCAAGAAAAAAAAAGCTCTGAAATTGAATTTTCGTGATTTCTTAAGATAATTCCTTTGTTTTGTTACTTTATTTCTCTGTTTAAAATTTTCACTTATAATTTTGATATTGTGACTGTCTTATATCTCTTTTTCTCCTTAATTTTCACTAGATTTGGAATATAAATTTCATTTTCTAAGGAAAGGATGAAATAAAAAGATATGAAGCCATAAGGAACGCTCTTAAACATACTTGTAGCAAATTTAGAAACAGTAAATTGTAGGACTGCTGCTACTTTAGTTGAGATTTTTTTCCACTTAAAACATTTTTAAAATTTATTTAAGTGAACAACTTTTATTCATTTCATATACAGATTTATGAGCATAGTGAAACTTCCCACACTGCCCTCCCTCTTGCCCATTCCGCCCCCCTTCCTCCTCCTTAATCTCTTTTTCTTTTAATTTTTACCATGACATACTTTCTTTCTTTTTATTTATTTATTTATTATTATTTTTTTTGACAGGCAGAGTGGACAGTGAGAGAGAAAGAGACAGAGAGAAAGGTCTTCCTTTGCCATTGGTTCACCCTCCAATGGCCGCCGCGGCTGCTGCGCTGCAGCCGGCGCACCGCGCTGATCCGAAGGCAGGAGCCAGGTACTTCTCCTGGTCTCCCATTGGGTGCAGGGCCCAAGCACTTGGGCCATCCTCCACTGCACTCCCGGGCCACAGCAGAGAGCTGCCCTGGAAGAGGAGCAACCGGGACAGAATCCAGCACCCTGACCGGGACTAGAACCTGGTGTGCAGGTGCCACTAGGTGGAAGATTAGCCTGTTGAGCCCCGGCGCTGGCCACAATGACATACTTTCAATTTGTTCTATAATCATATGCTTACTCCTCCATAAAGTAAAGAATTCAAGAAATAGTAAGAAAAAAATCACTTTTCATGAACAGTACAGAAAGGGTTGTAACAGTCATCAAATCTCAAAATGTCAATTTTGCTGAAATACATAACTTTTTTTTTGTACTCTGATAGGTACCATGATCAGAGAAAATACAATATTTGTCTTCTTGGGACTGACTCACTTCACTAAGTATAATGGTTTTCAATTAAATTCATTTGTTTCAAAAGACAGGATTTCATTTTTTTTATGGCTGAGTAGTATTCCATGGTGTATATACACACCACATTTTCTTTATTCAGTCATTGGTTAATGGATATCGAGGTTGATTCCATATCTTAGCTATTGTGAATTAAGCTGCAATTAACATGTGGGTTTATTTCATTTCTTTCGGGTAAGTTCGCAGGAATGGGATTTCTTATATGGTAAATCTATTTTCCGATTTCTGAGGCATCTCCATATTGTCTTCCACAATGGCAGTCCTAGTTTACATTCCCAGCAACAGCAGATTAAGGTACTATTTTCCTCACATCCTGGTAACATTTTTATTTGCATTTCTCTTATGGCTAATGATCCTGAGCATTTTCTCATATGTCTGTTGACCATTACAATTTCTTCCTTTGAAAAATGCCTGTTCATGTCCTTTGTCCATTTCTTTTTTTCTTTTTCTTTAAAGATTTTATTTATTTATTTGAGAGGTAGAGTTATGGACAGTGGGAGAGACAGAGAGAAGGATCTTTCTTCCATTGGTTCACTCCCCAAATGGACGCAATGGCCAGAGCTATGCCGATCCGAAACCAGGAGCCAGGAGCTTCTTCCTGGTCTTCCATGTGGGTGCAGGGTCCCAAGCACTTGGGCCATCTTCTACTGCTTTCCCAGGCCACAGCAGAGAGCTGGATTGGAAAAGGAGCAGCCAGGACTAGAACCGGCACACATATGGGATGCTGGCACCACAGGCGGAAGATTAACCGACTGCAACACGGTACCAGCCTTGTTTTTTCATTTCTTAACTGGATTTGTTATGTTGTGGTTTTTTTTTTAAGATTTACTTATTTATTTGAGAGGCAGAGTTAGAGACAAAGAGGAGAAACAGAGAGAGGTCTTCCATCCACTGGTTCACTCCCTAAATGGCTGCAATGACTGCAGGTGGGCTGATCCAAAGTCAGGAGCCAGGAGCTCCTTTGTCAGAGATTAGTTGGTTGTAGATGTGTGAATGGATTTCTGGGGTTTCTATTCTGTTCCATGGGTCTACTCAACTGTTTTTGGCCAATTCCAGGCTGTTGATTATAACTGCCTTATGATAGGTCTTTAAATCTGGTATTGTGATGAGTTCCACTTTGGTTTTGTTGTATAAGATTGCTTTAGCTATTCAGGGTCTCTTGTGTTTCCAAATGAATTTTAATATCATTTTTTTCTAGATCTGAGAAGAATATTACTGGTATTTTGATTGTAATCACATTGAATCTGTAAATTGCTTTCAGTGGTATTGACATTTTGATGATATTAATTCTCCCAATCCACAAACATGGATGATTCTTCCATTTTTTTCTGTTTTTTTTTTTTCTGTTTTGTGATTTTCATTGTAGAGATAGTTTACCTCCTGGTTAAATTTATTCCTAGGCATTTAAATTTTTGTAGCTATTGTGAGTGGTACTGTTCTTACAAGTTCTTATTCAGACATGGCATCATTTGTGTACCCTAAGGCTATTGGATTTTGTATATTGATTTTATATCCTTCAACTTTACCAAACTCTCTTGTGAGTTCCAATAGTCTTAGTTGAGTCTTTTGGTTTCCTATATATAGGATCATGTCATCTGCAAACAGGGATGATTTGCTTCCCTCCTTCCTATTTGTATTCCTTTGATTTCTTTTTCTTGCCTAATGGCTCTGGCTAAATCTTCCAGAACTATATTGAACAGCCATAGTGAAAGTGGACATCCTTGCTGGTTCTGGATCTTAGAGGAAATGCTTCCAATTTTCCCCCAGTTCAATATGATATTAACTGTTGCTTGATTGTGTTGAGGAATATTCCATCTATACCCAATTTGCATAAGGTTTTTGTCAAGAAAGGATGTTGTATTTAATCAAATGTTTTCTTTGCATCTACTGAGATAATCGTATGGTTTTTATTCATTTTGTTAATGTGATATACTACATTTATTGATTTGCATATGTTGACCTGACTGCTCCACTTCCAATCTAGCTCTCCGCTATGGCCTGGGAAAGCAGTAGAAGATAGCCTGAGTCCTTGGGCTCCTGCACCCATGTGGGAGACCCAGAAGAAGCTCCTGGCTCCTGGCTTCGGATCGGCACAGCTCCGGCGGGTGTGGCCAATTAGGGAGAGAACCATTGGACGGAAGACCTCTCTCTCTTCCTCTCTGCCTCTCCTCTCTCTGTGTAACTCTGACTTTCAAATAAATAAATAAATCTTTAAAAAAAAGAGAAACTAAATTTCTGGGTTATATGTAGTGTTGTTTGTCTACAGTTCCCTGTATCTACTTGTCAGTGATTACTACTAAACAGTGTATAATCAAGACTGTTAATAAAAAAAGTCACAATGAGTGAAAAAACTTACATAATCACATAAATCATACACTTGAAAGTTCTGAGGCCAGTTTAGAGTATCCTAACACCCTGCTCTAAACAGAAAATTTATGTGAATGAAGATTTCACTATTTTATTGGATGTAGTAATCATTGAAATTATCTTCTAAGCGTGACCATATGTTTGACAAAATATTTTACTGTCTATAAATGTGCTGTGTAAACAGTGGACATGGTTATTTTGCTTGTTTTCTCTGGCACACGGAAGTGACTTTGTTTTAGTATGATTTGCATTTAATTTAGGTAGTAATAACGTAATTATTTATGACACATAAACATGAGTAAACAAAAAATTAATTATATTCCCATTTTCCTTTTTCCATACAGAAGCTTTGCTAATTATTACTGTCAAAATGATTTTTAGAAAGCTGGCCAATAGAGCCTAGGGAGATTACTGACGCCATAAACAAGAGTGTCATATTGTTAAGTCAACAACAGGAGTCACTGTGTACTTACTTCTCATGTGGGATCTGTCCTTAGTGTGTTGTCCAATGTGATGCTATAACTAGTACTGAAACAGTATTTTACACTTTGTGTTTCTGTGTGGGTGCAAACTGATGAAATCTTTACTTAATATATACTGAATTGATCTTCTGTATATAAAGATAATTGAAAATTAAATCTTGATGTGAATGGAATGGGAGAGGGAGCGGGAGATGGGAGGGGTGTGAGTGGGAGGGAAATTATGGGGGGGGGAGCCATTGTAATCCATTAACTGTACTTTGAAAATTTATATTTACTAAATAAAAAAATACAAAAATACTTAGATGCTTTAAAAAAAAAAAGAAAGCTGATCAAATGACTTGGTTGTATACCAGAGCCTATTAAGTTTGTTCAAGAAAATTAAATTGAAAAGTAAGTTTATTTTGGTGTAAAAATTTTTCTGAAATTCATGTAGATAAAAGTCTTTAAAAATTCTCAAAAATATAGATTTTGAAAAAAATATGAAAAAATGCATAAATTTCTACATTTCTGTACCAAAATAAATGTATCTTTTAATTCTACTTATTCACGAAGTTTTTGTTGTACCCTCATATATTGCATAAATAGTTTATCCTCTGACAGCTTTGTTTTTACTTCTCAAGTACTTGCACAATTTTAGACTTAAGGGAGACCTTCTAATCATGTAAACTGTCACCTTCGCTTTTCAAATTAAGTAACTATTGGTTAATTAAGTGTGACAGTGTTTAATAGTTATGGGGTCACAATAATCTCAGTAGTTCCTATTTTCATGTTCTTCCCCTTTTATAATATTAGACTAAGGTAGAATATGGAAAAATAATCAGAATCTAATACATGCTGTGCAATTTGAGAGTTTATCTGTATTAATAGTGATGGTAATTTAGCATTCTAACAAAGAGCTTCACACTATTATATCACTTACTTAGTATTTATAATTTTTGATCAGTTATTGTCAAATGGATTTTTTTTTGACAGACAGTGAGAGAGAAAGACAGAGAGAGAATTATAGACAGAGAGACAGAGAGAAAGGTCTTCCTTCCATTGGTTCACTCCCTTAATGGCCGCCACGGCCGGTGCTGCACGGATCCAAAGCCAGGAGCCAGGTGCTTCCTCCTGGTCTCCCATGCGGGTGCAGGGGCCCAAGCACTTGGGCCATTTCCACTGCCCTCCTGGGCCACAGCAGAGAGCTGGACTGGAAGAGGAGCAACCAGGACTAGTACCCGGCGCCCAACCAGGACTATAACCCGGGGTGCTGGCGCCACAGGTGGAGGATTAGCTAAGTGAGCCATGGCACCTGCCTTCAAATGGCTTTTTGATGTATATTTTAACAGTAATGAAATGCAAGCAAATCTTTGGAGAGAAAATTTTTCTTATCACCACATAAAAACAAGTCCTATAAGACAAAACAACGGTGTTTAATATTGTATTATCATGAATACACTTTACTTACCACATGTATAGTAATATATGTGCTGATAGGTAAGAGTCCTAAAATTATACCTACAACTTCCTATGAAATGCTCCTACTGATGTACACAAAGAGAGAGTGAAAAGAAATGCCTAAAATTTCTTAGTATAATGAGGAGCACTAAATATATTTTAAAGTCCCACAGACATACTTAAAAATGAATAAGAGTAAAATGGATTGTAAATTACTGATGACTACAGTTCATTTTGAAGATGATCCTTCATATTTTCAATGCATATTTAAAACTTTTATGGAAATCTACAGACTGAATATCCAACTATAAATATCACATCTGACTCATGTCAGGTGGCAACTGCTGATTCTAATTTTTAAAAATTGTCTTTTAACAAGCAAAGCTCTTTTCTGTTGTAAAAGCATTTTCTTCTAGTATGTATTCTGTCTGCTTCATTTCCTCCTTTATGCATTTTTCAACAACAGTGACCCAGATGTGAACATTTTAGCATCATTTCTATATATCAGCATAAATCAATGGCTGAACTGATGTGTTTTAAGTGGTCTTTTTCTATTTTAATATATTTGTATACAAATGTCTGGTCAGAAATATTACTAATATTCAATTTGGTAATCTGTTATGGCTAAGTATCAATCATCTGTTGAATGTGTACGTGTGATTTATTGATATGTTAAAAATACATATCATGCTTCCAAATTTTGAATAATTTAAACAATTTTCCAAGAATGGCAAAGTAAGAAAATAAAACATTCTGGCAGGATATATCATTTGAAATACACAACCTAAAAGACTTTTTAACAGCCTTAAAGGAGTGTGATAAAACACATTTTCTATTAAAAACAGTTCTACCACTACCAACTACAGTGTCATATCCTCAATGACTAATTCTATGCCAACTTTTTCAAAATGCTACTAGGGTTTTTGAAATGTTCCGAGTTCTTTTGTGTTTAGAATTGTTGGAGAATTCAAAGATGAAAAAAGACCATTCATTCCGTTGCTGTCTGTATGCATTTAAAAAAAAAGAAGAAGAAAAGGCGAAATTCAAAGGATAGGATATTTAATGTATGATAAAATGAAATTTTTGGCATAAATTCCTTTATTCTTCTCTCTACTATTTCCCTCAAACCATCCCAAATCCCTGTCCAATCTTGTTTTTGCCTTGAAAAGAATCATCTTTCACAAATAATACATGCCTGTATAGAAAAATAGATCATGTTATACATTTACTGAACATGTGTTGCATATTTCCTATAAATCATGCACTGTCCTGGAGCAAGAATGTATTAAAATTTCAACAATAACAAAGATGCAAGGTCTCTGCTCTCTAAATTTTACCATATGCTAGATGAGACAAACATTAAATCAAAGTTACACAAATGCTTTTAAAATTATAATAAAGGCTTTGAAGTAAAAGTGAATGCTCCTGTTCCCATGGGTTAAGGAGTTTAATAGACATGACTTCCTTAAGGAGGTGACAACTGTGATGAATTCTGAATCAATATGGGGAGTTAAGGAAGCAGGCAGCGTTGTGGCACAGTGGGTTAAGCGGCAGCCTAGATCACTGGCTTCCTATGTACGTTCTGGGAGTCCTGGTTCCTTCACTTCCAATCCAGCTCCTGCTAATGTTCCTGGGATAACAGCGGAAGATGGCCCAAGTGCTTGGGTCCCGATACCCACGTGAGAAACCCAGATGGAGTTCCATTCTCCTGGCTTCCTCCTTGCCCATCCCCAGCCATTGCAGCCATGTGGAAAGTGAACAGTGGCTGAAAGATCACTCTCTTTGCCTCTCCCTTTCTCTCTATAATTCTGCCTTTCAAATAAATAAATATTTTTATTAAAAAAGGAAGTGGGAATTAAATAAGTTAAGAGCAAAGTAGGGAATAACTTAGATGGGAAGACAGTATTAGTATGCTCTGCCATTTCTCCTATCTCATGTTCCATTATAGGATTCCCACTTATGAATGCTTATCCAAAATACGGATGAGATTTTTTTCCAAGAATTTATTGAAGTATTCTCACTGGTACTTCTATTAAAATATAAAAGAGAAAGGGAATTCAAATATTGATATTCATGAATGTTTTAATTGATATTTTTGCTATGCCCAATGAGACATTGTAAATAAGTAATTGGCATAAATTTTTAAATTTTTTTGCATTATTTTCTCTGAAATTCTCTAAGCTGAAAATAAAAAGATGAAATTTAAGGAATGCTATTAGTTATAATGAAGTAAATCTGTACTTAGCTATTACTTTCTAGATGTTGATGGAATTTATGTTTGACACACTAATTCATTTACTCATAGGATACAACAATATCAGGATTTTCAAAAAGTAGTGAAATAGTTATTTGTAATTATAATCTAGATCAGAATAAATTAAGAAAATATTTATGTTTCTAAAAATTTCTTGCCAGTGTATATATGAATTTTCTTTTATAGCAATAAATCACTTGATACATGAAAAAAGTCAATAAGGAATTCCTTATACATAGTTTCTCAAAATTATAATTGCAAATACTAAAAGTGCATTGTTATGAATAGTGTGAATATTGATCAGAGAAACAGATTATTTAAATTTTCTGAATCCCTATTCTGCATCTATATAAAATTATGTAGTGATTAAATTTGATAACCTATTTAAATATTTTATTATAGCATATTTTCTGGAAAAAGTAAACACTAACTATTTGTAATCTATAATAGATTTGTAGTTCACTATCTAAATAATTCATATTACTAATTGTTTTTAGAACTGGCAAGAATTGCTCATTACATTTATAATTAAAACAAATTCCAGCATAATTCTTTTTTTAAATTTGACAGAGACAGGCAGGCAGAGAAAGAAAGCTCCCTTCTGCTAGTTCACTCCCTAAATATCAACAGCAGCTGGGCCTGGCTGGGGCCAGGGTCAGAGGCTAGGAGTGCTGGGGTCTCATGGATGTAGCAGGAACCCTATTAGTGGAGCCAGCTCCATTGCCTCACAGGGTCTTCACAGGTGTGAAGCCGGAGTCAGGAATTGGAGTCAGAAAGTGAATCCAGGCACTCTATTGTGGATCACAGAGTTCTTAGTTACCAGAACAACTGCCTGTTCAACATAATTCTTGATGACATGTAGACAAATTATTAATAGAAGAAACATAGTGAGTATTGCTCCTCATTATTTCAGCCAAATATTAATTTAGATACTCTAAATAATGACAATAGACAAGCAAAGGGAATTAGCAGTAAAGATATAAAAGCATTCATTGTAAATTAATGATTTGGGGGTTGATAAGGTAATTTTTATACACCTACAACAAAACTGGTTTTTAAGCTTGACTAGCACATCATTGCTTTGGAATCACATTTAGACAGGCAGTTACCATCCATCTGACAATGCCAGTGTGCATTCCTCCTGGCCAGTTCTACGTTTAGGACTTTATGTTCATAGTTTGGAATTGCTCAGGATGGGTATTCCCATTTTGGAAATTTAAAAATGTCACAAATCAAGTCTTCCTACTTTTTATCCCAATCCCAGATAGCTGGTTGTCAAAATTACCATCACCCACTATATTGGACAGACATTTAGCCAGGAAGAGTGTACTGATGAAATATAATGCAATCAACATTTTCCCTTCTTTGATATTACTTTGGTATCTTCTATTTTTAAAAATATCCTGGTTTCTTCAAAAATGTGGTCTCTTTATGACAGGGTTTCAAAACTAGATTTGAAATTTTTGACTGCTGGCCACTCAGATGAGTATTTCCTGGAGCGATCCTTGGCAAGAAATGGAAATAGATTCCTGATAATCATGTTTGTCTCCCTGATAGAGTTGCACTTAGAGTTGAACTAAACTCAGATTGTCACATATGTAAGTCAGTTATTTTTCTCTTTCTATTTCTTTGTTCCTGTCTGGAATAAATATCAATTTTCTATCATTTAAATGATTTGTCATGAATGCATATAAATAATCTTCAAAATTTTCATAGAAAATGCATAATATGAAAAATTGTGCATGAATTTCAATTTTTTTGCACTAAAATAAGCTTACCTTTTCAATCTCTTTTTCCATAAACATTTGCAAGTACTTTTGGACATACCAATAACGATCCTAAATATTATATGTTTCATGTGTAGGGGAGCAGATTTTTCACATAAAGACTTCCTTTCACCTTTGTTGTAAGTCCTGGAGATAAATATAATAAACACACATTTACTTATTTTCACAAAACATATAGATAATAGAATGTCCCTGAGTTCAAAAGTTTACTTTATATATCTGAAAATCTCCTAGATCATTTTCATCCCTCTCTATGCTTTTCCAAAACCCAAAATTCTTGGGGCCAGTGCAGTGGCGCAGTGGGTTAAAGCCCTGGCCTGCAATGCCAGCATCCCATATGGGCTGCTCCACTTCTGATCCAGCTCTCTGCTATGCCCTGGGAAAGCAGTAGAGAATGGCCCAACTCCTTGGGTCCCTGCAACCACGTGGGAGACCCGGAAGAAGTTCCTGGCTCCTGGCTTCAGATCATCTCAAGTCCGACCATAGTGGCCATCTGGGGAGTGAACCAGCAGGCAGAAGACCTCTCTCTCTCTGTCTCTACCTCTCTCTATAACTCTGCCTTTCAAATAAATAAAATAAAAAAATTCTTAAAGGAAATAAAAGTAGGTTATTTAGGGGAGAAAAGTTACTTTAAATTTATTCCCTCTTGATCTCAGATACTTAACACAGATCCTCAAATGTCTAACTCTCTCACAAGGAATAACTGATACCATGTGAGAAGCTAGCTCTTTACATGGTATGAGCATGATCATTTGCAGCAAAAAGGAAATGGACTGTGATTATTGAGCTATTATTTCCCATGAGTCCTCAATAAGATACAACAGCGAAAGCTAATTAAGTAATTTTATTTGTGCTTTGTTATCAGTGTGATCATGTGATGCACTGAAATGAATGGGGGGAAAGTGTCATTTCTCTTCGCAAAAATGATCTACCTGATTTATCATTATAAAACGTAAAGAAATTGTCTTTCTTTTTTTTTTTAAAAAAAAGATGTATTTGTTTATTTTAAAGTCAGAATTACACTCAGGGAGAAGGAGAGTCAGAAGCAGAGGCAGAGTGAGAAAGGTCTTCCATGCACTGGCCCACTCCCCAACTGGACGCAACAGCCGGAGCTGTGCCAATATGAAGCCAGAATCCAGCAGCCTCTTCCTGGTCTCTCACGTAGATGCAGGAGCCCAAGGACTTGGCTCATCCTCCACTGCTTTCCCAGGCCATAGCAGAGAGCTGATCGGAAGTGGAACAGCCGGCACTCGAACTGGCACCCATGTGGGATGCTGGCACTGCAGGCTGCGGCTTTACCCACTATGCCATAGCACTGGCTCCAAAATTTTCATTATCTTATCATTTTTAACCAATATTATTGTTGTATATAGAGGTTATATCAACAAATAGCATTTCAGTTCACATAAAACAAGTCACAGGATTCGTGATTTTTTGGTGGGGAAATTTCTCAAATAATTTCAAAATCATTAAAGTAATGCTGATATATATTTGGATAATTATCATGTTAGAAAAACACAATAAAAATAATTTTTCTAGTTTCCCAGTCTGTGACATAAGAAGCTTGGAAATTGTCACTCTGTCCTAAGGAGTAATTAAAAAAAAAAAATGACCCACTTCAATACTAAGACAAACATTTGCCTCTCAAATTGGAAAATCAACAGATAAATTTAAAGAACACAACTTACCCTAGAGAAACCCACTAACTGAAACTTCTGTGGGAACCAGTGCAGGGTCGGGAAATCTGAACTGTACTTGATGATCTGCTAAAGGCTCCGTATGGACAAGTCTGAAAGTGAAAAATTCCATGGGAACCAGTCACAGGATGGGTTCACAGGCCTTTGTGCATTTTTACCTCCAGAAATTCTGCCAGATCCTCACAGTCGATACTGAAGAAAACTAACCTCAGTCTTCCAGCAGGGAGGGAGATAAAGAAACCTTTGTGAAATACTCCAGAGTATTGTGTTGTTGAAAATGGCTGCCCTCAGGAGAATTATTTAACCAGAGCCTTACCTGCCAGGATTTTATGACTCCAGTTGAGCTGGGAAAAAAGCAGAAACCCAACACCAGCATGTTGTAGATTCAATGAGGATGAAGTAGAACTACCCAACTCTCGCCATCCTGTCACTCCAAAGGGGAGATTAGAGACCTAAGAAGCAGAGTCATCTGCTCACCAAGAGACTGAGACCTGATGATAGATTATAGAGCCCTTCCCTTCCACCCATTTCTATGACCTCGTTACAAACAGCTTCTTTACACCATTTTTTAAAAAATCCAGTACATCATCTTGTCTATCACACACACACACACACAATTATGAGGCATATTTTATAAGAAACAAGATGCAGTTTAAAGAGACAGAAAAAGCATCAAAACCAGAGTCAAACAGGCAACAGTGTAGGAATTGTTAGATTGGAAACTTAAACGAACTATGATTAATACACTAAAGTGTTATGATTTTTTATTGCTGTGGTTTATATCTAATTTGTTCTAGAGGTATCTCTCTTAAGAGCATGCATGTGCTAAGATAGCCACTTTCTAGGAGAGTTCTGAAGAGTAATGTTGGGTTCTAGTGAGTTGGTCCTGATACTGTTCTGCTTATTAATAATTTCCAATATTAATAAGCTTATGCACTCTTGCCACATATTCAGAGAAGAGTTCTGAATACTGGCTCAAATAGACCATACAACATGGTAAGTTTTTTTTTTTTTAACTTTTATTTAATGAATATAAATTTCCAAAGTACAGCTTATGGATTACAATGGCTTCCCACCCCATAACTTCCCTCCCACCCACAACCCTCCCTTTCCCACTCCCTCTCCCGTCCTTTCACATCAAGATTAATTTTCAATTCTCTTTATATACAGAAGATCAATTTAGCATATATTAAGTAAAGATTTCAACAGTTTGCACCCACACAGAAACACAAAGTGAAAAATACTGTTTGAGTACTAGTTATAGCATTAAATCATAATGTACATCACATTAAGGACAGAGATCCTACATGAGGAGTAAGTGCACAGTGACTCCTGTTGTTGACTTAACAAATTGACACTCTTGTTTATGGCATCAGTAATCACCCTAGGCTCTTGTCATGAGTTGCCAAGGCTATGGAAGCCTTTGAGTTCACCGACTCTGATCATATTTACACAAGGTCATAGTCAGAATGGAAGTTCTCTCTTCCCTTCAGAGAAAGGTACCTCCTTCTTTGATGACCTGTTCTTTCCACTGGGATCTCACTTGCAGAGATCTTTCATTTAGTTTTTTTTTTTTTTTCTTGAGTGTCTTGGCTTTCTCATGGGCTTTTCAGCTGGATCCACATGCCTTAAGGGCTGATTCTGAGTCCAGAGTGCTGTTTAGGACATCTGCCATTCTATGAGTCTGCTATGTATCCCACTTCCCATGTTGGATTGTTCTCTCCCTTTTTTATTCTATCAGCTAGTATTTGCAGACACTAGTCTTGTTTATGTGATCCCTTTGGTTCTTAGTCCTATCATTATGATCAGTTGTGAACAGAAATTGATCACTGGGACTAGTGAGATAGCATTGGTACATGCCACCTTGATGGGATTGAATTGAATGTTCCAATTCAACATGGTAAGTTTTTAAGGATTTTATTCAGTGAGAGAAATGCACAGGAGAGTGAAGGCTTTATTTAGGCGAGAAAGAGAAGTCTAGAAACTAAGTTGGGTCCATACCAAGCAGAGAGCAGGCCAGGAGCAAGCCATGTGGAACAGGCATATGGTTATGAGCAGCCACAAGTAGCTTAACACGGCAGCAAAGCAAAGGCAGAGAGCAGGCCAATAGGCTACATGCCCCAAAGGCATGGGGCAACAAGGAAGGGGCCCACCACGTTCCAGTTCTTTATCCATTTCCAAAGGGGTGTGGTTACATAGCCTAATTGGCAGGTGGGTATACAGGTGGGGTAGGGTAGGGGCATGAGATCACACAGGGGGTCTGGTCTTCCAGCTCACAAACCTAATTGAATTTATCCTATCAGTCCCAGGGCACAAATGAGAAAGTAAATAAAAAGTGCATGCCACATGGGGCGCAGGGACCCAAGGACTTGGGCCATCTTCTACTGCTTTCCCAGGACATAGCAATGAGCTGGATAGGAAGTGGAGCATCCGGGACTCCAACCTGTGTCCATATGGGATGCTCGCACTGCAGGCAGTGGCTTTACCCACTATGCCACAGAGGCGGTCCCATACATGCATTTTTTACATTAGTTACTTGCACATCCCAGGGAAGTTAGAGGTGTCAACAGGAGGCTGATAGAAATTCTGGACATGACAGGGAGCTAAGGTAATAGGTGGGGAATGGAAAAGAGAAGAAAGACCTTTTAGACTATAACTATATTAATGTGTATGACCATTATCCAATAGGTTTTCTCAAAAAGATTGTGGATTGGTTAGTTTAAGGAAGTATGTAGGGAGGAGGAGGATTTATTTACATGGATCAACCAGTAACCATTAAGTTTTATTATAGTTATCAGCTGTGGGATGGACTGGGTATTGGGTCTGTGATTTGACGGATGAGCTGGCCACACAGGAAGAAGTTTTAACTAGCCCAAAAGTGACATGTTGTGTCTAGATTTCAAAAAGTGTATGTTAGAACTAAAAATGGATGCAACAGTAGCCATTATATTGCACAAATTAGTTATATAAAAGATTCTAATGAATAAAGTAGACAGCTAGTAAGAACAAATGGGCAGTGCAAGTATAGATGGAAATTCTCAGAATAAAGAATGGAATATTACCAGTCAAAAACACTGAAAAACAAATGGAAAATGCCTTTGATGGGCTTACTTAATAGTAGGCTGAATACTGATGAGGAATCTCTAAACTTGAGGCTATCTCCATAGAAATATATCCTCTTTACTAATGAAAAAACAGAGCTCTGACCAGTTTCTTTTCCTCCAATTTTGCTACTAGCTAACCTCTCTTTTGACTCCCAAACACTTTGTCACAGTGTTCTACCAAAAGATGTTGGAGGCATATAGGATTTATGTTCAGATTTTCTGGTTTAAGTTAGGTAGAGTGGGAATTTATGGGAGCAAGACCCAAGGTGTCGCTCCCCCGCTTCGCAGAGGAACGACACAGGACCCTGCGCTGTTCTTTTGTCTGCGCGGCCCTTCCCGGGTTTGCTGCTGGTTCTTCCCGGGTTCGCTGCCGACCCTTCCACCTCTGTGGAAGGGCAGCTCCCCCTGCCACTTTCCCCACTTCCGCGGGGGAGCGGCACACCGCCGGCCGGCTCTCTCGGGGGCTGCTCAGATGTTATCCTGATGTTCCCCTTAGATGTTCCTGGTGCATGTTGTCTCTCTCCTCCTTTATAGTCCTCTTCCACCAATCCCAACTCTGCTACCCACACACCGAGCATGCTGCTCTCCTCCAATCAGGAGCAGGATCAGCTCCTGCAGGTTATTGGTCAAACTGGAGGCAGCTGTGTAGAAGTTGTTTACTCCTCCCCAGCGCCATATTGTGGGAGAGCAGATGCATATAATAAGTCTTAATTCCAGTAACTTAGTCTAGTCCGAGTTGCTCCCCACACAAGGCACATATGCACCAAAAAATGGATGGGATAAATGCTTCATTGAAAGCCATTGTATGTGATGACATTTTTTCTACCTAGATAAAAAAGAAATCAGAGCCATAACTCAGATTGGAACAGACAAAAGTGACAAACAGCAACAATGATTATAAATTCTAGATAATTAGTTCTCAAAATATGAATAATAAACTCCTGTGACGACATTGGTACCATTTTTCCCCAAAGAAATCTTTTAATGAATAAAATTTTCATAAATACAACTGTAGTCACCTTTCTCTGTTGGATCTTTATCAGGTTGAAGGATTAAGGTGATGCTGGCTCCATACAAAGAATTTGGTAGGATTCCCTTTCGTTCAATTGTTCTGAATAACCTAAGAAGAATTGGAGTTAGTTCTTTAAATGTATAGTAGAATTAAGCAGTGAAGCCATCTGGTCCTGGGCTTTTCTTTCTTGAGAGGATGTTTGTTACTGATTCAATTTCTGTCTTGGTATGGGTCTGTTAGGTTTTCTATGTCTTCATGGCTCAATTAAGGTAGATTGTATTTGTCCTGAAATCTATCCATTTCTTCTAGGTCTCCCAGTTTGTTGGTATACAGCTGTTTGTCGTAATTTCTGACTAATCTTTTTGTTTCTTTGGTGTCTGTTGTTGTTATATTTCCTTTTTCATCTTTGATTATTGATTTGGGTCTTCTCCCTCTTTTTTTTTTTTTTTTTTTTTTGGTTAATTGGGCCAATGTTGTGTCAGTTTTATTTAAAAAAAAAACAACTAGGTAAGTATTTGTTTTAGTGATCCTTTGCATTTTTTTTTGTTTCAATTTTGTTGATTTCTTCTGATTACTTCTAAGTAATCCCCTGATCCAGTGCCAGAAATCCATTTCTGGTATTTCTTCAGTCTTGTCTTCTTCACAATCTAGTAATGAATTGTGTTCTTTTGAGGGTATCATGTTTTCTTCCTTATTTTTGTTTCTTGAATTGGTATTTTTGTTATTTGGCATTTGTGGAGATATCCTTGGTTTCTTCTTTGTTTTTTCTGCTGTGGTGGCTTTCATCTTTGGACTGTCTGAGCGGATAGGTAGAGTGTCTGCTTTGAGACAATAAGTAGGGGCTTGTGCCTGTGGCCAGGGAGCTCTATTCAGTACTCCAGGGTAGAGGGTGTATCTGAGGTGGCACATCCAGGTTTGTCCTAGCAAATCTCTCTCTCTCTTTTTTTAATCTGAGGAGAAGGTTTCTTCTTGTCTGTTGGTGTAGACTCAGCTAAGCTCCTCTCCTGGAAGGAGACCAGTGCCCGGGCAGTAACTACAGTGAGTATATTATTCATCCACTCTGCCACAAGAACCACACAAAAGTTCTGTGCAGTCTGCAGTGTAAGCTCAGATTTCCCAGCAATGTCCCTCGCCAGGTATCCACGGAGCCCTGAGAATGTGGAGTCTCCCACAGTGACTGCCCCAAGTCCCAGCCACACCCTGAGCTCTCCCATGCAGTGTCAGTGTTTTCACAGTCATGGCATACAAGACTTTCACAGTCATGAGCACCCAACCCCCTGTTCTCTCTGTCAGACTCAGGAGTCTCTGCTTGGCAGGTTGCTGTGAGCAGACATGGGCTGGCGCAGCTGTTACATATGACCAAAATGGCGCCTGCTCTCTGTCAGCTTGTAAGAGGATGCTGTTGCAGGGTGACCAGGGAGAGAGAAAAAGTGGCCCCCTTTGTTTTTTCTCCTATAGTTTTTCAGGTACACTATCCTTCACAGGGCTCCAAGCCAGATTCCCTCTAAGTTCTTCCTGCAGCTTTTTCACCAGTGGCTTGGGCTGCTGCAGTCTGGTCTCACCTCACTCTACAACACTGGTGCGGAGGCTCTCGGTTGTTGGGGTCCTGAGTTGTGCGTGTCCATGCCCTCCACGTAGGTCCACTGTGTCCCTCCAATATGTGTAGAGTTTCTTCTGCTGTTTTCTCCCTAACTCTTCCCTGAGACTGCACTCTCTCCACTTTTTAAAAACTATCTTCTCCTAGACTTGAGCAGCAAGCTCTCTCCCTACTCCACCATCTTAATCCCCATTGGTAACCCTTGAAGGACACACCTGCATGCCAAAGTACAATGGTTGACATGCAAAAAAAAAAAAAAAAACCTGTGGTTTTTTTTTTTTATTTTTGACAGCTGCACTAACTGCTTTTTAAATGTAGCATTTTTTTTACTTGAAAGAAAAAATGACAGTTAAACTTTTAAAAAATATAATCAACTGATATTTTTCCAAAGTGAATGAAAGTTTATTGCTAACCACTGGTAAACACCGGACAGTATTTGCTGGCAATAATAAAATGTGCGATTTCCAGCTGAATGTAGAATAGTGGAAATCTTATATCTCCACTTTTAAGTAACTTGTATTTCTATCCACAACAATTTTCTCATAACCTTAATGATATTAACAACCATGGATTTTTGACACTGTGTGGTATAAAGCTATTACAAAATCATGTATAGAAATATAATCTATGCAGGTGCAAGTAGGAGGCAAAAGAATATGAGAATGGTTATTTTATGTGGTTTCTAATTTTCCAATGCAAGTGATATAATTTATGCTGATGGGTAATATATGAATATGGGTTACTATTATAAATGAATTAATAAACTAATTTGAATGCTTCTGGTTTGACTTCTAATACAGTAAATATAAGTAGGCATGACCCATATAAAAAAGTCCTTTGCCACCTACAATTATTTTTAAGAGAGAAAAGAGGGGAAGTCTGAGAATTGTTGCTCCAGATATGGGACAGGTAGTTAATATTTTAGGCTGTTGAAGTCATAAAATATCTGCTGTGACTACTCAGTTCTGCTATTGTAAAAAAGGAAAAGTAGCCTTAGACAATATGTAATTAGTGAATAGGGCTGAGTTCCATTGAATTAATATCCCATACCAAACATTGTGGAAAAGAACAGTAATAAAAATGAGAAAGAACTGAGAAAGTAGGTTGAAGAAATATTTGACAAATGATGGAATGCAGAAATGCTTCTTTAAGATAACTACATAATGCTTATTTAGACAGTTTTTAACAGATATTGTGAAATACTGACCAAAATCTCATCTTGTGTCTGACTCACTCTTCTTGTGGCAGTGCATGTAGAACATCCACTATAAAATGAAAATCAAATCATTACTCTACCATTGTCTGGAATATGAACAAACAAGAAACAACAAATTACCACAGTTTTGAGGAACATTCCTCAGAAAGAAATTGCTGGAAATTAGAATTGTTATGGTCAAAACTGTAATTGTTTATGAAAGGATATAAGATTATCAATAAATGGGTTTTTCTATCTATGTCATACATTTTAGAATTGCTTTATTTTGTATGATGAACATATTACTGATTTAATAGTAAAAACTATATGGGTAATCTAGTATTCATTGTCACATGTAATAGTAAAACAGGGGAGACTAATTAAAGGTGACTTCTTTCACTATCATTTATAAAATGTTTTTATAAGCTATGTCCAAATAATACAGAAACTAGAAATAATATTAACAATTGAAAAGAATGAAGCAATGATTATTTCAAGCATCATAATAATGTGCAATAAATTAATTTTCAAAAAATGTTTTGACTTCTTTACATAATAATTTCATTTTCAAGGAAATAAGCACATGTACAAATGATGAGCCTAATGCAAAAATTGTTATTGCTCCACTTTATATAATAGTAATGAATTATGAGAAAAATTTTAGTGATTACTTAATGTTTAAATTTTGCAACTCTATTCATGATCTCATTATTTCTAAGAAAAAAAATCCAGTCAAGTGTTTTTTAAAGACATATTTTATTTATTCGAAAGGCAGAGTTACACAGAAAGGTAGAGACAAAGAAAGGTCTCCCATCTGCTGGTTCACTTCCCAAATGACCACAACAGCCTGAGCTGAGCTGATGTTAAGCCAAGAGCCAGGAGCTTCTTCCAGGTCTCCCATGTGGGTGCAAGGGCCCAAGGACTTGGGCCATCTTCTACCGCTTTCCCAGGCCAAGCAGAGAGCTGGATTGCAAGTGGAGAAGCTGGGACTTGAACCGGTGCCCATATGGGATGCTGGCACTGCAGGCTGGGGTTTAACCTGCTGCGCCACAGCACTGGCCTCACAGTCAAGTTTTTGCAAGAGCATTCCACTCCTTATGGACATCATCAATGAATCCCCGTCTTCTATTATTGAAGAGTGTGATCTTTTCTTGGTCTTCACTTTATTGATGACTTTATATATCGGAACTTAACTATTACAATGGGTCTCATTGTCTTTGCTTCTTTGCTGAACATACAGAGCATCTCCATCTCTTGGATAAACTACTGACTCACTGATTTGTTCTTTCAGTGTCCTTTGCCACGCCCTCCCCTTCTCTTCAATCTGCTTACATTAGGAAACCACAGAACTTCATCCTTGGTCCTCTTCTCTACTTCCTTTACATTCTCTCCCTGGGTGATCTCATTTAGACTCATGGCTTTAAGTATTATCTGGCTCTCAAAGGACTGCCAAATTCTAGACAGTGATCTATTTCTAGGACTTCTGACTCATACATCAGTTAACCAGTTTCTGTGTGTTTACTTGCCTAATACATAGACATATAAAATTTAGCTACCCCAAACTGAATTCAAATCTTTCTGATTATGTTGGAAACAATTACATTTAACTAGAGTGAGTAATGTGAGAATCTGACCCAAGAGAGACCTGAACAATCACTCATGGCCTAGGATTTTGTTCTATAAGCTGTTTCTTGTATTTTAAAGTATCAGCAAACTTTTTTAAAAAAAATTATTTATTTATTTGAAAGGCAGAGTTACAGAGAGGCAGAGACAGAGCGATAGAGAGGTCCTTCATCTGCCAGTTCACTCCCCAAATGGCCACAATGGCTGGAGAAGGGCAGATCTGCAGCCAGGAACCAGGAGCCAGGAGCCTCGTCTAGTCTCCCACACAGGTGCAGGGGCCCAAGGATTTGGGCCATTTTCCTCTGCTTTCCAGGCTATAGCAGAGATCAGCAATTATTTAATGTTAAAAATTATAAAGCAAATAGAAGCAACAAAAATGATATTTCAGACCTTTATGAGCCATTAAAATAAATGTTAATTTCTTTAACATAATAAAAGATACATTACAAAGAAGAAAAACATACAAATGAAATTGGTGCTTCTATATTCATTCTCTATTCTCTTTGTTTTCTCTCTCTCTATCCCACTCTGTCTCTTCTCTCCTATTCTCTCTTTTCTTCCCCTCTCTGCTCCTCTCCTCTCCCTACTCTCTATGACTCTGGTGTTGGTTGAAATAATTTTCATGTACTTAAACAAAACAATGGTAAGAATTCAATAATTGATATGATCATGTTTGTTATAAACATTCATTTTTGCTTTTGATGTGCAGAATAAATTAAAGAAAAAGGAAGAATAAACTATTTCATTAACTAAACTGTGAGATAATTATTCTTGTGGTTGCAGAAAGAAGTAAAGAGATATTTGATAAATATTTATGGGGTAAATAAAAATAATCTAGCTTTGTTATAGATTGAATCTTAAAAACTAGGGAGGATGACTTGGGAATGATTTCAGGTTTTACCCTTGCATGAGCAGAATCTTATGGGATATACAGAGAATGGATCGATGATCTGAGCACACTGGATATAAATTCTTGAATCTCATGTCCTCCCAAATTTCATATTTCCTTAGAAGACATCAAAAAGATAGTTCTTTCAAAGATATCGATGACTTTGCAAATAATTTAACTTTATCTTTCCCAGTAGATTAAATAATGTTATGGAGATAGTGTACATAAAATGTTGGAGTATAATTTGCTTATGGGCCGGCGCTGTGGCTCAGTAGGCTAATCCTCTGCCTTGCGGCGCTGGCACACCGGGTTCTAGACCCAGTTGGGGCACCGGATTCTGTCCCGGTTGCCCCTCTTCCAGGCCAGGTCTCTGCTGTGGCCAGGGAAGGCAGTGGAGGATGGCCCAAGTGCTTGGGCCCTGCACCCCATGGGAGACCAGGAAAAGCACCTGGCTCCTGCCTTCGGATAGGCGCGTGCACCAGCCACAGTGCGCTGGCCGCGGCGGCCATTGGAGGGTGAACCAACGGCAAAGGAAGACCTTTCTCTCTGTCTCTCTCTCTCACTGTCCACTCTGCCTGTCAAAAAAATAATAACTTGCTTATGAGTATATTTTGTTCTTAGGTGCCTCATTGTATCTAGGTGGAAACAACTTTTATTTTTCTCTGTAGATTTAGTTTTCTAAGATTTTCAACTTAAAAGTAAACCACAGCTTTAAAACTTTCTTTCAGAAGCACATAGGGTAAAATTTTAACTAACAAAGAACATGCATTATTACACAGAATGCAATAGCAGATCTCTCCATGCCATAACAGTTTAAAAAAAAAAAAACATATCCTAGTACTTTAAATGATGATTTTTATGGCACTTTTATTGACTTTCATTACATTTCCTTTCATTTTCTTGAGTTGGTGTTTCCATTTTAATCAGAATAAACATGGTCTTATGTATAGAAAACATCAAATGTCAAATACTCCAATAAAAACTATTAGAACTAACAAACTTATCTAGTTGCAGAATAACAAATCAAAATGCAAAGGTCAATAGCATTTCTATATGCAATATCACACTATCTGGGAAAAAAATCAAGACAGCAATCACATCTATGATGCTTCTAAAATACTAGGAATAAATTTAATCAAAGAGGTGAGAGATCTCCTAAATGAAAACTCTAAATCATTGGCAAAAGCAAATTCAAAGGAAAGAAAACAATGGAAAGATATCCCATGTTCATGGAGTAGAAAAATCAATACTATTAAAACGTTCATACTGGGGCTTGTATTGTGGCATAGTGGGTTAAGCCACTTCCTTAAGTGCCAGCATCCCATATGGGTGCCATTTTACCTCCTGGCCAGTCCATTTCTAATCCAGCTCCCTGCTAATGGGAAAGCAATGGAGGATGGCCCAAGTGCTTGGGCCCCTGTACCCACATGGGAGATCCAGAAGAAGCTCCTGGCACCTGTCTTTGGCCTGTTTCAGCCCCTACTGATATCAGAAATGACCCCCTAAAATCTATATGAAAATGTGGCCCCTTAAAGTTCCCCAGAAGTCCCATCTGGGGGCCACATATGCTATCAAAATTTGGGGTGCCATATGATATCACCATATGCTTATTAATAAATCCCCAATATTAATAAGCCTGAGAGGATTCTTGCCTAATATTTAGAGAAGAATTCTAAATACCGGCACAGATAAATGAGACAGCATGGTACATTTTAAGCTTTTATTCAGTGAGAGAAATCATAGGGGAAAGAGAGCTTTATTTAAGAGAGAGAGGTAAATCTTGGTTCATACCAAGCACCAGGAACCAGCCACATGGAAGAGCATCTAGGCCAGGAAGCCTAAGGCAGGTGGTCTTCTGGCCACACACCCTGGAGGCTCAGGGCTACAGCCAGCCCCCTCCTGGCAAGAGGCCAAGGCAAAAAAGAATGGACACACTGTGTCCCAGGCTTTTAACCCACTTCCAAAGGGGAGTGGTTAATTAACCTGATTGGCTGGTGAACACCCAGGTGTGGCCAGGTAGGGGGATGAGGTCACACAGGGGTGTGGTGAAGATATTAGGTAGGGCGTGAGGTCACAAAGGGGCATGGAGAAGGCATGGTCTTCCAGTTCACAAATCTAATCAGTTATAGCCTGTATGCCTGCCTACTTCAATACTATTTTTTTGAAACCCCAACATATTTATAAACTATAACTTTTTCAAGAAGTTAACTTCCAGAATGTGTATGAAGCTCAAACAACTCAATAGCAAAAATCCAGATATTGTTATTATTCCTATTTTTGAGATGTAAAAGCAGGATTTATTAGAGTCAAAGATGTCAAGCCAGAGCAGCATGGAGGGATGGTACCAAGAGAGGAAAAAAACCAAGGAGGCTGATGGTACTAGGGTTTTTAAGCACAGTTTTGGAGAAAAAACTTCAGCTTGACATTTATTACAAGGCTGGGACAAAACCTATCAAAAGACCCAATTTACAATCCTTTATCCTGTCTGGCTTGCTCAAGATAAAACAAAGAGCCAGCAGAAGGGTGGGATACCTAATTTACTTTACAATGAACTGGGAACTCAGTAGGAATCACCTGTCCTTTGCTATTCTCATGATAAGATTGGAAGCTTTCAAGGAGTGGGAAGGCAGGCACTTCTAACCTTGCTAAAGATAACTTTTGGGGGGAACATTTTCCACCCTCAATTTCCACTGATTGCCTATTAACCCATCTGACTCTTCACATGTCCTCCTTCCCCAAGAAGAATGGACCCTAACTTCTGTTGTGGGGGCTGGGCAATGATTGCTCTGGCTGCTTCATGTTGCAAAGGGGCATTTTTGGGAATAGGAGTCAAGAAAAGGGTTCCAGCAGGATGTGGCTTCTGGAGGGGCACACTGTGCCAGCCTGTAGAAACTGCTCCCATCTGAGGTTTTATGTGCATAGACACCTAGAATTTCAGTTTCAAGAAAACTAATCTAACAAGCAGTTTAAACTCACAGGATCTAAAACAAATGGCAGAGTCATTACTTGAAGACCTAAGAAAGGTGCTGTCTGAACCAAGAGCAAGTTTACCCATTGAGAGGCAAATAGAAATTGACAGAAGGGGCTTTATAATAATCAAGTGAGCTTTAAGGCCTTGCCCTTTATGAGGCCCAGGCCTATCTATTTCTTCACATGGAGTAAATCATAAGGGAGGTGTAAGCCTCCTTATGGTAGGCACCTTGTGACTTCCATTACCTAGCTGGCCTGGGAGGAGAGCTGACTTGAAGAGCAGGTAAGTGGCATCTCTAAAAGGAAAACATTTTTAGTTAATTTAAAGTGCTTCCTACAATGTTGCTGACCCCATTTGGCCATCCCCTTGACAACATTGTTTACTTTGGAAGCTGGGCTGAGTGAAGGGCTTTTCAGCTTAGAGCCAACAAGGACTGCAGATCCTGGGATCCTTCAACTCCAGGGCAGTTCCATTTCCAGTGACCCAACTCTTGGCTGGCAGAGCTGCCAGGTATCTTCATAAGCTGTCTTCTGCGGAATATATCCCCCTCAGGATCCCATCTGGGGTGCCATATGATATCGCCATGTGCTAATAAGCCTATGTGGATTCTTGCCTAATATTCAGAGAAGAATTCTGAATACCAGCATAGGCATAAATGAATGAGGCAGCATGATACATTTTTAAGCTTTTATTCAATGAGATAAATGTATAGGAGAGTGATGGCTTTATCTAAAAGAGATGGGGTAAATCTGGATTCATACTGAATACCAGTGAAATCAGAGAATGACCCCTAAAATCTATACAAAAATGTGGCCCTTAAAGTTCCCCAAAAGTCCCATCTGGGGTGCCACATATGCTATCATAATTTAGGGTGCCATACGATATCACCACATGCTTATTAATAAATCCCCAATATTAATAAGCTTGAGAGGGTTCTTGACTAATATTTAGAGAAGAATTCTAAATAGTGACACAGATAAAGAGGCAGCATGGTACATTTTAAGCTTTATTTAGTGAGAAAGATGCATAGGAGAGTGAGAGTTTTATTAAGAGAGAGAGGTAAGTCTGGGTTCATACCAAGCACCAGGAACCAGCCACAGGTGGAGGAGCAGCTAGGCCAGGAAGCCTAGGACACGTGGCCCAAAGGCCATGTGCCCTGGAGGCGCAGGGCTACAGCAAGCCCCCTCCTGGCAAGAGGCCAAGGAAGAAGAGAAGGGCTGGGATACACTGTGTCCCAGGCTTTTGACCCACTTCCAAAGGGGAGTGGTTCATTAACCTCATTGGCTGGTGGGTGCACAGGTGTGACCAGGTAGGGGCATGAGGTCACACAGGGGTGTGGTGAAGGTATGGTCTTCCAGCTCACAACCTAATCAATTTTATTCTATGTGCCTGCTTACAACAAGATGACTGTATAAAGCAGCCATTAATTGGCCTGCCACCTATCTTTACATTGCTTCTGCTGCCTAGCTTCCTCTTCTTCCTGGCATCTGGTAAAGGAGACCATGGAGGCAGCCTTAAGAGGATGCAAGTCAAGGGGTGCTTACTTAAACACCAAACATGATGATCACCTTATTTATAAAATCTGAAGTCATTAGTAAAACTTTCTCTCCTTCATTTGGTCTGGGGCGGGTGGGGGGGGAGAGGTGGGAGAGGGAGAGGGAGATCCCATCTGCTGGTTCATGCCCCAAATATCTGCATTGGTGGAGCAGGTGGTGGGGTGTGAATAGAAGCCAGATAGCTGGAAACTTAATCCAGCTGTCCCATATGGGTGGCAGGAGCCCAACTATTATAGTAAAACCTATCGCCTCCCAGGGGGCACAATAACAGGAAGCTGGAATGAGGAGCCTGAGACAGGAATCAAACCAAGGAATTCTGATATGGACCATGGACGTCTTAACCACAGGCCAAACCTCCAATGCAAAATGAAAATTTCTTAGTATGAAACTAGATTTTTACCAGTTCAATCTGCTTTTAGTGCCATATGTCTCATTATACTGAACTCAATATGATGTTTGCTTTCATTATAAAAATCCCTGCCTGCCGTGGTTAACATAAATTCCTCCTTCCTCACAAAATATCTCTACAACCTCCTAATCTTTATCAAAAATCTTACTTGTCCTTCAAGATCCATATCAAAAATCTTTTCCTTTCTTAAGAAGTCCAATTTTCTCACTATTGGAATAAGTATCTCTGAGCTCCAAAGGACTCTTTTATTTTTCTATTCTTACAACACATTTTACTTTGTTGAATAAATTATTTTGTGCATGGCTTCTTTGACATCATTCTACCCAACTGAAAAGAACTACCCTCTTTACAAGCACACATTGTTTTGCATATTTAGCCTCATAATGAGAGTTTGTTAAATTCTTTTTATAAGTGATTCCCCACTTACTCTGTTTAAGTAAGTTCTTCCATCTTCATAATGAGGGAGTTGAAAATTATCCTTAAGGCTCTTTCCAAATTTAGTGTACCATCATGGAAACAGTGAGCTGTCCTCTCTTCAAACAAGAAATGGGTAATAAGATTGCCTCTGAGAACTAAATCACCACACAATAGATGTAATTAGCCATCTGTTGGGAGTAACTCAAATTGTCTCTAAATGTATTACTGAAAAGTTTTGGAATTCCTAAACCTCCCATCAAAGTGGCCTGTAATCATCTCAGGAGGCAGTATTGGGAGGGGGCAGTAATTTAAGTAGAAACCTAATAGACCATATGAAATCTCTTCATGGTTTTATCAAACTAGGTGCTAGAAAAAGTAAACCCAAAGAGGTAAATCCTGACAGAGTAGTTAGTACTTTTGAGTAGAATCCTATCTATTAAATTTATTTGGTCCTACAGGCTTAATATATCAATATATGAAAATCATTCTATTTTTTAAAATTCCAATCTCACTGCACTTTGGTTCTCATATAGTCTTGAATCAAAGTGTAGAAAATGATGTAACGCTTCTATAAGCATTTTAGTTAGTGAAGGAACATTTATAACTCAGAAGTTTAATGTGCAAATAGAATTAAAGTAAAATCTGCTGACAAATTCAGGATAACATTTTAAATCCTTCTGCCTCATCATCTCACCCACATAAAGATTGATGTTTACCATATGGAACTATAGTCTTGAGTGGCCAGATATTTGGTTTTTAAAAAATTACACTCTTATTTCTTCTATTTTATCTGGGTGGTTGCTTTAAGTCAAACATTGTAATACTTCCCCTCAATCAAAGGGCTACAAGTATACCTGAAATTCTGAGAGTTCCAAATGTAGAAATGCTACTTGACTGAACTATACAACTTGAATAGAACATCAAAGTAAAAGACAATTTTCTAGAAAATCGATATCAGAACCTCTCTTCCTACTAGTCACCTTGACTTTTGAGGGCAATTTAAGAAAAATTATAAGGCAAGTTCAAAATGCACACCTTTTGGTCAGGTTTCAGATTGTACATTATCTTAGGTTGCATAATGTTAGAATTACATTGAAATTATTCTGATTGATCTATGTAGCTTTTGCTTGGAAATGGAATTGTGAGGTGGCAGAGTTGACATTCAATCCCAGGTGAGATATATCCGGTGTTTATTTTCTTTCATATGCCTGTGTCCCAAAATTACTTCCTTAAGCCATTTTCTTTCCAAAACACTCATCTACATATTCTTATAAACTGCTGCTATAGAATAGTAAATTGACAAATTATTTATGTGCTGTTCAAATTGTACCATAAACTTCACTAATTTTCCAGTAGCTTAATATTGAAGGAAAGAAGGTAAAATTAAGCCACATACAAGGGAAATCTCTGGTCACAATGGTTGAGTATATATTGGTATGTGTCATATAAATACTTTCTCATTTGTTACATGATTATAACATTTATCATTGTATCAGGCAAATATGTATTGTTTACATTTATAATTTTACAAATTTAAATTCTTTATAGCTTAAAATTTTGTTCATAGTCATTCTGCCTAACACTTAGCATAATTATGGTTCAGAAGTATCATAACTTCCACTTTTTGAGATGACAACTCTGAGATACAGAGAACTTAACATACTTGACTAAAATTTAAATTAGGCTCTATTGAGTTTCAGAAACATTTTCCCTCCATGTATGCTGTCTCACATGTGAAAAATTAGAGGTATCATGTTGATACCATTATAAACTATTTTTAAAAGATAAGTGTTTAGAAACTCAAAAGTTGTCCTTTTTTGAATTTAGAAACTAGATGAAATATTTAGAAGGTCAACGATTTCATAAGAGCATAAAAATTTTGTAGAGTTGCCATCAATGACCTTACTCAATTTTCTTTATGACTGCCCAGCTTTTTCAAGTACTAGCTGTATTTTGAATGATCTCAGATCCAGTTTTTACCTCTAAATTTTTACAATTCTGCTGCCTTAGCATTTTGGATGTCATAAAGTCAAAACAATGTTTGAAGTGTATTTATTATGAGTCTTGTCCTATTTAGTGTATGCAACAGCATAAATTCATTTGAACCCATTTCCATTCATGCCAATCCACATTTACAGTGATACTGAGGGAAAAAAATATTAAGAGCCTAATAAAGCTCATGTTTTGTGATAGATGTTTTGAGCAAATGAATCTAGCGATTTCAAACTTCAGGAATGTTCTACTTGTAGGTATAACAGAGATGGCTTCTCTTGTTCTCTATAGGGAACACCACTAAACCATGCACAAGTTAGTCATGTATTAGTCACAAGTGGAGATATTTATATAAAAACTGTCAGTGACTCAGACCCTTTGTGGTCTAGTCAGCCTTGATGACAAAAGTAACAGAAAAGTCAAAGTTCCATTGAACTTTGTATTCATATTTAAACGTGTACATTTGGACCTTTAAAGTCAACACCTTCTCTGTCTACACAATGCTGTAAGCTAAGGAAAGGGTGAAAATTAATAAATACAGATTTTTCCAATTCACCCTAAAGTTTGTTAGCATGAGCTGCTATTTTAAAATAATTATTTCAGAGGCTAGCGCTGTGGCTCAGTGGATTAAAGCCTTGGCCTGCAGCACCAGCATCACATATGGGCAGCAGTTCGAGTCCCAGCTGCTCCACTTCTGATCTGCTAATTCATCTGGGAAAGCAGCAGAAAATGGCCCAAGTCCTTGGAAGACATGGAGGAAGCTCCTGGCTCCTGGCTATAGCTTGGCTCAGCTCTGGTCAATGGGGCCATTTAAAGAGTGAACCAAGAGAAGAGGATCTCTCTCTCTCCTTCTCTCTCCCTCTCTCTTTGTCTATCCCTATGTCTCTGTAACTCTGGCTCTCAAATAAATAAATAAATAAATATTTTAAAAATCATTACTCTCAGTTTTATGAAGCAACTATACGATTTCTTATACAATCTATAAATTAAAGGTTTTTGTCATCACTGAAAACTTGGATATTCTATTCTAGACTACATCCACAGTAAGACGATGAGTAAGAGAACTCACCTGATTTTCTCTTTATTATAGCTCAATATACATTTTGTTGATATAAATTATAGTGTCAATGAAGATTTATATACTATTAATTATCCCAGAAGTGGAAAGTATTTCATAGTGTTAAAGTGGTAATAATCTCACTAAGATTGTCCAGTTAAGAATATTAAGCATTTACAACATTGGTGGATTAATTTAATCTAATTGTGAAAAACAAAGGACACCAAAAAAGAATGTCGATAAAATTATAGTTTTACAAATGTCTAAATATGATAAATATAATTAAGAGTTCTGTTTAGTAAGTCAGAATAATGGCTCACTTTCTGCTAGCCACTGGAAAGTTGACAACAGACAGATCCTGAGTGCACAGTTAACTGTTTCTCTTCTTACCAGAATTTTCATTATACACATACCTGGATGTGAAGAGAGCTTTGGGCAAAAGAGTAAGGAAAGAAGATACAGAGAAGTAAATTCATGCTCTACTTGACATAACTTGATTCAGTGTGAATTTCTTTTTCCAGGAACACCAGAAATTATAGGTATTAGTAGTGGAGTCCTATGTCTGTGTTAATATATATCTTTGAATGTTCTTCTAAACACTCTTGTTTTCTAATTACTATGAAAACTCTATTCAAGAATCATTTATTGAACTTAACATCATTTTATTTTGTTTTGTTTTTTGCTTTAATGCATACATTGTAGGCCAGTAACTGAAATCAGTCTGACTGAAACTTACTAACAACATATTACTTTCTTGCAAAAGACCAGACAGTTGATATGACATGTTCTAACCACAGAAAAGATATCTGTGTCAGGAATGATATTTTAAATGGCTAGATTTAGTTGCTTTACAAGACATACATATTTCAAAGCAAAATGTTGCTTATGATAAATACACAAGTTTTTCTGCCAATTTAATTTAGAAAAACAAAAAAGGAAACAGAAATAATTAGATACATAAGCATATTATCAAAGTGCTCAGTTGACAGAAGGTAGAAGGCAGGATAAAACTATATATCTTAAGTTTCTTCTACATGCTGAGCAAATTTTTATATTTTATAGTATTTTAATATATGAAATATGACTATTTTCTCATTTTATGTAAATGAGAGAGCTGAGTCCCAATTGTCTGTTAACTGGCCTGAAATATTGGTTAGTTATGGGTTGTCTACTTAAATTAGTGCTTTTAAAGACTCCATTTTCTATAAATATGCTGCATATTTCCATGATATGGTCATTGCACAAATATAGTATGGGTTGATTAAAACAGAGGGGGGTTGGCGCCATGGCTCACTTGGTTAATCCTCCACCTCAGTGCCAGTATCCCATATGGGCACTGGGTTCTAGTTCCGGTTGCTCCTCTTCCAGTCCAGCTATCTGCTGTGGCCCAGGAGGGCAGTGAAGGATGGTCCAGGTGGTTGGGCCCCTGCACCCACATGGGAGACCAGGAAGGAGCACCTGGCTCCTGGCTTTGGATTGGCGCAGTGCTGGCCATAGTGGCCATTTGGGGAGTGAACCAACGGAAGGAAGACCTTTCTCTCTGTCTCTCCCTCTCACTGTCTAAAACTCTATCTGTCAAATAAATTTAAAAAAATAAAATAAAAAACATAGAGGAAAAAATAAAAAATAATTAAAATATCCATAGTGTAGTCTCAAGTAAATGACAGAAACAAAGCAAACAAAGAAGAGACAGGCATTTCTGAAAAAGGACTCTGCTAGCTACAAATCTGAACCAGAAGAACATGTGAAATAACGAGAAATCGGAATACACTTGTGACTCTAAGTGAGAAAACCACTCTGTTTAATCAATAGATTGGCTTTCCAAAGTAACTGCATTCTCTCCATTCCCTTTCTGGATACTGAGATTCCTTATGCCTGTTCTGCTTTTGACAATGCCATTTGGCACAAGGGATAGCAGTTACGGCTGAAGAACTGTTGGAAGGGAGATCAATTGGGAAAATGTTGTAGAAACCCCAGGTTAGTAGGTCTGACATATCTGAAAATGACAAATGAAGGAAGAATCTGAGACACAGAACGGAAATAGCCAGACGTTAATCAGTGAAATTTGAAAAGTAGAACCAATAAAATTGTATTTATGACAATTGCCTTTGAGATAGCAAGTGCTTAGCAAATAATCATTTTTATTCTCATCAATATTAGTAACACTAGTAGCAGGAAAAAATTAGAGAAAATTTAAACTTAATGTAATACAGAGATATGATACAATTACTTGTGAGCAGATCCTTAATCTATATTGGTTTTTGTATGTAGTGAAACTTGATATTTTATACTTTTGGTATAATTTTGGTACTATATATTCTTAACTAATTTTCATAACATTTCTCTGAGATAGGATGTAGAGTTGCTCCCAACATGTTGGAAAGAGAGTGGAGTCTGGGTTGATTAAGGCATAACTAAAAAGTAATAAAGAGAAAAAAATAAAAATACCCAGAGCATAGTCTCAAGTAGATGAGGAAAGCCAAGCGAAAAGGAGAGACAGCTATATCAGGGAAAGGGCCCTTTGGAAACGGGGTAACTCTCCAGATATCCACAACCAAGTATTCTGGGTACAATTCCAGGGCCCACATGAGTCTCTTCCCTGTTCTAATCCTTCAGGGACAGAACACACAGTAGGTGTTAGAACAGCTGACCCCAAAGGGTGACCAAAGAGTAGTTGTTTGCCAGACGGTGTAGGTGGGAAGGTAAGGCCATGCGGGTAGACAGTGGGAGGATAGATAGACCTTAGACATATAGGCTAATATACTTGCATGCATGATTTGAGGCCCCTCTAGCTGCCATGAGTGGAAAGCAAAGGAGAAATTTAGAGTCCCAGGTTCTAGGACTGATATTTGGTGCCTAGATCTAGTCTATTTCTTGAAATTTCTTAGACTGCTGAGAATTCTACATATGAACCTTGGAACCAGTTGATTATAGATGTAATTTCCAAGGTACATGTAGAAAGGAGTCTTCCTTTCCAGTTTCCAATAGATGTAATTGCCAATAGATGTAAATTCCACGGTACAAAGTCTGAAAGGAGGAAGACCAGGATTTTAAAGTGATATTTCTTTAGAAATCAATTTTTTGGCTATGATTTTAATTTTAATAATATAAAGAGAACAGATTTCATGTATTTCATAGAATTCTAGATAACCATACTTCTCTCCCTCAATCCCCCTTTTGATTTCCTTTCTTTTTCCCTTTAATTTTGGTAATAATGTACTTTCAATTTATAATCACAGACTTAATACACTGCTATCATATTCAACAAGTAAAAACTAGAAAGACCATTGATCCTCAGTAATATAGACAAGGGGTATAAAGAACAAACAAATGATAAGACATTAGTTTCATTGTTTTTTGCTTTGTATTCTACATTAAATACCACATATTAGAGAAAACATATGATATTTGTCTTTTTGGGACTGGGTTATTTGACTAAGAATAATGACTCATAGTTGCATCCACTTTTTTGCAAAACACAGAATTTTATTCTTTTTACGGCTAAGTAGTAGTCCACGTGTATATATAGTACATTCTCTTTATCCAGTCATCTGTTGATGGACATCCAGGTTGATTCATTACTCATTATCCTACCTATTATGAATTGAGCTGCTATAAACATGGGGTACAAATAAGCCTTTCATATGCTGATTTCATTTAAGAAATACAAATGGCCAACAGACATTTAAAAAAATGCTTAGGATCACTACTCATCAGGGAAATGCAAATAAAGAATAAAGGCAAGACCTTTGTATAGAACTGTCTGTTGGAAGATACCTACATGAAGTGTTATCTCATGAAAGCTTCTCTGGACATGGAGCTTCTTCCTTAATTTAGTATCATGGTATCAAGACACGACTTCTATAGAAGGAAGTAAAATTCCTAACCTACTAAACCTACTATCTGTGCTCTTTCCCCTCACTCTCACTATATATTCAACATTCTTTTCATTTCTTTAATTTTCCCTTTTTTATTTGTTATCAACTTTCAAAAAAGACAGACTTATTTTCTTATTAATTAAAATCCAGTGCCTTGTCAGAATTATGCCATGTAGGCTAAGTGTCTATGATATTAACAATGAGCAGCATCTTTTACAACAAAAATAATTGGAAACCATCGATTTAAAAAAAGTAATGAGTAATAAAATTTTATTTGCAACAAAATTATTGCAACATAATGTATTTTTCTCACATGACAATACTATCAAGAATTAAGTAAGAATGGTTTTAGAGGCAGACATGCTTCTAGATAAATGGTTTTCTCCCATTTAATACTTACCATTCTTGCCAATCATTGAACCAGATCCATCCAAATTTCTTTATCCGTAAATGTGGGTGATAATATGTGTACCACAGGAAAAGTTTAAAGGTGATTTACAGTTTTGCTATTTCACTGGACTTGGAACTTTAAATTTATGTATGTGATTTTTGTTAAAAAAAAGTGACAGAAATAATGTTTTTAATAAAAATCATTAAAATAAAGGAATAAAAAGTTTCATACTCCTTAAGATGAGATTCATACAAGTGAAGATAAAGTGAATTGTTTCAGTTTATTGGACCAATAATGCATGTAAAATAAAAAAATTGTGTTATTATGGATCCTATTAGGTTCCATTTTTTCAACATATGGGCTGAGAGACAATTGTTACTATTTTTACAATAAGTAGTTTAAGATAGTTAACAAAACTTTTGTTGCAGTATTCAATATGTTGTTTAAATTCTAAATTTCTTCAACTAATTGTTTATATCCATATGTATATAAATAAAACAGGGTTATTTAGAGAAATAAAATAAGTGGGATAGATATATAAAAATAGAGGGGACGGCGCTGTGGCTCAGCTGGTTAACGCCCTGGCCTGAAGCACCGGCATCCCATTTGAGTGCTGGTTCTAGTCCCAGCAGTTCCTCTTCCGATCCAGCTCTCTGCTATGGCCTGGGAAAGCAGTTAGAAGATGGCCCAAGACCTTGGGCCTTGCACCTGCGTGGGAGACCCAGAAGAAGCTGCTGGTTCTTGGCTTCGGATCAGTGCAGTTTCGGCCATTGCAGCCAGTTGGGGAGTAAACCGTCGGATGGAAGATCTCTCTCTCTCTCTCCACCTCTCCTCTCTCTATGTAACTCTGACTCTCAAGTAAAAAATTAATAAATCTTAAAAAAATAGATTTTTAAAAGATGCTCAGGATCACTAGCCTTCTGGGAAATGCAAATCAAAACCACAATGAATGTTTTACCTCACCCCAGTTAGAATGACTATCATTGAAAAATCAAAAAATAACAAATGCTGGTGAGGATGTGGGGAAAAAGGTACCCTCGTCTAGCGCTACGGCTCACTAGGCGAATCCTCCACCTGCAGCGCCAGCACCCGGGGTTCTAGTTCCAGTTGTGGCATCGGATTCTGTCCTGGTTGCTCCTCTTCCAGTCCAGCTCTCTGCTGTGGCCTGGGAGTGCAGTGGAGGATGGCCCAAGTGCTAGGGCCCTGCACCCGCATGGGAGACCAGGAGGAAGCGCCTGGCTCCTGGCTTCGGATCGGTGCAGCGTGCCGGCCATAGGGGCCACTTTGGGGGTGAACCAACGGAAAAAGGAAGACCTTTTTCTCTGTCTCTCTCACTATTTAACTCTGCCTGTCAAAAAAAAAAAAGAAAGAAAGGAAGAAAGGAAGAAAGGAAGAAAGGAAGAAAGGAAGAAAGGAAGAAAGGAAGAAAGGAAGAAAGGAAGAAAGGAAGAAAGGAAGAAAGAAAGAAAGAAAGAAAGAAAGAAAGAAAGAAAGAAAGAAAGAAAGAAAGAAAGGAAGAGTTAGCCCAATACACTGTTGGTGGGAATTTAACTAGTACAACCTTTATGGAAGACACTATGGAGATACATCAGAAATCTGAAAATAGATCTAATGTATGACCCAGCCATTCCACTCCTGGCAGTTTACCCAAAAGAAATGAAATTAGCATATCAAACAGTTCCCTGTACAACCATGTTTATAGCAGCTTAACTCACAATTGCTAAGATACGGAATTAACCCAGATGTCCATCTACTGAAGACTAGATAAAGAAATTGTGGTATATATACATGGTGGCATACTACTTAACTGTGAAAAAGAATGAAATACATGCAACTGGAGACCATTATGCTTAGTGAAATAAGCCAGTCCCACAAAAACAAATAACAAGTGCTTTCCCTGATTTGTGGCAACTAATACACAGACTGCAAAAAATGTATTTAAGTGAAATTTTCATTTTGAGATTTGATTATTGTGTAAAGCCCTTATCTACACTCTTGAGGAATACTACCATTTCTGTTTACTACTTGTTGAATTCTTTATTTCACGGAGGATTTATAATCTTGTGATTATAAAGTAAATTGAAAGTACATCACTGTAAAAACTAAGAGAAAAATAAGAAAGAGGAAGGTGGGAGTGAGGGATGGTATAAGCTATTTTATCTGGGGTGAAGTGAAACCTCATAGTGGTTTTGATCCTGAGCATTTTTTCTGAAGATTCATTTACTTATTTGAAAGGCAAAGTTACAGAGAGGCAGAGGCAGAGAGAGAGGTCTTCCATCCATTGGTTCACTCCCCAGATGGCTTCAATGGCTGGAGTTGTGCCGATCTGAAGCTAGTAGCCAAAAGCTTTTCCTGGGTCTCCAACGTGGGTGCAAGGATCCAAGGACTTGAACCATAATAGAGAACTGGATTAGAAGTGGAGCAGTTGGGACTCGAACCTGCGCCCATGTGGGATGCAGGCACTGCAGGCGGTTCTTCACCCATTACACCACAGTGCCAGCCTGGGTAGATATCTTTCTTTGATGAAGCAGAGATGATTGGTAATATCACTTAATCTTATGATATATAATATGTCTTTATAAATAAGTTTTCGTTGACTTCATATAAGATGTCATTGTCTTTCACTGACAAACTGGTGTTCCCTTTATTATTGTTGTGCCTTAAAAATCCAGTCTTTTGCCTCTGCTCATAAGGCAAAACTTATTAATAAACTATTATCAATGATTATTTAGAAAGGAGAGTTTGGAGGAATTAATGGGAATGGTTTGAAGCAACATCTTCTGACTAACCAGAGATATAATCAATATTTCTTTTCTGTGTATCTTTTATTTACCACATAATTAAGTATATAAGTCATTTGAACCATATTGTGTTTATAGTCAGTAAACCACATTTAAATTGTGGGTCCAACAAGATAACTCATGAAGACTAAGATTTCATAGTTTTATCCCAGCAGACTCATATGTGTGAAATGTTATTGTTTCTATTGTTGTGGCTTCTTTCTAATTTTGTCTTGAGGTCTCTTTATTAAGAAAAGAGACTTATTAAGCCATCAGCCATGAAAGCCACTATCTAAAAGAGTCCTTACCAGAGGGGAAACTTGAGTTTGACTAGTACGTAGGTTAGGTGAGACACAACAGGTAGGCAGAATGAACATGCATGTAGCAGATGAAATTGACTACTTACAGTCTCAAAAAAGCTACAGGTGCTGATGGAAGGTAGAAAGGAAGGTTAGAGGCAACAGAGATTTCAACCAGCGGGTGGGGAGGAAGGAAATGGGAGAGAAAGTAGGGACAGAGTGAGAGAGGACCTGTAGGGTGATGACTTTGTCAATGTGCAGGGATGATATCGCTTAGGTTTTCCCTCAGAGGTATGCATTGACTAGTTTTTTGAGAAAATGTGTGTGAGAAGAACATCTTATTTATATGACTCTCATGTGCTCCCCATTTTTTATAATGACCAGCAACTATTCAGTGTGTTAGGTTCGGGTTCAATGGGATGAGGAACAGACTATATTGCAACTACACAGGGAAAGGAGGGTTTAATTAGGTCAAAGGTGATGTAATACTATTGAGTTTCAAATGATTTATATGAGGTTTAAAAAATAGATGCCATGGCAGAAATTATTGTTTACAGCTCTTGTCTCTACTGTTGAGAAACAGTGGTTTTTTTTTTTTTTCCTCCTTGCTACTTGTTGAATTATTTACTTAGTGGAGGGTTAATCTTATGATTATAAAATAAACTGAAAGTATGTCATTTTAAAAATTAAAAAATAGGAAAGAAAGGGAGAGTGGGAGCAAGGGCAAGAGGGATGGTAGGGTGGGCAGTATCACTATACTCAAATCTGTATATATGAAATATATGGAATTTGTTCACTTTATATAAATAAAAGTTTATGACACATAGCATTTCATACTTTATATTGCATAGCAGCACAGAAAGCCTGAAACAAAGGAGAAAAAGTGGTTAAAGCTGATAAAGTTTCAAACTGGGCACCAGGACCAAGTACCTTGGCACTATTTTTGTTATTGGTTTTAGTATGGCCATCTCCAGCAAGATTCTAGCCTTGATTTCATAGTTTCATTTTTAAAGCCTCTTGTGATGAACATAATTTCCACATTATAAGATCTTATTATTTCCATGACATAAAATACGAGTTGGAAGAGCAGTGTGGATCCTTTAGTATGGCTAAGTAGGTGTTTCAGCACATCTCCATTAATTTGGAGAAGGAAGTCATCAAGTTCTTATGTGGATTGGAGCCCTGAGCCTTGATTAGGACAGTGCATTGAAGATTTTTCAAAGGGAACAAGTTGGTGAATACCTTATAATGCAAAGTAGCTTCTGGAAAACATAAATGGGAATTGCTTTATCAATAGTTTATTTTATCCCTTAGAATAATGGTATGATTTTTGATGAGTAACATTTTGATAACAACTACAGTAAAAAAAAAATGAGTTCAATCATATAATAAAGCTTCAACAACAGAACCACTGAACTATTTTACTTCAGTACAGATAAAAATCCACAATCTTTCTGCAATCATCAGTGGTGATGTAAACCATATTGAATAATTAAATAGTTATGGGCATATAATATGCCTCTTAGAAGACAAAGAGAACTTTCTAATACTATGGTTTATAAAATTCTTAAGATCAATATTCTTTGTTAATGCTATCAATAGGGAACATCCAGATAAAAAAACAAATAGTATAAGTGGGCAGGATATAAAGCCAATTCAAAATTTTACTGAGTAGCAGCAGTTTTGGACAATCAGAATATTGGATATCTAGATTAAACATGAAGAAAACTGGGAAGGTGATATGATGTATTAAACTGGACATATCATCAACCCTGCACTAGAGATATAGGTTTGAGTCTTAGAAAAAGTGCTTATGCCCTGTATAGAATAGTTTTAGTAAGAGATGATGCTAGAGTATATGAAGATCATCTGGTTCCAGAAGAGGCCAACAAGAAGAAGTTCTTTTTTTTTTTTTTTTTTTTTATTTTTGACAGGCAGAGTGGACAGTGAGAGAGAGAGACAGAGAGAGAAAGGTCTTCCTTTGCCGCTGGTTCACCCTCCAATGGCCGCCGCTGCAGCCGGCGCACCGCGCTGATCCGATGGCAGGAGCCAGGATCCAGGTGCTTTTCCTGGTCTCCCATGGGGTGCAGGGCCCAAGCACCTGGGCCATCCTCCACTGCACTCCCTGGCCATAGCAGAGAGCTGGCCTGGAAGAGGGGCAACCGGGACAGAATCCGGCGCCCCAACCGGGACTAGAACCCGGTGTGCCGGCGCCGCAAGGTGGAGGATTAGCCTATTGAGCCACGGCGCCGGCTAAGAAGTTCTGTATTAACTAGAATTTAACATGGAAAGTGGAACTTAATTAAAAATATTTAACTGTCTCTGCCTCTCTTTCCCTCTCTCACCCTCTCTTGTTCTCTTTCTCCCAATCCCTTCCTTTATCTTTCATGTTTCCCTTTACAGTATCAGGTTTGCAAATATTCATTAAAAACTAGAACAATATATTAAGTATCTAAATAAATTAAATAGTTACAGTAAAAATAAATTTAATAAGGAATCATTTTATGACATAATGAATGTACCATGCAGTCAAGTCTCAAAACAAATCACAGATCTCTTCTTTCTTTTACATTGTATTATTAGAAGCTAATGGACTTACGACTTTTGAATTCAACTGAATTTTGTCCAAAGCTTGTGGGGAGCAACTCGGACTAGACTAAGTTACTGGAATTAAGACTTATTCTATGCATCTGCTCTCCCACAATATGGCGCTGGGAGAGGAGCAAACAGCTTCTACCCAGCTGCCTCTCACCAACTTGACAAGCTGCAGGACCTGCTCCTGATTGGAGGAGAGCAGCGTACTCGGCGTGTGGGTAGCAGAGTTGGGATTGGTAGAAGAGGACTATAAAGGAGGAGAGAGACAACATGCACGAGGAACATCTAAGGGGAACATCTATCTGAAGGAACACCTGTGCAGCCCCCGAGAGAGCCGGCCGGTGGTATGCCGCTCCCCTGCGGAAGTGGGGAAAGTGGCTAGGGGGAACCGCCCTTCCACGGAGGTGGAAGGGACGGTAGCCAACCCGGGAAGAACCAGCAGCAAACCCGGGGAGGGCCGAGCAGACAAAAGAACAGCGCAGGATCCTGTGTCGCTCCTCCACGAAGAGGGGGAGCGACAAAAGCTGAATCCAAGTACTTCATGCTTGTCACTTTCTCTACCCATGCAAAAGGAGTACTCTTCACTCAAAATGTCCCTCTCCATTCAGGTTCTTTCTACATGAAATCTCCAACCTCAAAAACAAATATATGAAAAAATGCTCAACATCATAGCCATCTGGGAAATGCAAATCATAACCACAATGAGATATACCTCATCCCTATCAGAATGGCTAAAATCCAAAACACAGAGAATAACAAATGCTTGCAAGGATGTGGACAAAGAGAGACACTTATACACTGCTGGTGTGAAGGTAAATTAGGGTATCCACTGTGGAAAACAGTGAGGAAATTTCATAAAATACTAGAAATATACTTATCATATGATTCAGTACTGGGTATAAACCCAAAAACATGAACACAATGTATCAAAGAGATACTTGTATCACCATATTTATAGCAGCACTGTTCACAATAGCCAAAATCTGGAATCAACCAAGGTGTACATCATCAGATGGATGAAGAAGATGTGATATATATACATAATGGAATATTATTCAGCTATAAAAAAAGAATGAAATTCTACCATCTGCAGCAAAATGGATGCAACTGGAAGACATCATATTTAGTGAAATAAGCCGGACCCAGGAAGACAAATATTGCATGTTCTTCTTTATATGTGAGAGTGAAAATTTTTAAAAAAGAAAAAGAAATGTCTGTGTATTTCAGTATTGCTGAAAAAATAGTTTTGTAGAAGTTTGTTTTATACTTTTGTGAAGCCAATGTTTAAGAATGTTATACTACTATAATTTTAATCTGTGGTTACTTTAAAATTTACTGAATATGGGTAAAATAGTCATTTTCCCATTCAATTATTGTTCATAGCTGTTGTCTATATACCCACTAAGCTACAGTATTTTTGGCTTTTTACTTGTTAAACTTCGTTATCTGGAGAAGTATTAAGTCTTTTTACTGTTACATAAACTTAAAGTCTGTTACCTCAAAAACTAAAAAAAAAAAAAAAAATAAAGGGAGAATGAAAGAGGGTAGGAGGCAGAGAAGGGGAGGGATGGAAGGAGGAAGGAAATATCATTATGTTCTTAGAGTTGTATCTATAAAGTACATTGAATCTGTCAAAAACTGATTAAAAATTTTAAGTCTTTAAAATGTGAAAAAAAAGGAAATCTAGAGCTAATTCTCTGACAACTCAGGCGAAATCTGAGTTTGCAAGTTCCGAATAGACATACTTTCTCCTAATACTAACCCAATTAGATTGTATTTTGGAGATTTTTCCCTTTAATTTCAGTTAGTTGAATGCAAGGACAATGTCTCATTTACACAGCCTTCATGTCTGCACTAGATCCTTCAAAACTGACTAAGAAGCTACAGGGTGCCTGACTATTTAAAAGGTTAATGGATCTAAAGGGAGACATAGACTGCAATACAATAATAATGGGGAACTTCAATACCCAACTTTCATCAATGGAGAGATCAACCAGACAGAAAATCAGCAAAGAAATAACAGAATTAAGAGAAACCATAGACCAAATGGACCTAATGGATATCTACAGAACTCTTCATCCTACAGTTGCAATATACACATTCTTCTCACAGTGCACAGAACTTTCTCTAGGATAGACCACATGCTAGGCCATAAAGCAAGTCTCACCAATTTCAAAAAAATTGAAATCATATCATGCATCTTCTCTTAACCACAATGGAATGAAACTGGAAATCAACAACTCAAGAATCTCCAGAACATATGCAAACATATGGAGGCCGAACAACATGCTCCTGAATGAATAGTGGGTCATAGGAGAAATCAAAAAAATTTCTGGAAACAGATGAAAATAACAACACAACATATCAAAACTTATAGGATATAGATATAGCAAAAGCAGTGTTAAGAGGGAAGTTGATAGCAATTGGTGCCTACGTTAAGAAATTGGAAGGGCACCAAATAAAAGTTATCAATGAATCTCAAGGACATAGAAAAACAATAAATCAAACACAAAATTAATAGGCAGAAATACTTAGAATTAGAGAAGTTATAAACAAAATTGAAACCAAAACAAAATAAACAATACAAGAGATTAGTGAAGGCCGGTGCCATGGCTCACTAGGCTAATCCTCCACCTGTGGTGCCAGAACTCTGGGTTCTGGTCCCGCTTGGGGCGCTGGTTCTGTCCCGGTTGCTCCTCTTCCAGTCCAGCTCTCTGCTGTGGCCTGGTAGGGCAGTGGAGGATGGGCCCTGCACCCGCATGGGAGACCAGGAGGAAGCACCTGGCTCCTGGCTTCGGATTGGCACAGCGCACCGGCTGTAGCGGCCATTTTAGGGGGTGAACCAATGGAAGGAAGACCTTTCTCTCTGTCTCTCTCACTGTATAACTCTGCCTGTCACATAAAAAGAGAGAGAGAGAGAGAGAGAGAGAGAGAGAGAGATATTAGTGAAATGAAGAGCTGGGTTTTTTTTTTTTTTTAAATAAACAAAATTGATACACCATTGGCCCAACTAACCCCCCCCCCCAAAAAAAAGGCGGGGGAGAAAGCCCTAGCCAATAAAATCATACCACAGAAATAAAAAGAATCATCAGGAATTATTACAAAAGGCTGTATGCCAACAAATTGGAAAACCTAGAAGAAAGGGATAGATTCCTGGACACATAAAACCTATCAAAATTGAGCCATGAAGACACAGAAAACCTAAACAGATAAATAACCAAGACAAAGACAGAGATTAATTCAGCAATAGAGACCCTCCCAATAAAGAATAGCCCATGACTGGATGGCTTTGTTGCTGAATTCTTCCACACATTTAAAGAACTAACTCCAATTCTTCTCAAGCTATTCTTCAATGAATGTGCTTTTCAAAAATCAATTGTTAACTACTCATCATGACAGGTTTCTCAAATCCCCAAATCTCTACTTCCAATAACCAAAATGTTCTTTTCTGTTTGCGGATTTGATCTTCACTGCACAGTTTTCTGCATCCTTGTTCTGCTCCTACCCAGAGTAAGAGGAAAAGGAGGGGGTGGGAAAGAATACTCTGAGATATCCTACTGTGTATTTTCTGCAGTTACCCCATCATGTATGAAAGCACACTGTATGTACTACTCCTGTGTAGCAGCCTTCCTTCAGTTGTCATTTTCAAAGAATCTTGAGAGAGATGTATTCTTAAATGCAGTTTTATCAAGATAGCATGTGAGCTCCTTCCCTTACTAGGAAGTTTTCTCACCAAGCTTTTTTATAGAGCCAGTTATTTTTTCTCGTGTACAGTGCATTCTTGTGCTTTTTTTTTATTTGCACAGGGAATAAAGTAGATTCATCATACTAATTCTACCAGATATGTAACAACACATGAAAATTTAATGTTGCTACAATCACATATACCTTGTTCCAAAGGGATACAGATTCTGTGTTCAGCAGGAAAATCGTTGTGAAATACAGTGGAGCAGTTCAATTCACTGTAAGAGGTTAGAGGCTAATTTAATCTGAATCAATCAAAAAGTTTCTTGTATTGGCTGGAAGACATGACTTTACTTCATCAATACAGAAAAGACTGACACTAGTCCAACAAATGGATTTACTTGAACAATGCTCTATATAACAAGACCACCAAGTACATAGTGGGTTAATAGTGGATGTTTTAAAAAACATGATGGACTCATTTTGTATATTGTAGTATCATATCTACCATCACCGTTGCTAAATAATTTAGTATTAGCAAGTTTTAATTTTTCAGGTACATTGCATGGATATTAAAAGTGAGCTGCAATGCTTACTTCTGCCATGAAGCCAAGGCATTGTAAAAATCTTTTTGTGTAAACCAGTAATCTAATTCTGGTTCTGCATTAAAAACAAAATTAAATTAATATACCGGGGATATTTAGAACAATTAATTTAGATATCAGTTTAATCAAAGTATTGTAATGACCCACACCCAAATTACTTGGAGAATGCAGGATGTTTTCTTTGAGCACTGTGCATGAAGTGGTATGTTGGTATAGTCTTTGGATAGCTAACTCTCATTTTAGAACAGTCATTGAAAAAATATTCAGTTTTTTCCATCACAAAATTCATATTCTAGGCATTTTAGAGTAATTAGTAATATATTCAAATTTTAATGAGTGATAATGTTGGTCTTTCCAAAATTATGGTTAACAGAAATATATAACTAATGCAAATGTTTAAAAGTAAAAAATGTTTGAATAAATGATTAAGTATATAAATGACTCCCAAGAAAATGTGTCATATTACAAAGAATATTTCATGACATAGAGAAAATATAATTGGAAAGATGATGTTTTACAGTAAAATTTTTAAAATTAATATTTCTTAGGCTAATGTTTTTGTGCCTTGGGTTAGAACACTGCTTGAAATGCAGGGAATTCCATATTGAAGTGCTGGTTACTGTTTCCGTTACTCTGCTTGCAATCCAGTTTCTCACTAATGTGCTTGGGAAGGCAGCAAGCGATGGCCCAAGTGAGAGACCAGAACAATGTTTGTGCCTCCTGGCTTTGATCTGGCCCAACCTCAGATGCTACAGCCACTTGGAGAGTGAAATAGCAGATAGAAAGTCTCTTTTTGTCTTTCCCTCTATCTCTTATTCTGCCTTTGAAATAAATACGTCCTGTCCAGTGCCACGGCTCACTAGGCTAATCCTCCACCTGCGATGCTGGCACTCTGGGTTCTAGTCCGGTTGGAGTGTCGGATTTGTTTCGGTTGGTTGCTCCTCTTCCAGTCCAGCTCTCTGCTGTGGCCTGGGAAGGCAGTGGAGGATGGCCCAAGTGCTTGGGCCCTGCACCCGCATGGGAGACCAGGAGAAAGTACCTGGCTTCTGGCTTTTGATCAGTGCATCGCACTGGCCGTGGTGGCCATTTTGGGGGTGAACCAACGGAAGGAAGACCTTTCTCCCTTTCTCTCTCTCTCACTATCTAACTCTGCCAGTCAAAAATAAATAAATAAATAAAAATAAAAATGAAATAAATATGTCCTTAAAATTATATTTGCAATACATCCATATATATGCATATAAATGAACATTCATGTATAATTGTGAATAATGGAATTACGGGTTAGGTCAATTTTCTTTACATTGTCCATATTTTCAAAACTTATGTAATGGAATACATTTCCATTGGAATAGTAAAAATGTGATGATTTCCAGAACACTTTTACATCACAAAATCATGCTTTAGATATATAGATATAGACAGACTTTAAGTAAGAAGTAACTGTAATTGTCAATCAGTTTGTCAATGTCTGATTAAATAATCAGGAAGGATAAACTCTAGAAGTCTTTAATGTTAGTCCTTTTAAGCAAAAAACAGGATGGTTTGATTATATTGTATTTTTAACCACTTTAACATGGCATAACCTAGTTATGGTTACTTATCTCGAACAGATTACACTATTCAATATTTAATTATATACATACTCATGAATTGTTCTCACAGTGAAATGAGCTGGCAGATTCAGGACTTAAACACAACCACATAAATATACTATTTAGGAAACAATGATTGGAAGAGAAGCCCAACAGGATACAAGGATTTGGTCGTGTTTTTATTGTGAGTAAATATGGTAAGTATTAGAATCAATTTGAACTGGGTTCATTAAATCCAAAATCGGAGCGTGAAGTGAGGTAGAAACTGACACATTTTGAAACATTGGAAATATGATTACATAGGAGATCAGCTTTATTAGTTTGGATTCATGCCTGGAATGTTTTTTTCAATGTGTTGCACATTAATATACAATGTTTCCATCATAGAAGTAGAGGCTGAGAAGTAGAAAGCTTATAAAAAATGCACATTCATATGTGTGTGCATCCACAGATACATACAAGCACCTGTTTTATGGCATTATTCTGGATTGTAGTATTATTCTGAATAACATGCATTATTCTCAGTTGTATTTTTTCTAAGTAACATACTATAGGGATCTTCAAAAATTCATGAAAAAGAAATAGTATGAGACAGTATAGACATATTTCAAAACTTTTGTGTCAAAATAAACTATTTTTAATTGTACCTTCCTCAGACTTTTTTATACCATCATATTATTGTACAAAATAATATTCTAATATTCTAGTTAATATTATTTTGTACAACCCAGATAAGAGTTATTTTATTATTCATGATGAGCTCATTATTTAGGATAACATTTGGATGAATTTATGTTTTCACTATTAGAAAAACACAGTGGCTATATATGGTAGTCACCATGCTTATATCATATGTAGTAGTATAAAGTCAGCTTTTTTTCTCTTAACTGTTCTTTTTTTAGGTAAAGTATAAAATACATGATGAATACTCATCAGTATATGGTGATTATAATTGAAAGACTAAAGACAAATTTTTTTAAGGGATGAATATGTTTGTGCATTTGTGCAATACAACTGAAGAATAAGACATAATACAGTAGGTAACTGGTAACAAACACTCATTGTAACAGTCATTCACAAAATTAGTGGCTGCATAGGGAGTTATATTAAAATGTCCAATGGGAAACAGTATTCAATTTGAAATGGAAATTATTTTTGATATACATTATAAATATATTCTCTTGCTCCTGAAAAAGGAAGTTATAGAAAAATCTGAAAGGAGCAAGAGAATATATAATGAAAAATATAACAACCATTTTTAAGTAAATATTTTTACATAGACTGATGTTTAAAATACAGATATTTTAAGTGCATACACAATATATAAGAGAATAATAAATGTTATTTACTTATATATAAGTATATATAAATAACTTATATATAATTATATATAACTATATATTATAATTATTATAGATAATATATTATAATATAATATTATAGTATATAATATAATGTATAAATATTTATTTATAAATATATTTACTTATTTTTAACACAAATTTAAAAACAGTTGTTTTAGTTTTCATTATTTATTCTCACTCCAACGTATATATGTTATATACATGTGTGGGTGTGTGTATCTGTGGTGCATGGAAACTTTGTAAAACACTCTCACCCATATATGCAAACACAAAGTATGAGAGAGAAAGCCAGAGATTCAGAAAGCAGAGATTGAGACAAAGATACAAAGGACAGAAAAACAATTTTCCTGTGTTAATGAATTTTCCCACATGACAAAAGGATTCTCTTATTTATTCTTCCATATTCAAATATTTATTCATTCACTTACCCACTAACCATTAGGTAATTATTAATGTTATGGTAAGTGATAATTTAGACTTCTGAAAAATAATGATGAATCAAATTTAATTGATAAATAAGTACACTAGACTCCTGAAAAGCATGTGCAAATTGATATTTCAAAAAGTGAATGGTACTAAAAATTATCCAATTGTACAAAATAGCTCATAATTTAAGTATTATGTACTTTCATAGCCACATAATATACAGCATATATTTTGTAAATATATATAAAGGTCATAATAATTTTTATCCATTTTGTACATTTTGATTCTCATATATATACACTGTAATCTCATAATTGCATACCATGCTATTAAGACTTCCATATATATTTATAGCTAAGTGTAGCTATTATCATTTTAGCCTATGAAAAGTATTGTTCTATTAAAATACTAACCTAAGGCAGAATTCTACTAGTGAACAAAGGAATGGATTACAAAATTATACAGCTATTACTGCTAGTGACCGTTTATGAGCTCTATGCTCCAAATCCACATTTGATTTTCTGTTTAAGAAGTGTAGCTGAACCATGTGAAGGTGTTCCTTTTGCCATTTTGCATGATACTACACTTTGACAGTGTCACACTTCAATGAGTTCTAGTGACATCCTCTCATTAGACACTTTAAGCAAACATGCCTTTTTTGTGCCTGTTGTCTGCACTGTATTTGGTTTTTGCAGTGCAGGATTCCTGAGTGCACTTGAGTTCTCCAGCACTAGACCCCTGAAACAGACTTGGCTCCTCCAGCATCCACGCTAAGGCAGAGTGAGTGCCTTGCTGGTGGTAAATCTTGGTGATGTCCAAGTAGAGTGACCTTTGCAGGTGTGCAGAATGTAAAGCACATGGCCTTGGAAGTTTCCACTGAGATTTCCAAGCCTGAAAGGCCTGGCAGAGCGGTGCTGTGGAGCTAAAGCCCTTGTATACAGCACAAGTCAGCTGTTAGAGGTGGAGCTGCGGAGGAAACCCTAAAATAGTAGAGGTACCAGTAATACAAGCCTTCCACTGAGAAAACATACAAGCAGTGTGGCAGGCCAGCCCAGGACGGTAAAAGATAACAGCACACGGTCTCAGAGAGCAGCCTGTGGGCAAAGAGCAGTTGTGGATGTGCGGGGGCTTTCGCCAGACTTCAAAGGATGCTTCAGATAAGCTGGAGTCTGAGACAGAGATGGGATCCAGGGACGGAGCCACTACATGAAGCTTCTGTCAGGGCAATGACAAGTTGAGCTGCAGAGATAAAACTTCCATCTGCAAGAAGAGAAATATGGATTCTATTCAAGCCAATGGGAACAGAGATGCCAAAACAGGCATAGAATTTTTAGGACTTAATATTTTCCCTCAGAAATTTTGGTCTTGCTTTGGCCCAATTAATCCTGTTTATGTCCTTGTCTTCTCTGATTTAAATGGAAATGTATTTCCTTTTCCTGTCTCACCACTGTATGTTGGAAGTTTGTAACTTGTTTTTGGATTTTACACGTTCAAAACCAAGACAGTTTGACTAGAGTCAGATAAAACTATGGACCACAGACGTTTAAATTAATATTGGACTGAGTTAAGGCTATGGGAGTTCTGGTGATAGAATTGGTTATGTACAGGATGGCATGAGTTTTAGGGAGTCAGGGTGGAATGTTATAGGTGCAACAGGACTTGTCAACCTCAAACTCAGGAAGATGTTAAAGTATGATTTTTAATTAAATATATATTTATTTTTAATAAACATATCTTAGTTTTAAAACGTTAGAAGGAATGAGTGAATAAATGTGTGTTAACAAGGGTGATGTAGTATGATAGGGATTCTTTTGAAAGATTTAGTTATCCATCTGAAAGGCAGAGTTACACAGAGAGGAAGAGATAGGTCTTTCACCCACTGGTTCATTCCCCCAAATGGCTGCAACTGCCAGGGATAGGCTAGCCCAAAGCCAGGAACCTGGAACTCTGTCTGGGTCTCCCATGTGGGTGCGGGGGCCCAAATACTTGGATCATCTTCCACTGTTTTCCCAGGTGGATTAGCAGGGAGCTGGATCAGAAAGAGAAGCAGCCGAGACCTGAACTGGTGCCCGTATGTGATATTGGTGTCACAGGTCACAGTGCAGCTTAACAACTGTGCCCTGCGCTTGTCCTAAGATTTTTTTTAATGTTTGCTTTCATCTACTAGAAAGGTGGAGTTACAAAACAGTAAGGATGGAAATGTCTTTAAAACAGTCTGTGGATGGGGTCCAACGCTGTGGCTCACTTGGTTAATCCTCCGTCTGCTGCACCTGCATCCCATATGGGCGCTGGTTCTAGTCCTGGCTGCTCCTCTTCCAGTCCAGCTCTCTGCTGTGGCCTGGGAGAGCAGTGGAGGATGGCCCAAGTACTTGGGCCCTGCACTTGCGTGGGAGACTAAGAAGAAGCACCTGGCTCCTGGCTTCGCATCGGCGTGGTGCCCCGGCCATAGCGGCCATTTTGGGGGTGAACCAACGGAAGGAAGACCTTTCTCTCTCTCTCTCACTGTCTGTAACTCTACCTATTAAATAAATAAAAACAACAACAACAACAACAAAAACCCAGTCTGTGTTGAGGTTTACAACATGTTAATTTAAGTTCAAACAGATGAAACAGAATTTCTACACAGTGTTTGGAATGCAGCTGCTAGATGCCATCCTGTCCTGGTCTCCTCCCAGTCTTCCAGCCTCCCTTCCTTGGCTTTAAGTTTCCTTGCCCTGCTTTCATGATGGCAAATCATCATCTTATTAAAATAAACTCACTGAATTGAGAGAGTGGTTCAGCTGGCCCTGCAAGTCCTTATCACCAGCCCTACAAGATTCCAATCAATGCACCCAAGAGGTCATTTGTTTCTCTCATGGAGAGCATCTTGATGGTGGCCCTTTTTCCCCAGAAACCTTTCATTTAAGGTACATAAACTTCATGCATTTCATAAACACAACTTTAGGAGTGATTCTTCCCATGGTGCTTGCCCTCTCAGTCTTCTTCCTCCTCCCTCTCCTATTCCCATTCTTGTTTTTTACTAAGATCTATTTTCAATTTTTACATGCATAAAATGAACTCTATACTATTTAAATTCTGATATTTTAATGTTATTGTTTGATTAAGGGTTGAGACTTGATATAGTTGTGGTGGCTAGGAAGTTGATCTGATGGGTCAGTGGAGGAATACCCTTGAAATGTGGATTTCAAGAGACAGCTAATACTTATGAGTCCAGGTTTGGCATAGCTGTTCTGTTTCCTGGCTGACCTTGTCATCATTCCTCCACACTCACCATGATTAACATCCACAGACACCATGCTATGTGACTATCTGATCCTGAACTTAGCTTCCAAACTGCAAACTGAAGTTTACCTTTTATTCTTCCCAAGCTCCTATCTGGCATCTTATTTATATTAATTAAAAGCAAATTAGTACAGTCTGCAATTAAGTAATAATTTCTTTGTCATTAGAAATGATCAAATTATGCCCAGCAATGATTGAATTATGCTTACTCCTTTTATAAATTATTGACAGATAAGTTGCATTAGAAAGTTGATCTCATTACATTCATTTTCAACTCTGAAGTTCTTTAATCTATACAACATATCTCTAACCAAAATGTGTTTGATAACTATTCTATGCAAAATAGTTAGTGAAAAGATTCTGTTTTAATAGATTTGTATGTAACTTCACAGATTTGGATAAAATTTGTTAATTTCTTTGGATCATTATGGGTTATGCAGCTGAGTAGAAAGAAGACTGATATGTAGTAGTTTTGTAATTGATGTTACTTTGCCTGAAATAGAGAGGTTTCAATAGCAACAACAACAAAATTAGAGCAAAAATACTCAATATAGGATTCAATTAGTTGTATATTATACTAAACACATAAAGCTCCTCTACCTGAATAATATAATCTTAGTATAAACTTATAAATGATCTCATTATTTTTCTTTAACTGTTCTACATTTTACTGTTATCTTCATTGGGCAAATGGGCCCTGATTGGCTCATGAACTGTGTAAGCTACTATTTAAAGTGTTAGTTAACAATTCAAGCACAATAGAGTTAGAACAAACTTTAGAGGTAATGTAATGACAGTGAATCAAATGAACTCAGCTGGCATCTGTCCCAGATACTAGAGTGGCATGAGAGCTTCAATGAACACAATCGGTCATGAATCTAATTTCACGTTCCACCCTTGCCACTTGTGCCGTTTTGAATACTTATATCATTCTTGAGTATTGGTGTATTTCTAACTTTTATGGAAATGAACGATGGGTGACTCATCAGCACTATCATGTGGTATCTGTAAATGTCCTTTAAAACTTATTTCATTTTCAAATTAAGAAATTTAGTACATTTTTAATTATATTTCTATGTATCTTTTTAATTAAGGCATCTGTATTAGAACAAGCAGGTAGCCATATTTGAATTGGCTTGTCAGGTTGTTTCATATCAACAGCCACCTTAATAACTCAGTGTTCTCATAATATTTCTAAACTGTATTTCATGTATCTTATACACATTTATTTACTGCTATAGATCTTCAATCAATTTTTATTTAATCCCTGCTATATATAAAGATTTATGAATTATCTGTATAAATGTCTTTTTCCCAAATAGAAAGTACCATACAGCTTGAAAATTGACTTATAGTGCTGGCGCCGTGGCTCACTTGGCTAATCCTCCTCCTTCAGCACCGGAATCCCATATGGGCCCTGGGTTCTAGTCCCGGTTGCTTCTCTTCCAGTCCAGCTCTCTGCTGTGGCCCGGGAAGGCAGTGGAGGATGGCCCAAGTGCTTGGGTGCCTGCACCCGCATGGGAGACCAGTAGGATGGTCTCCTGGCTTCGGATGGGCTCAGTGTTGGCCTTAGTGGCCATTTGGGGGGTGAACCAGCGGAAGGAAGACCTCTCCCTCTCACTGTCTGTAACTCTACCTGTCAAATAAATAAATTAAAAAAAATCTTTAAAAAAAAGAAAACTGACTTATAAAGTTGAAAATGAGAAAAATATTGTAGACATATTTAATTAGAGAAAAAAGTTCAAATATGACCTGGGTAGAAGTCCAGGGAATTATTTAAAAGTATTTTGCATAGACTAAAAGAAGGGATAAGACAAATGAAACATTATGAAGAAATTATTGGACATGCAAAAATGAGAGCTGCATATACTTTTTTTAAAAAAATTAATTATTTGAAAAATCAGAGTTCCAGAGAGGCAGAGGCAGAAAGAGAGAGAGACAGAGAAGTCTTCCATCCAGTGGTTCACTCCCCAGTGGCCACAACAGCCAGAGCTGCGTCAATTCAAAGCTAGGAGCCAGAAGCTTCTTTCTAGTCTCTCATGCGGGTGTATGTGCCAACGGGTTAGGCCATCTTCTACTGCTTTCCCAGGTCACAGCAGAGAGCTGGATTGTAAGTGGATTAGCCAGGACTCAAACCAGCGCCCATATGGGATGCTGGCACTGCAGGTGGCGGCTTTACCCACTGCACCACAGCACTGGCCACTGCATGTACTTTGATATGGTTGAAGTTTGCAAAAAAAATCCTATCTTTTGCAATAAAATGGATGCAATTAGAGACCATTATGCTTAGTGAAATAAGCCTGTCTCTAAAAGACAAATATGTTTTCTCTGATACAAAGATAATATAACATAGGAGCATATATTATATAATATATATACACAATATAAAATAGAATACAAAACAAAAGCAATCTATTAGAATGAAACTGACATCTTATGATTTGATTATTGTTCATAGCCTTTGTCCATGTTCCTGGGAACAGATGTCTTTCTAGTTTTTACTTGTTGAACATTATGACTAGAGGTGCATTAATCCTGTGATTATAAACTAAATTGAGGGATTTGTTCAAGATGGTGGAATAAGGAGGGAGTTCATTGCTCCAGGATAGGGAAGACGGCTTAAAAAGTGGAAAGAGTAAAGCTCAGAGAAAAGTTAGGGAGAAAATCGCAGGGGAAATTCCGTGGAAAGAAGTGGGACGCTGTGAATCTCTGCGGAGGGTGTGGACATGCAGCACGAGCATGGCTACAACAAAGGACCTCAGCAGTGGAGAGCCTCAACGCCAGCTTTGGAGAGTGAGGTGAGACCAGGCTGCAGCAGCCCAGGCCACTGGCCATATAGCTGCTGGGAGAATCCGACATGAGTCTGGCCTGGAACCCTGTGGGGAACAGGGTATCTGCCAACCTAGAGGGAAAAGGGGGCACATTTCTCTCTCCCTGTCCTCCTGACAACCCCGGACCACACTTGAAATTGTGTAATCTTTTCAATATCTGTATACTGAGACCAACCAATTTTCTAATTCATATTAAAATGAACAAGAGGAAAACTTTTCAACCATCTTAGAGTCCTGCCTGTACCTTCTTGTTTGTTGTAGTAATTACTGGAAAAAGAGGGCACATCTATGTTGAATAATTTGCAAAGCAGTAAGTAAAGAAGTGATTTAGAGGTGAAGATAATGGATACAGGCAGCCATAGAGGTAGAGCTTTACCCCAAGTAAAGCAGGTGTAGAGGTAAGCATAACAGATGAGGGGCATAGTCAGGCCAAGAAATAAAATGAGACATACAAAACGCAAACTCTCTATCCTTCCATTTATTTGTTAACGGTGCTACCCATTAGCTGAACTAATTTGTTTGTGTCCTCCTAAATTTCTGTTTTGAAAGCTAAACCCCAAGTGATGTATAAGGCGTTGGGTCTTTGAGAGGTGATTAGACCATGAAGGTTCTGAAAGAATGGGATTAGAGCTTTATAAGAGATGTCAGAAAGTGAGGTAGCCCCATCTATCATGGGAAGTTAAAGACTGCAATCTAGTAAGCAAGTTCTCACATGACACTGAATCTGCCTTGATCTTAGACTTCCCATGCTCCAGAATTATGAGAAGTCAACTTCTTTGTTTTGAAAATTCCAGTTCCTGGCATTTATTCATAACGGACTGAACAGACTAAGGCATGAATCCAACAGACTTGGATAAGGGTAGCAAAGAGGGACTACATTATCAAGTGTTAAAATTAAATAATGTTTTCTAAATAGTTGAATGTCTGTATCTGAATGAGAGTGTCTCTAAAAAGGGCCACAGTGTCAGGAAACTAGGAAATTGAAATTGATTTCTAGGATTTATCTTGGAGTTACTAGTCATGACATTGGCTTAAATACAGGGGAAAGATACACTTAGTTCATGGGGAGATGAAAGTTGGGATATTAAACTGGAGATGGTTATGATTTTACAGATGGTGATTCATGACAAGTAGTCAGAAATACGTGTTTAAAGCTCAACATAGGAGATTGAAGTAAGATACAAAATTATTCTGAAACAAACAAACAAAAAAAACTGCTTAAGGAGTTCCACAAAGAAAAAGGATCATATTTATATCATATTCTCAACTTTAGTATATACAAGAAACAGAAATTAAACATAAATTTATTTCAAAGAAAGAAAAATAGATCAAAGAAAGAAAAAAAATTGTCATTATCCACAGATGATACAACTATACATGCAGAAAACCCCCAAATTGCAAGAGATTGAAAAAAACTAATTTTTTCTTTTTTTTTAACTTTTATTTAATGAATATAAATTTCCAGAGTACAGCTTATGGATTACAATGGCTTCCCCCTCATAACGTCCCTCCCACCCGCAACCCTCCCCTTATTCACTCCCTCTCCCCTTCCATTCACATCAAGATTCTTTTTCGTTTCTCTTTATATACAGAAGATTAGTTTAGCATACATTAAGTAAAAATTTCAACAGTTTGCACCCACACAGGAACATAAAGTGAAAAATACTGTTTGAGTACTAGTTATAGCATGAAATCTCAATGTACAGCACACTAAGGACAAAGATCCTACATGAGGAGTAAGTGCACAGTGACTCCTGTTGTTGACTTAACAAATTGACACTCCTGTTTATGGCCTCAGTAATCACCCTAGGCTCTTGTCATGAGCTGCCAAGGCTATGGAAGCCCCCTGAGTTCACTGACTCTGATAATTTTTAGACAAGCCCATGGTCAAAGTGGAAGTTCTTTCCTCCATTCAGAGAAAGGTACCTCCTTCTTTGATGACCCATTCTTTCCACTGGGATCTCACTTGCGGAGATCTTTCATTTAGGTTTTTTATTTTTTGATTTTTTTTTAAGAGTGTCTTGGCTTTCCATGCCTGAAATACTCTCATGGGCTTTTCAGCCAGATCCGCATGCCTTAAGGGCTGATTCTGAGGCCAGAGTGCTATTTAGGACATCTGCCATTCTATGGGTCTGCTGTTTCTCTCACTTCCCATGTTGGATCATTCTCACCCTTTTTTATTCTATCAGCTATTATTTGCAGACACTAGTCTTGTTTATGTGATCCCTTTGGTTCTTAGTCCTATCATTATGATCAATTGTGAACAGAAATTGATCACTGGGACTAGTGAGATGGCATTGGTACATGCCACCTCGATGGGATTGAATTGGAATCCCCTGGTATGTTTCTAACTCTACCGTTTCGGGCAAGTCAGCTTGAGCATGTCCCGAATTGCACATCTCTTCCCTCTCTTATTCCCACTCTTATATTTAACAGCTGTCACTTTTCAGTTAAGTTTCAACACTTAAGAATAATTGTGTATTGATTACAGTATTCAACCAAAAGTATTAAGTAGAAGAAACAAAAAAAAATACTAAGAGGGATAACATGTCAAGTTGCTCATCAACAGTCAGGGTGAGGGCTGATCAAGTCACCGTTTCTCATAGTGTTCATTTCACTTTAACAGGTTTCCTTTTTAGTGCTCAGTTAGTTGTCACCGATCAGGGAGAACATATGGTCTTTGTCCCTTTGGGATTGGCTTATTTCACTCAGCGTAATGTTTTCCAAATTCCTAACAGGGATCACTTTTCAGTTAAAATTTAAACACCTAAGAATAATTGTGTGTTAATTACAGAGTTCAACAAATGGTACTAGAACAAAAAAAGTACTAAAATGGATAAAGTATTACATTGTACATCAACCGTCAGGACAAGAGCTGATCTTAACAGGCAAATTTAGTGATTTATTTTATACCAAAATACTAGCAGTTAAAATTTGGAAAATGAAATTTAAAGAATGCCACTTACAATAGCATTAAGATCCTTGGAATTATATTTCATGGAAATTGCTCTGGCTCTTTGCATGTAAAATATGACCTACAAAATGGGGGCCTAAGATTAGGAGCCAGTGTCGTGGCTTAGCAGGTTAAGCCACTGCCTGCAACACTGGCATCCCATGTAGTTCAGTTCCTGGCTTCTTCACTTCTGATCCAGCTCCGTGTTAATGCACCTGCGAAAGCATTGGAAGATGGCACAAGTGCTTCGGTTCCTGCACCCATGTGGGAGACCCAGAGGAAGCTTCTGGCTCCTGGCTTTGGCCTGATTCATCCCCAAGCCACTGAGTCATTTGGGGAGTAAACTAGCAGAGGAAGAGCTGTCTGGCTCTGTTTCTCCCTCCTCTCTGTAACTCTGACTTTCAAATAAAAATAAATAAATCTTTTTTAAAAAATTCCTAAAAATAGAAGTTTTATTACATTCATGAAATATATGACTCAAAATTGTTAAGCATTCACAAAATGCTCTATAGGTTTCTTGCATCATAAAATCTCAGCAGGTTTTTGTGTATATAGAGGTAAACTAATTCTAAAATTTGTACAGAAATACAAAAGTCCTAGAATAACCAATATAATCTTGAGAAAGTAAACCAATATAGGAAGATTTTCTCTTGTTGACTTCAAGTTTACTATTAAGTTACAGTAAACCAGAGAATATAGTGGTCATAGAAAGAAAAAGTGGGGGCTGGCGCTGCAGCATAGTGGGTAAAGCTGCCGCCTCAGTGCTGGCATCCCATATGGGTACAAGTTTGAGACCCAGATGCTCCACTTCCGATCCAGCTCTCTGCTGTGGCCTGGGAAAGCAGTAGTAGATGGCCCAGGTCCTTGAGCCCCTGCACTCATGTGGGAGACCGGTAAGAAGCTCCTGGCTCCTGGCTTTGGATTGGTGCAGCTCTGTCTATTGCAGCCATCTGGGGAGTGAACCAGCAGATGGAAGACCTCTCTCTCTGCCTCTCCATCTCTCTCCGTGTAACTCTGACATTTAAACAATTAAATAAATCTTAAAAAAAAGAAAGAGTGATCAATGGGATAGAATAGATAATTTAAAAGTAGGTCTTCACAGGGGCTGGTGCTGTGGTATAGTGGGTAAAGCTGCTGCCTGCAAAACCAGCATTACCACATGGGCGCCAGTTCGTGCCCTGGCTACTCCACTTCTGATCCAGCTCCCTGCTAAAGGCCAGGGAAAAGCAGGGAAATAGGATTCAAGTGTCCCGGTTCCTGAACCCATGTGGGAGACCCCGATGAAGCACCTAGTTCCTGGGCTTAGCCTGGCCCATCACTGGCCATTGAAGCCATCTGGGGAATTAATCAGCAGATGGAAGAGCTCTGTCTTTGTCTGTCTCTCTCTCTGTGTCTTTCTCCTTCTCTCTGTAACTCTCACTTTCAAATAAGTAAGTAAGTCTTTAAAAAAAAAACAAAGAATAGGTCTTCATATATGGATGATCTATGTCTTTTTTTCAATGACATTAAAAAATTCAAATGAAGAAAAAAGTTCTCAAACAGATGATGATGGAATCACTGAATATCTACTTGAAAAACAAAACCAACATGAGAACAGACAAACCAAAAAATTCCCCTTGACCTCTAAATCACACAATACACAAAATTAATTCAAGATGAATTCATCCTGAATTCATAAGCTCACATTCAAGATGAAAATGTTAACACTAAAAGACACAAAATCTATGAGACTTGCATACAAAAATGTATAATTATTTGTGACTTAAGCTGGATATATTTGACTTTCATAAAGAAATAAGTATTTGGACTGGTGCTGTGGAATAGAGGGTAAAGCCATCTCCTGCATTGCCAGAATCCCATGTGGGTACTGGTTTGAATCCCAGCTGCTCCACTTCTGGGCCCGCTCTTTTCTATGGCCTGGGAAAGCAGTGGAAGGCAGCTCAAGTCCTTGGGCCCCTGCATTCACGTGGGAAACCTGGAAGAGCTCCTGGATCCTGGCTTTAGATTGGCCCAGCTTTGGCCCATTGCAGCCATTTGGGGAGTGAAGCAGCAGATGGAAGAGCTCTCTCTCTGTCTCTGCCTCTCTGTAACTCTGCCTTTCAAATAAACAAACAAATCTTTAAAAGAAAAACATAGGTATTTTTACATAATCAAGATTAGAATGTTCTTCACCAAACTCTTGTAAGAAAGTAAATTGATTAGCCAGATACTTGGGGAAAATATTTTAACACCCATGAAAAAGTACTTGCATCTTGAATGTGTAACTTATAATTTATTGTTTAAAAATGTTTTCAATATAAAATGATTAGTATGAGTTTTGAACCAGATCTTCACAGAGAAAACAAAATATAAATAGTTAATAACACGGTATCATAAGACATTAGATAATTTCTAAACTGCAGTGCAATATACCTATACTTCTTTAGTACTGAAAAATAAAAAAAAATATTCAATACTGTGAAAGAAGTGGAGAAAACAAAAAACAGCTCAACCATTTTTGGCTGTATATAAAATGATGCAACCATTCTGGAAAAATATGTCAGGTTTTTTAAAATTTAGAAGTTCTAGTCTATGGCCAGCAATCTATTCTTACAAGTAACTATACAAGAATATTTGTTGTAATTTTATTCATGATAGAATGAATCTACTGACAGGAGAATGGACATGCAAGCTTAGCATATTCATTCATTGGAATAATGTTCTGCGGTTCAAGTAACAAACTACTGACACTGCAACAACATAGATCACAGAGTATGTTGAGTAAAAGAAATCAAACACAAAATGGTGCATTTTAAAAGGTTCTATTTATATGAAATTCTAGAAGAGGCAAATTGTGACTGCAATCAGATCAGTGGTTTTCAGGAGTGGGGAATATGAATTGGTTAGGAAGCAACACAAGGAAACTTTCTAAGGTGAAAAAAATCTATATTTTGAAACCAACAGGAGTTACAAAATTGCATACATTTGTCAAAATTGAAAGACTAAATTTTTGTACACTGTAGTGCATGAAAACTACATCTCAGAAATTAAATAAACTGGACTTGTCTTCATCTGCCTAGCATAGGAAAGAATAGCCTATATGTTCCCCTCAAAGATCACTAACAACAAAGATTTTAAAAAGGCTGCTTGTATTTTGTGAATATTTTGAAAATGAACAACTTAATACATTATCCCTCTTAGTAGTTTTTTTTGTCTGTTCTACTTAATATGACTGGTTTAATTCTGTAATTAATACACAGTTATTCTTAAGTGTTAAAAATTAACTGAAATGTGATCCCTGTTAAACATAAGAGTGGGAATAAGAGAGGGAAGAGATGTATAATTTGGGACATGCTCAAGCTGACTTGCCCCAAATGGTAGAGTTAAAAACATACCAGGGGATTCCAATTCAATCCCATCAGGGTGGCATGTACCAATGCCATCTCACTATTCCAAGTGATCAATTTCAGTTCACAATTGATCATAATGAAAGGACTAAGAGTCAAAGGGAGCACATAAACAAGTCTAGTACCTGCTAACACTAACCGTTGGAATAAATAAAGGGGAGAGTGATCCAACATGGGAAGTGAGATACTCAGCAGACTCATAGAATGGCAGATGTCCTAAACAGCACTCTGGCCTCAGAATCAGCCCTAAAGGCATTCGGATCTGGCTGAAAAGCCCATGAGAGTATTTCAGGCATGGAAAGCCAAGACACTCTGGCAAAAAATCTCTGTGAGTGAGATCCCAGGGGAAAGAACTGGTCTTCAAAGAAGGAGGTACCTTTCTCTGAAGGGAGGAGAGAACCTCCACTTTGACTATGACCTTGTCTAAACAAGATAAGAATCTGAGAACTCAGAGGGCTTCCATAGCCTTGGAAACTCATGACTGGAGCATAGGGAGACTACTGATGCCATAGACAGGAGTGTCAATTGGTAAAGTCAACAACAGGAGTCACTGTGCACTTACTCCTCATGTAGGATCACTGTCCTTAATGTGCTGTGTATTGAGATTTAATGCTATAATGAGTACTCAAACAATATATTTCACTTTGTGTTTCTATGGGGGTGCAAACTGTTGAAATCTTTACTTAATGTATACTAAACTGATCCTCTGTAAAAAAAAAAAAAAAAAAAAAAAAAAAGAAAAAAGAAATTATCAACTCCCAACTTGACTCTCACTGGGATTAAACATGACAATAGGTCTGATCTGATTTCATCATCATTTAAAAAAAATTATCTATTATTTTTCACTTTATGTTTCTGTGTGGGAGCAAACTGTTGAAATCCTTACTGAATGTATACTAAGCTGATCTTCTGTATATTAAGATAATCGAAAATGAATCTTGATGTGAATGGAAGGGGAGAGGGAGTGGGAAAGGGGAGGGTAGTGGGTGGGAGGGACGGTATGTGGGGGAAGCCATTGTAATCCAGAAGCTGTACTTTGGAAATTTATATTCATTAAATAAAAGTTAAAAAAAAAGAAAATGAATGAATTTTACCATGAAAGACTGTGACACAGCAATTTAAGTACGTAACTAATTCCTTGAATCTGTATTTAGTATTATTATTTAATACAACAATTCAAATTTAATTAGGTCAAGGAAAGGAGCAAAATTATAGTCTGGTTGATTTTAAAATGTTTTATCATATTTGTATTAAATAATAAAAAGAAAAGTTGTCAGGTAAAGTCATATGTCGATGTAGTTTTATAACATTATTTAAAAATTTGAATGCTACAATTATAGCTAAATTTGATTTCTCAAAGACCATTCTATATTTCAAGTTCAAGACAGCCTTACATCTGAAGTAACTTAAATTTAAAAAAAAAATAATTCATTATAAGAAACTCTAGTATTCCAATGAATCTTTTGGAGTAAACGACAACAAAGAAATATGTTTCGTATTAATTTTATAATATGTTGTCTCAATAGGCAATTGATTTCTCATCAGATTGTCAGTATTAGCTTTGAAATAGCATGTCATGTTGATTTCTAATTGGCTTGATCATTGTGACCTACATATTTCCTTGTAGCCTGCTTTTCTGATATACAGTTCTGTAACAGTGCACATCAACAATAATTATTTGTTTGTGAAATAAACATATGCAGAAGCCAATTACTTTGTTTTGTTTTTTTGTTTGTTTTGTTTTATTTATTTATTTATTTATTTTTGACAGGCAGAGTGGACAGTGAGAGAGACAGAGAGAAAGGTCTTCCTTTTGCCGATGGTTCACCCTCCAATGGCCGCCACAGCCGGCGTGCTGCATCCAACGCACCGCGCTGATCCGAAGGCAGGGACAGAATCCGGCACCCCGACTGGGACTAGAACTCCGAGTGCTGGCACTGCATGTGAAGGATTAGCCTATTGAGCTGTGGCACTGGCCAGAAGCCAATTACTTTGAAGGGACAGTACTGGCAATGGTGTGTGGATTGCAGTTGCACTACATGAAGGAGATATTTAGGATGATTTTTTGAGGATGTATTTGAAACACTAGTAAAAAAGGAGCCTGAATTATATTTTACTTCTCTGCAAACATTAATTTAATGGAATAGTAATAGAAGTCAAGAAGGTTTTCTATTAGTTTTGATGGTTTATTTTATATGTTGAGTTGATGCGGGTATGGAGTGAGCAGATATTTGATCAAACATTATTCTTAGATTTTAGAATGGACTTACATTGCTGGCTTCCTTGGTTCTCAGGTATTCCTTCTGAGCCCCCAGCTTGCTAACTGTAGATTTTGTGACTTCTTACCTTCTATGTTCATGTAAGAACATTTCATAGAAAAATCTCTTTGTGTAGCCAGCATTGTAGTGTAATGGAAAGCCAATGCCTACAACACCATCATCCCATATGGATACTAGTTCATGTTCTGGCCACTACACTTATGATCCAGCCCCCTGCTAATGGCCTGGGAAAGCAGCAGAAGGTAACCCAAGTGCTTGGGTTCCTGCCATCCACGTGGGAGACCCGTATGAAGCTCCTGGCTCCTGACTTTGGTCTAGCTAAGCCCTGGCTGTTGCAGCCACATGGGGAGTGAACCAGCAGATGAAAGATCTTTCTCTCTCTGTTTGTCTCTCCCTCTCTCTCTCTCTTTGACTTTCAAATAAATAGTAAATAAATCATTAAAAATTTCTTTCCATCTATCATCATCATCATCATCATCATCATTATCTGTTCTACTGGAGAACCTGGATAATAATGGCTGTAATACTTTGCAACTGAAAAATCATATAGGAAATAGGAAAAGAGACTTATCTACCTCACAATAGCAGACCCAAAACAGGCCTGTCCCTTGTACTTTCTACCTCAAAAATAGATTCATGGATAAGAACTGGGTCCATTTTACTTTTCTATATAGGTCCTAGGAAAGAAGGGGATGGCAGTTAAAACAGAAAGGTGGGAGAAACTTAACTGATTCATCTAACAGAAAGAACCATGTGAAGAAAGAAAAATCCCTAGTGCTCTTCAGAATTCCATTTAAGTTTGTGCAGACATACATTACTCACTGCACCATGACTTCCTTCTAAATTAGTTTTTATGAAATTCATTGAATGAGTCTGACTTTGTTTATTCAGTTATACTGCAATTGCTCATAGTGTCCAGATTATAGAGGATAGTGTAAAATTATAACCTTGTTTCACAGATTGAGAAATAAAATTGAAGTTTAAGTTCCCTGTGTCTTAATCCATGTTGTGCCTCTCCTTTTGCTGCAGGTGTACAAAGGGTAATTATTATCTGGAATTTGGCATACTAAAGAAATCTTTTAATACATTTATCACAAAACAACACATAGCATTGTTTTGATTGATTTTAATCTAGAAATTAATATTATTATATTACTGCTATCCTTTTCACTTGATAAGAGACCACTTAATGGCTTCTCATGTTGCTTTAGTTCACTCATTTTCCCCTTTCTCATTCTGTCCAATATTTGATAGGAGTATGTTGATGAACTTCCATTTTCATCATTTTGCTTTTTTTATCTTTTTTCTTTTTGTGAAATTGGAAATACTCGATGAGTATTTCAGGCATTTTCTGACTGAGAGTACTGACTTTGGCAGGAATTTGTATGCCACAGTTGTTTTCTCCTTTCAGAACTGAGCTGAAGTGTTAATTACTTATTCCACCTGGCAGTCTTGCAAAGATTTCTTTGAAAGCAAGAACTAAAATTGTGGAGATAGTATCTGTGAAACAAGAGCAAGGCAACCCACATTTGAACCAAATATGGCAACAAAAACAGACTAAAGCAGTGTCTTTATTACTGACCCAAAGTCTTAAATAGAACATAAGGAAATATATATATACAGATCCCAAAATGACTGAAATTGTATAGATGGCATTAACTTTTTATAGTTCTGTAATTTTATTCAAGCAGAAGGATGGCACTCTATTTCCAGCTCAAAGAATGCATGATGGTTTTTTGAGGCAGTACTAAACAACTTTAAGTTAAGAATTTTTTGACATCAACCTTTATGCACACATAATATATGCTTTCTAATAATAAATGGAATATGATGATAATAATATTATCAGAGCATATATTCTGAGTCCAACAACAATCTAACAGTTTACATATATCAATTTTCCTCATAATAATCCTATGAAGTATGGGCCGGCGCTGTGGCACAGTGGGTTAAAGTCCTGGCCTGAGGCGCCAGCATCCCATATGGGGGCCGGTTCGAGACCTGGTGCTCCACTTCCAATCCAGCTCTCTGCTATGGCCTGGGAAAGCAGTAGAAGAAGGCCCAAATCCTTGGGACCCTGCACTCGCATGGAAGACCCAGAAGAAGCTCCTGGCTCCTGACTTTGGATTGGTGCAGCTCTGTCCATTGCAGCCAACTGGAAAGTGAACCATTGGATGGAAGACCTCTCTCTCTCTCTCTCTGCCTCTCCTCTCTCAGTGTAACTCTGACTTTCAAATAAATAAATCAAATCTTTAAACAATATATAAAAATAATCCTATGAAGTAAAAATTACCATTTTTTTTCTATTTTAAGAGAACTTGAGCACCAGAGATAAACTACCCAGTGCAAGGGCAGACTGACAACTGATAAATAGATGTGTGAAGGACCTAAGGCTGTGAGTTTAGGGAAGTATCAGTAATTAAAGCTAGTTAAAATCTCAAAGACAATGTTAGATTTATTTCTGCAATATAAAGAGTCTACCACCATCTCTGTACTGGATGATTAAACATGTACTTCATTTTATGTATTTGTCAAACAAATTGTAAGGAATAATATACTACTGTGGTTTTAATGACCTTCGATTATTCTTCTATTTACTCTATATGAGTGAGATTGACATTTTTGTTTTATTACTATTTATAGCCCTTGCCTATATGCCTCATGAACTATGGTCTTTTTACTTTTTTAAAAAATTAAAGGGGAAGGGGTCAGCCTTTGAAAGAAACTATTTCTTCACCTTTCCTTCAGTAAGGGAGGAACACATCAAGAGAAGGTCTCATCAAATCTACAGCTGCCTGCACAAATAGCCCCTGGTTCAATGCCTGCTGATTTTCTCTATTTGCTTTTGTTTTCTTGGTAGAAGTCTGATTGATACAACCACATTTGGTAACTTAGGCATGATAGAGACTAGATACTCAGTAAATACTAATCCTTGTCTCCCAGTTAGAAATAGAAATTGAATATGCAATTGTAATATTTTACTCTCTCCAAAGAGTATTTACTTGACTATTCATAGGGATATTATCTTCATAATAAGGCTATGGACATTTTATATCAGAAATAACCTAGTATATTGTGAAAATATACTAGCATATTTACTATAGACAAATTCATATTCTCTATAATATATATGTATATCACTAAGTGTATGGGTCTATGCCGATGCATATATATATGTATTATATATATATATATATATATTATATGCATGTTTGTATATATATGAGAGAAAAAAAGGGAGCTTACTTTTCATAAGAGTGAAATATTTTGCTGTTTAAATTTTATAAATAGTTTGCTTCAGCAAATGGTGTTAGAAAGACATATACATCATTTTATAATCAGAATTTCAAGGATCCTGTATTTTTAAGTCCTACACCAATGTGACACAGAGATGTGTATTTTTGTGCATTAAAAGCTAATGCTTAGGTCACTCCATAACAATCTTAAAGTATAACCAATACATCATCAATGCTTTACAGTCATGTCTCTGATCTTGGTATATGTCTCCTATTAGAACTGATATTTGTGTCACTGAAAAGTACAGCTAAATCTACATAAATTTTTCCTAGTTTGTGAATGTGAATTTTCTGATGTATTTTCATATGAAAGAATTTAAAATAGACTTTATTTCCCACACTAAGTTACTTTTTCTGCTTTGTCTTACCATTCATTTTATTTTGATGGTTTCACATTCTTTGATGAGCGACCCAGATATCGCCTGAGAATTACATGAACTCCATTTGCAAGATTGAATTCTCATTCTATATTGGGAAGACAGATGTGATTTATGTCACCCCAGTGAATCTGAAGCCTGTAGTCTTCAAGTATTTTAGATTTTTGTACCTGGAGTCTTTGGCAATAATTAGTTTCTAGCAACATACCTCAATCTTCTTATAGAAATATCTGATCACTCATAATTTTATCTATTCACACAGAACAATGCATAAAAATTAAACAGACTTATTTTTTTCACCTCCTGTGATTTTTAAGTGAACATTTTATATTTTCTATCATCCTGAGGCTCCATACAACTCAAATAGATATTTACTTAACCGGTGGCAAAAGATTGTGGGGCTGAGGGAAGTGTCAATGGATAGAACAAGAAGCAAAAGACAACTCGAAATAAAACTCCAAATAAAACAAAAAAGAGGAAGAAGGACCCTGAAAACCAAAGATAAGTTACTCTTAGATAAATACACATTCTTCTCTGAAAGAAGATCTACATATATTCATATGTGTAAGTGTTTGCTTCTAGGTTCATTTTCTAGGTCCTTTGTACAACTTATGTGGCCTAAAGTACTGGAATCTACTATTTCGCTTACTGAAATACTCATGTTAGCATTTTTTACTAACACAATTCATCAGTTATGTGAAAGCATGTTAGTATAACTGGAATGTTATATAACTGGGACCTCGCATGTTACAGTTTTATGTACTGTAAACTCTTCAGTAAATATATATATATTTTGTTGAATAAATCTATTCATTCATCCACTTCTTATATTAAATATCTAAATTTATGCAGGCCATTGTAGGGAGAGCAGGGAGAAGAAAGAACAACAAAAGCGTTGGCCAAATTCACTGCCTTTATAGTACTTATATTCTGATATATTGATACTGGTTCAGACACTATCAAGTAAGTGAAATATAGAGTGATTCAGATAATAATGATATCATGGAGAAGAACAAAGTAAGGTGGATAAGACAGTGTGTGTATGTGTGTGTATGTGTGTGTGGTTTAATGTTCAGTAGTGGTCAACTCATTGATTTTCTCATCTTACAGATGAAGAAATTAGGTATTGCTTGTCCACGTCAGAAGCATACATGTAGGAGATCCTGCATTCCAGTTTTGGCAGTCTGTATCCATTGTCTAGATTTCAATCACTAGGCTCTGCTGCCTCTCCGTGATGACCCTCAAATTATGTTTTTAGAAACTGAATGAGGATTCTTGCCATTGAGTAATACGCAGAAAACTGGAAAAGACTTTAGGGAAAAAGTAAAGAGCATGCTTTGCAGATAAGTGTGAGATATGAAGAAGGGTGTTGGATATACAGTTATCCAGGTAAAAAATGGAGGTTCAAGATGAAAAGAGAAAACTCAGCCCCATCAGACTGTTTAATAGGTGTTTAGTAGGTAAAGCCTGACAAGAAATCTGGATTCACTGCTCTGTTGCTGTGTCTATTTTCCATTCTACTATTGTAGTTTAAAAAAAAAAAAGAAAACAGATAAAAGACAATGGAAGTGACAACAACAAAGAAAAAAAACCAGCATTTGGAACATATTATTGTTCATATTAGAAATGTTCTTTTTTGAATGTATTTTATAAATCTACTCTGTACTACGCTTTCCAGTGGTTGAAATGGATGAGAACAATTGAACAATTGTGACAAATAAGTGCCTTCTTGTTATATTTTATTTTAGTGTATTAAAGTAAAATCATTTTGAAAGTGAAATTAAGTTTTCAGTTTGAAATTTATGGGAATGAAATGGCAAAGCTCTTCCTTCTAAGAAGGATAAAGTAATTTAAAAACAAATACATCAACCCACATAGTGAACTTGCTGTGGAATTCACTATAAGGCTAATTTGTATGTAACCTCCATTAGGCATGTATGTCACAGAAATATGAGAAAATCTGATTGTCGTATTTTTTAGTTTGACCAAAAAAGTTTATTGCTTAAAGAAGATGATAAAAACTAAACATGTAATGAAATTCTATTTTATTTAACAAACGTATTTTAGCACTACTAAGTGCTAGATATTGTCTAAGCTGTTACAAATATTAACTCATGTCATTCTCCTTACGAATTTAAATGGTAGCTAATCTATTGCTACTCATGTAAAAAGGGGGAAAAAAAGGAGATATCATGCATGTTTAGAGACACATATCTAGAATATGTTAAAAGGAGTACAGGTGTACATTTTAACTCAAATAGGTATTTAATGATGCATTTGTTTATTGAGGTCAAGGCAGTGATGGCATTTCATCAGCTTCCCCAAGAAGGCCTTAGTTATGTAATACATTCTATAGATCCTCATGTCTTACTCACTCTTACACCTTTTCTTTCCTGTCCTCATCTTCTAGGAGCTTTATGACAGTAGGTATGTTAACTACATTTTCTGCATTCAAAGGATTCTATCAACAGTCTAAACTGGAAGAAAATCAATTCCTTAATTTTTTGTGGGAGGAAGGTGAAAAAAAAAAAAAAACACAAAATTCAAATCTATCCAGGCAATAGTTGGTTCAGATTTGACATAGAAAAGGGTCAGCAAAAATTTAATTTAAACAAGGTCAGAAAATCTACTCTGTACAAGCCATACACTAAATTCTCCAAGCTTTTCGGGCTACATGCTGTCTGTCCAGAAGTTTTCACTGTTTATTTTAGATCTTTAAATTTTAAAGCTCTCCTTTACTCTAAAAGTGTAAAAGAAGATCAGGTTCCAGATATGACTTGCACAGTAGTCATAGTTTACACATCTCTTACCTAGAGGTACAATTTTTTTTTTTTTTTTTGACAGGCAGAGTGGACAGTGAGAGAGAGAGAGAGAGAAAGGTCTTCCTTTGCCGTTTGTTCACCCTCCAATTGCCGCTGCAGCCGGCGCACTGCGGCCAGCGCACCACGCTGATCCAATGGCAGGAGCCAGGTACTTATCCTGGTCTCCCGTGGGGTGCAGGGCCCAAGGACTTGGGCCATCCTCCACTGCACTCCCTGGCCACAGCAGAGAGCTGGCCTGGAAGAGGGGCAACCTGGACAGAATCTGGCGCCCCGACCGGGACTAGAACCTGGTGTGCTGGCGCCGCAAGGCAGAGGATTAGCCTAGTGACCCACGGCGCCAGCCTACAATTTTTTTTTTTTTTTAAATTTCTGATTTCAGTTTTACACTGAGATGATAAATCCAGTTATTCTTCCCTTCCTTTATTCAAAAAAATTTAATTAATCACATTCTACTTGTTGGGCCGATTCTCAATGCTGAGGATACCCCCTTGTATCACGGATATCGAGGCTTTGGGCTTTGCAAAGTTTTCTCCAATGTAAGAAAATAAATAAGAATGTGTAAATTAAAAATTTAAAAAAATGGAAATTAGGGGAGTAATCAGGACTATGACAGAAACAAGACAAGGAAAGAGTTAGTTTGTGGTGGCCATCTGGAAGGGTATCATTCAGGCATGTGAATTGAGAGAATAAAGAAATGCCAATACACTGGTCTGTTGGCAATGGATGAGGAGTCTAAAGCTAAAGGCAAGCACACAGGTGCACCTTAAAAGTTAGCCTTATTTCTTAAGTGTCCAGTCTAGTAATAGCTGTCAGTGCAGAATTTTTGCACTTGTTGTCTGACCAATAGAATTCAGTCAACAAATAACTTAGATCAGAGTTGAAAGTGTTCAAGAAACATACGAGAAACAAACCAGTATATCTGGACCCTAGTGAACTAATAAAGGTGACAGTAAATGAAGGTGGGAAGGTAAAAATAATTCTATTATGGGATTTGTAATTTACTTTAATTACAATAGTAAATTATTGGAAGATTTAAACAAGTGTGGAATATAATCAGACTCATGCTTAAAACAACATTATTCTTGAGATTGTATTATAAGAGCACAGATGTGGATTTTGAAGAGTGTAGATGTGACTCCTAAGACAAAAGCAAAGTTAAAAAATTTTCAATGTTGAATGCATTATTCCCAGAAATACAGATCTAGGCAGAGATTTATTTGATCAGGTATTGCTTATTTTACATTCTAGAATTTTAGGCTTCTCTTTCAAAAATTAAAGGGATAGGACTTTCAAAGAATAAACTCAAAAAACAGAGGAAGAAACATTATCATTTTTAATAATTTGTGTTTTCCAAAGCATTACAAATCAGCAGATTCTGGAAACTCAGGTGGCACATCAAATTGTATTGAATTCTTTGGATAATTAATTTGTGTACTTTTATAAAGAACTATTTAATGATATTTTACTTAAAATCTTCTAACAGTAGCTAAAACCACATGGGAGGGGCACCAATGACTCTTCCTGCTTAGAATCTATTGATTCCTAGCGTAATCATAATCATAATTGATGGATTTTGTTCAAAAAAGAAAAATGAGGTTCTGCTTATCGTTCCAAAATTATGCCTACATATCAAAGAAAAATAGAAATGAAACAAATTAAGATATAAAAAATCAGGAGAAAGAACGCAATAAATAGACACTCTATTAATTTCTCACAAACATAATTATTTAAATTGTTTAAATTGATGTTTATGTGCAGCATGTTTGCTTCTTATACAAGTAGGAAACTTAAGTTTTTAAGCACCATCAAGATACATTAGTTATATAATAAAAACTGCTTTTAAATCCATTTTTATTCTAATATCCTCTCCATTAGTAAACACCTAAACAGTCTAACTGCTTCTATCTTCTCTAATACACTAGTGTACTTTCTCCATATCATACCTACTAGTAGAGTGATGTGTTCAAAAAGCCTAACTAGACCTATAAACATGTTTGTTTATATAGCTCCTAATATGCTGTATTATTCAAATTCTACTCAGTTAGAGTGTACCTCCCAAGTGAGATGACTTCCTCCACCTCTCTAATCCCTCAGTTCTATACAACATCAATTTCTCTTTGCTGGAGAAATTCAAATATCTCCAGAGAGAAATATTTTGTCACCCTAGGGAAATCTCCCTTATTCTCTATCACAGCATCTATTTCTGTTTCCTCTAAAAAGTCTATTTCATTCTGTGAAAGCCTTGTGTTTGAGTATTTGGTTCTATTGCTTGCCTTCCCTCACGCTATGTAAGTTCCTCTATGAGAGAGAATTTACCTGTTAAGTCAGCTCCTCTTACTTCACTGTGGAGTGGGGATATGTGGTAAATATTTGTCAATTGGATAGGTAGGTACAAGTATGAGTGTGGGAATATAATATACCAGTGGAAAACACAACAGTGAAATATTTCTGATATCCATTTCAGAAATGTAAAGTGAGATGTATTTTCATTTGTTCATACATATGGGCAAAATACTAACATAGAGTCACTGAAAAGTTGGGCACTGGTTTGAGTCCCAGCGCTCCACTTCCAATCCAGATCCCAGGTAATGCACCTGGGAGAGCAGTAGAGAATGAATGGCCTAAGACTTTGGGCCCGGACTGCCCCTATCGGAGACCCATGCAGCCATTTGTGGGAGTGAACCAGCAGATGGAAGATCTCTCTCTTTCTCTCTCTCTCTCTTTCCCTCTGTATCTTTTTTAAATTAATAAATAAATATTTAAAATATTGGTAGATAAAAATGAGCATGATAGCAGACTGTGAGAGGTAAAAAAAAGAAGGCAATAAGCATAGTGATAAGGACATATTTTTAATCAGTGATAGGTATGTATGATTGCAGATGGGAGACACCCAAGAATGAATGACACTCAACTTCAATTTTTGCAGGGTTACTAACATTTTAAAGGGAGAGTGTGTAATAAAGAGAGCTGGCAGGTACTTGGCATAATCAAGGAACTGAAAAATTACAAAGCGTGTCAATGTGAATGCTGATTAGACTAGCTGTGTCTGTTGTTGGGCAGTTATAGAAGTTATGATCCTAATCTCTCAAAGAGATTGGGCGTCAGAGACTCTGCCCTTCCTGATGATTACATTTCAGAGGAATTACTTTCAGGCCCTGGAGAAAGAGGCTCCTGAGTTTTAGTTGCAATACATTCATCTTGAAGGGATTCAGGAAGGATTCACAGTTGTGAGACTTTTTAGTAAATGCTCTAAGAAATAGTGATCAGGAACCTACCATAGGGTGTTGGCTAGAGGAAAGAGCAAATTGGCTTGGCAGTCTTAAGATTTCTGAGTCAGGGAATTTAAGAGGAATTAGAATGATCCCAAGGATGAACCCTTGAGCTGTTAGAAACAATGCTAGTGTTTGTTTAAGTCTTTAGTGTTAGGGAGAGCAGTGACTGAAATCATTTGTCTTAAGTGTGTGTGGTTTGTATGCATAAAGTCTGTGGTCTGGTTCAGAGGAGGGTTCGGGGAGGCTGGTTAGAGTGTAGCCAGAGCAAAAGAAAGATGTCTCTAAGACTGTGCATTCATTTAACACAAGACATTACAGAATTTTCATTCATGATTTAATACTTTGGATGTGAAAAAATCTCCTCTAAGATATTAAAACATTTTAAACAAAATGAGAAATAGTGATATACACAGAGTTGAGCACAGTGCCTTACATCAGGCTGCACTAGAATCAATACTTTACTTTGGAATCAACTAAAGAGATTGAATAGGAAAGCAGGGCTGTAAATTATGACACTTTTTTTAAATGCTACTTTTTCTGCAGGTAGTTTGGTTGTCAAATTGATAATGAAGTTTTCCTATTAGTCTTGTTCATCCTCGGAAAGAAACTGTTACATTGACTGTTATGATATTGTGGGGAAAAAAATCAAATCTGTACAGTGAGCCAGGACTTCATAGCTGCTATTTAAAATGTTGTTTTGCTGCTTACCTTTTTTTTCCCCTTTTGCTTTTTAATGAACAGCTTGTTTCTGAAGTAGACACACACAATTTGGCTCAGTTCTCTACAATTCAGCACAATATGGTTGAGTTGGCAGTCTCTGCTCTGAGGAAGCCATTATTGTCTCAGCGCTGAAACTTCATTAGTCAAATCCCTGCAGAATGAGATCTTTACAAGTCAGGGATAAGACTAATGGTGTGATGAACGCACTGATATGCTAATCTTTATACTTGACGAATGTTTACTATAGAGAAAATATATCTAACTGGCTTATAACATAGATAATTTTTCTTTGGTAATTCATTGTGAAAAAATAAAGGTTTCATATTCCATGAACCCAGAGTCGATTTTAACAATGACAAACTTAATATTCCTTTTTCCATACACACATGGTGTAGACAGTAATTTAAGAATACATTTTTTTTTTAACTTTTATTTAATGAATATACGTTTCCAAAGTACGAATAATGGATTACTATGGCTTCCCCCCCATACCGTCCCTCTCACCCACAACCCTCCCCTTTCCCACTCCCTCTCCCCTTCCATTCACATCAAGATTCATTTTCGATTATCTTAATATACAGAAGATCAGCTTAGTATACATTAAGTAAGGATTTCAACAGTTTGCTCCCACACAGAAACATAAAGTGAAAAATAATAGATGATTTTTTTTAATGATGATGAAATCAGATCAGACCTATTGTCATGTTTAATCCCAGTGAGAGTCAAGTTGGGAGTTGATAGTTTCTTTTCTTTTCTTTTCTTTTTTTTTTTTTTTACAGAGGACCAGTTTAGTATGCATTAAGTAAAGATTTCAACAGTTTGCACCCCCATAGAAACACAAAGTGAAATATATTATTTGAGTACTCGTTATAGCATTAAATCTCAATGCACAGCACATTAAGGACAGAGATCCTACATGAGGAGTAAGTGCACAGTGACTCCTGTTGTTGACTTTACCAATTGACACTCCTGTCTATGGCATCAGTAATCTCCCTATGCTCCAGTCATGAGTTTCCAAGGCTATGGAAGCCCCTTGAGTTCTCCGACTCTTATCTTGTTTAGACAAGGTCATAGTCAAAGTGGAGGTTCTCTCCTCCCTTCAGAGAAAGGTACCTCCTTCTTTGAAGACCTGTTCTTTCCACTGAGATCTCACTCACAGAGATCTTTTGCCAGAGTGTCTTGGCTTTCCATGCCTGAAATACTCTCATGGCTCACATTCAGAAATCTACCAACAACAGATGCTGGCGAGGATGTGGGGAAAAAGGGACACTAACCCACTGTTGGTGGGAATGCAAACTGGTCAAGCCACTATGGAAATCAGTCTGGAGATTCCTCAGAAACCTGAAGATAACCCTACCGTTCGACCCAGCCATCCCACTCCTTGGAATTTACCCAAAGGAATTTAAATTGGCAAACAAAAAAGCGGTCTGCAGCCTAATGTTTATTGCAGCACAATTCACAATAGCTAAGACCTGGAACCAACCTAAATGCCCATCAACGGTAGACTGGATAAAGAAATTATGGGATATGTACTCTTTAGAATACTATACTGCAGTAAGAAACAACGAAATCCAGTCATTTGCAACAAAATGGAGGAATCTGGAACACATCATGCTGAGTGAAATAAGCCAGTCCCAAAGGGACAAATACCATATGTTCTCCCTGATCGGTGACAACTGACTGAACACCAAAAAGGAAACTTGTTGAAGTGAAAGGGACACTATGGGAAACGGTGACTTGATCAGCATAGCCCTGACTGTTAACGAACAACTTAATACATTATCCCTCTTAGTAGTTTTTTTGTCTGTTCTACTTAATATGACTGATTTAATTCTGTAATTAATACACAGTTATTCTTATGTGTTGAAATTTAACTGAAATGTGATCCCTGTTAAACATAAGAGTAGGAATAAGAGAGGGAAGAGATATATAATTTGGGACATGCTCAAGCTGACTTGCCCCAAATGGTAGAGTTAGAAACATACCAGGGGACTCCAATTTAATCCCATCAAGGTGGCATGTACCAATGCCATCTCACTAGTCCAAGTGATCAATTTCAGTTCGCAATTGATCATAATGAAAGGACTAAGAGTCAAAGGGAGCACATAAGCAAGTCTAGTACCTGCTAACACTAACCGATAGAATAAATAAAGGGGAGAGTGATCCAACATGGGAAGTGAGATACTCAGCAGACTCATAGAATGGCAGATGCCCTAAATAGCACTCTGGCCTCAGAATCAGCCCTAAAGGCATTCAGATCTGGCTGAAAAGCCCATGAGAGTATTTCAGGCATGGAAAGAATACATTTTTCTATGCTTCCTAGTGGTATTAAATTATAATAGTAGATCACAAACATTAATTTAAAATTACTTATAAAATGTGCTACTTGAGTTAAATGATATATTTTATATATTATTCAGTTAACCAGAATTCCACAAGGGACAAATATATCCAGGTGATGCCTAGTTGCCATATACTAACTTTTTTTTACCAACTATGTGTTAAAGGATGAATGGTTCATAAATATCCATAAATGATGAATTTTCCATATTTATAAATTAAATGAACATACAAATGTATTTCACTGATAACGATCAATATTATCAATCATATTTGCACTAGCTCGGAAAAATAGGTGTCAAAAATTGTAGAAAATTTTTAGAAAAAAATTGCATTAGACCTAATGTTTGTATAAGAATACTGGACCTTGAGATTGGCAAAAATCAGTGCCCTGATGGGAAAATAGTGAAAATCTGTGACAAGATATGGGGACATTTGTTGGGTGTGCTTAAGAATATTGAATCTACATATTAATATAAACTGATAGGCTGATAGGAGCAATCCCATCCCTACAGTAGAGTAGCCTCCCAATGTCTAGAGCTCACGCAGAGATCACACCTGAGATGTATGTTCTATAAGTTGAGGTTTTTCATCTTAAAGTTTTGTCTATAATGTGATTTTATTTATTTATTTATTTATTTATTGACAGACAGAGTGGACAGTGAGAGAGAGAGACAGAGAGAAAGGTCTTCCTTTGCCATTGGTTCACCCTCCAATGGCCGCTGCGGCGCCGGCGCACCGCGCTGATCCGAAGCCAGGAGCCAGGTACTTCTCCTGGTCTCCCATGGGGTGCAGGGCCCAAGTACTTGGGCCATCCTCCACTGCACTCCCTGGCCACAGTAGAGAGCTGGCCTGGAAGAGGGGCAACCTGGACAGAATCCGGCGCCCTGACCGGGACTAGAACCCGGTGTGCCAGCGCCACAAGGCGGAGGATTATATAATGTGATCTTATTACTTTTAGACTAATAACAAAGATCAAGACTGAACATGGGCCAAAATGGAAATGAAAGGAAATGGATTATTCATCAAAGGGCTTGCAGAACATTACTAATACTCAGAAGAAAAATCAGGAAGACATGTGAATAAGTGTGTCTTAAATCTATTCTATTAGGAGGTGTGCAAATTCAAGGTAACATAGGTGAGAGCGAATTCACATGGAAAGACTCTACTATGACTCAGAATTTGATTTCCAGGCAATATTGCCAGAAATGGAACTTTGAATTTTGAAGATAAAATGGTTACAGTAAATGAATGGACATGCTGTAACAGCATTATGGTAGAACACATTGACTATGTGGGACCAGGAATTCTTTCCATCATTATGTATCCCTAGAAGACTCTGAGAACTCCCTTCACTGAATCAATGAGAATGTGTTAGTGAAGAGAGCACTGGAACTGCTGCAAAGGTCAGAAGTGGTTTGTCCATCATGGCCTAGGAGGATTATGGCAGACAAAGCCATGAATCAATGCTTACCAAAGTCTGTATTAATGATAACATTGTGACAAAGTAGAGTCCAGGTGGTAACACTTTACCTTGTCAAAGACAAGATGGATGTAATTCCAATTTGTGAAGCAATCCCAAAATGGTCTAACCCAGGAAGCTTTTCTTTAGGGCTCTGTAGATGTGGCTATGGTGTCCCTAGGTTCCAATAAGCAGTCAGTGAAGAAATTCCTTGCTTTATATTGCCAAATGGAAAGCTCTGTGGATGAAGCTGATGTTGGCAGTCATAAGAGTAAATCAGAAGTCATTCCACGAATCTCTATACCAGACTATTTCCCAGACAAAATATCAGTTAAAAGAGAGACTAGATCTTCTTGAGGCAAGAACTCTGAAATATCAAAACAAATTTTATTATAACTATTACTAGGCCTTTCTACTGCAACTTATGGTGACATATCAAAGTAATTATGCAGCAGAGGAATGGTAATTCATGGATTTTTTTTAGTTTGGTTAGAGGTTCTATATCGATACTGATATTACAGGTGTCAAATGCCACCACAGTACACTTTTAGAGTGAGATCATATGAGGGTGAGGTGATAAATGATGTTCACAAATGTGTTTGTGCTCTTACTTCATGGTCATTTCTAATAATCCTTAAACTGTAAACTCAGATGACCATACATACCAGCTTGCAGAAACCTTATATTATTTTCTTGTACTGCAGAATGCAAACTATCATTATAGTTAGTCAGAAGCAAAAGCCATTCCCTAAATAAAATGGTAGACTGGTAACATACACAGAGACATAAAAGTGGTAGTTTGATATTTGGTTCCCTCTTCATTTATGTTCCATGTTTGATACTGTCCCTAACTGGAAACTCAGCTGTACACGTGTTTGTTTAATATTGTTTATTTAACATTTTTGGACTTTACTATTCCCTAAGATTTCATGTTTTCTAGTCCAACATATTGCTGGAAAGGGGAAATTTTTAATACAAAATTGTTATTATTAATATGTTCTATTCACTAAAAAATAACCTAGCAATTTTAACACCTTTGTGAAAAATTACATTAGTACAAATTTGCAAACAGATGAACAACAATGAAGGAGGTGTGCTATGGGATTTCCTCAAGAATATTAATGCATTAGCTTTGGCAATGGAAATATGAAGAACTCATATTTGACCAGCCAGAATGCAGGAAAATAATGGCACCTAAATTCTATTAATGCAAAAAAAATCCATGTTCTCCGAGTGTCAACAAATCTCACAGAAATTGAGATGATGACAGAGAAAAATTACAAATCATTTTCAAAAATATTAGCATTTGAAACTAAAATAATTGCAAGATAATATAAATAACATTCCAATTTTAATATGATCATTTCAAAAGGTGGAAATTTGAACAATCAATATGTGTATATATTTAGTGATAGTTTCATGAGAGTAAATTGTCATCAGAACTTCTAATAGAACTCTGAGTTAAATTTCTTGCTGAACCTGAATATTGTACTCAGTTATGTCTTGAATACATTCGCCATATGTTAAATTGAAACTAAGCCACCCATAAGAGAAAATAACCTCTCCTAAAATATGAATAAATGTTAGAATTACTTTATCATCCTGAGGACAATCAACTCTGGTTACCATACTTTGGAAATTAATGAATACCACTGAAATCAGTTTTACTGCTTTTACTAGATTTTACTTTTGGCTCTGTAGGATTTTCACATCACCCTGGGCAAGATTTTTAATCAATTTTCTTCTTTTGAAAAATATGATGAGAATTATAATTCTTTCTCATAATGATATTTTGAGATTGGATGTAGCCATATAACCTAATAAAAGTAGCTATTCGTGAACTGAATCACTTCCGTGTTATGTGATCTTGTTGAATATTCTGATCATCAGGATTTATTTTGAATCACTAGTGTAATGATAATTTGTGTTGATAATGAAGCTCCAAAAATGCATTCTGAATCATCAAAGAAAGACCAGATTAGGTTCAAAATAGTTTTAGTTCCAAGTGACTCATCTGTCTCATTAATCTCCAAAATTAAAGCAAAGTCCTTCAGAGTATTTCTTCAGAGACACTCACACCCCATAGCATTCTTATTAATAGTTTTTAAAATATATTTCCTTTTTTTTGGCTTTGGTGGTAAAATATGCATGTTAAGATAGCCCTTTGAGTAACATTAAATAACAATAAGATAGGCCTGTACTTTCTACTAATACTTAGTAGGCAGCTTTGAGAAACACACACATATCCTTAAATATTTTCCTTGATCTGTACAACTGGAGTAATAATCCTTCTATCAAAATGTTGTTTAACAATGCAACAGTTTGCTCAGTTTAGGGCCTAGTAGGGTTGCAACTAGCTTTGCTCTCTTAAATATCATTATTTTGCTAATGGCTTTCACCTGTTATATTAATCATATTTCTGTTCAAAGTAACAAAAACGTATCCTTATTTTGTATCATATCTAGTGTAAAGATTTCCAACTTACTGTTGAACAGAAAACTGGGACACTCATTTAAGAACATCACTCTTAAACATGGCAAAATTTCTTTGGGTGATCTTAGGATTCTTATTCTGTTTTATTCATAATTTGTTCTTCAAATGAATGTAGTTCAGATTACTCATTTTGGGTTCATCTCTTTTTTCTTTTTTTCCTTTTCTTTCTCTTTATTTCTGAACTTAAATTTCTTCATCTGAAACATAATTTAAATGAGCCTTTGAATTTTAAGATTGAATTTTGAATAATACTTTTGGAAATGATCGTGAACAATGTCTTAGAAATAAATGCCATATAACATTAGAAATCCTCTAAAGTCTCTATAGCATGATATGAACTTTTTAATTAAACCTTGTTTCTTATAGCATCAAAATTGTACTTGTTTCCTCTCCCCAGAATCCTCAATTAATTACATTGTATCTATCATGTTAAATATTAAATTTTAATTACTGTATATAAGCCAGTCAACTCCACTGGCTGAGCAAACATTCATGACTCTCAATAACAACCCTAAGCTGGAATTTCATGATCTTCTTTCACTGTTGAAGCCCATATTGATATTTTCTTTAACTAAGATACTCAAATTTCATTAATTCAATGAATACTTATTTAGCAACTCACTCTAGGTATTTATATTGTAAAATAAGATATAATACTTGCATGTGGAATTCTAATACTGCAGATAAAAGTAGAAACATGCTTAGATGAACTGCAATATTTTATAAGAAGTGATATGGATGGCATATTTTTGTCATCCTGATATTTACATGTTGAAACTCTCATTTCAGAATGTCATGATTTAGAGATGAGGCTTTTGGGAGGTGATTAGCTCATGGGGCTGGAGCCACCATGATGGGGAAGTAGAGACATGAGGTTCTCCTCTTTCTCCTGCTCGCTTGTCAGGATGAAAACAGAAAATAGCCTCTTCATTTTCTAGGACGAGGGACCCTACCAGATTCTAGAGCTGCCAGAACCTTGATCTTGGGCCCCACGGACTCCAAAAACTGTTAGAAATAATTGTTGTATATGCTTCCTAGTTTTGTTTTTGTGATGTATTGTTCTGAACTAAGTCAGGAGGAATATTACTGATCATATCATTTTTTGTGATATTGCACTCTGGTTCTCTTGTATATTACATCAATTCTACTGAATTAAATTATACATTTTTCAAGGTCAAGGAGAATCTCATATTTTTAGTTTATGATTCGTTACAATTATTCACTATGCTGTGCACATCAAAAGGGCACAAAATAACATAATCTTGCCAACTAAAGAGAATGCTTACTATTGTTATTAGGATTACATTGCTTAGAACACTTAATTCTGATCTCTATTTTAAAAACAAATTTGAAATGTTTAAAGAGAGATGTATGCAAAGGCAATGTTACATAAAGGAGTTCACTTGGGAGAAAATTGGGGTTGCATTAAAGAAGAATTTTAAAAAGTTAAAGGATGATTAGAATTTAAAGAATTGAGTAAAGAATTAAGGGCTTCTGATTCATGTACTGATAACAAACTAATGTCATGCTAGGTTTTCCTAAAACTATTACCAGAGAAAATTAAGAGGAATACCATCTTTTTCAAAATAAATCAGAAAATATAAACAGAACCCTTTGGGGGGACTCAGTGATGACTTGAACTGGTGACAAGGAAAGGAATGGAGGTGAAAGTGTCTCTAAGATAACGGAATGAAAAGAATAATTTAACTTCATCATTTTTTTTCTCCAATTTTAGCACATAAAGAGAAATTTCCTGTAACAGCTCAGGTTTTCATAAAGGGAAGGGAAGAACCCAATGTCATGAAAATGCCTGTTGGGTTAAGGAATCTATAAAGTGGTTCTTTTGAGCTGCCCTTGAGCATTTTTTTCTTAATTTCTCCTGCTAAGAGTTCCAAAAGCTCAGAAAAAATGTCTTTGTAATGCTGCTTTTTGCCAACAATTAAACTGGAGAAAAACTGCAAAATAATTTAGTTGGCTACCATCAATGAGTGCTGCACGACATCCCTGTGATGCCTTGGCTTCCTTTACTAAGAGTCTAACCACAAGGCTAGACTTAGGCCATTTCCAGGAAACGTTGCTAGAGTGAGTAGTAAATACCTTCAAGGAATCTTGTACTGAAATGCCAAATGACGAGCTGAGAAACAGAAAACATTCTAAGCCAGGAGGATAAGCGGATTACACAAACGAAGGAGAACTCCTAGAACATGAATTTTGCATCTGGTTAAACTTTAAAATGTGTCTGCTATGATAAAAACATTCAATTTGAAATAAAACAGTAACATAAAAATAAAATTTGTATGTTGAAACATATTGTAGTTAAAGTATTCAATGGGATAAACAAAAGAATGCAACAGCTCTAGAAAATTACTGAACTAAAAACTAAGAGACAATCACATAGGAAAAAAATTTTCACAAAATACTATGAGAATACTTAGTTTAAACATGAGAATTATTTGAAGAAATAACAGTATATTTTCTCATAGTTAAAAATGATAAAATATTTAAAATCCAAACCAAAAATTTTATTGGATGGCAAACAGAAGCGACAAAAAAAATTCAAATTTAAGAACATAAGAGTCAAATGTAAAAACAGGGGCCAGTGCTGTGGCACAATGGGTTAAAGCCCTGTCCTGCTGCACTGGCATCCCTTCTGGGTGCTGGTCTGAGTCCCAGCTGCTCCACTTCCAATCCAGCTCTCTGCTTGGCCTGAGAAAGTAGTCGAAGATGGCCTCTTGGGCCCCTGCACCCATGTGGGAGATCTGGAAGAAGCTCCTGGCTCCTAGCTTCGGATTGGCACAGCACTGGCCTTTGCAGTCATTTGTGAAGTGAACCAGTGGTTGGAAGACCTCTATATCTGGCTCTATCTCTCTGTAACTCTGTCTCTCAAATAAATAAAATAAATCTTAAAAAGATAGAAACATTGAAACCTAAGAGATAATTTTAATGGTATATAAGGATGAAAAGAAAAACTTGAAGAGCCTATGACTATAAAGAAATAAGAAACAGAATGATACTTGAATTCTCACTTTCAATATTTGGGATGAAAAAATTGTTATGTTATATTTTGCAAAAAAAGGAGCCTGAACCTAGATTTACATCTATCCAAATTTTCATTCAAAGGTGTTCATCTAACAAAATATATATCTATTTTATAAACATAGATAGATAGATAAATAGATAAATAGATGTATATTCAGGCTTTTTAAGAAGAGCTTCTTAATGTGGTAAGAAATAAATCCAGAAAAATATTGCAATAGATATGGAAGGTTGAGTTATCCTTTATAATAACATTCTAGTAGTGACGGCAGGGGCTCATGTACTTGGGCTATCTTGTGCTGCTTTCCAGGGCACATTAGCAAGGAGCTGGATTAGTGGGGAGCAGCTGGGAATCGAACCTGTATTCCTATGAGATGTTGGCATTACAGGCAGTGGCAGCACAACGCTGGCCCATATTTTTACCTTTTCAAGCATTTAACATTTCTTTATAGTGAAAGTAGACAAAATCCTGTCTTCTGGGTTTTTAAATAGAGAAATATATAGTACATTAACATTTAAAATCACTCTACTGTGGCAAGAATGGCTCCTATGAGTAGTGCTGCAATAAATATTTTATTGCAGATGCCCCTTTGCCAGATGGGTATTATTCCCCTTACATATATACCCAGGAGATGAATCGCTGAATCATATGACAGTCCCGTTTGTAAGTTTTTAAGGAATCTCTACATTCTTGTCCACAATGGGTGGGCCAATTGACATTGCCACCAACAGTGTAGAGTTCCTTTTTCTCCGCATCCTCACAAATAATTGTTATATATAAGCTCTCTATGCTGTTCCTTTAGTCTATAGATCTGTTTTTTATACCAGCTTCATGCTGTTTTTTTATTTCTGTATCCTTGTAATTTGTCTTAAATTCAGGTAGTGTAATAGCTTTTGCTTTGTTCTTTTTTCTCAAGGTCACTTTGGTTATTTGGGGTCTTTTGTGGTTCCATACAATTTGAGGTAGTTTTTTATTTCTAGCTCTGTGAAAAATATTGTAATATTGATAGTGATTTCATTGAATCTGAAAATCACTTTGGCTAATATGCATTTTTTAAAAAGGTTTGTTTATTTGCTACATTCTCAGAGTATATATAGATATACTATACATATAGTATGTTCTCAGTTATTTATCTGTCTATCTATCTATTGAGAGAATCTACTATCCACTGGTTCACTTCCCAGGCAGCCACAGCCACCAGGGCTGGACCAGGCAGAAGTCAGGAGCCAGGAGCTTCTTCCAGGTCTCCTATGTAGGTTACAGGGGTCAAAACACTTGGGCATCTTCTGCCTTGTTTCCCAGGCCATTAGCAGGGAGCTGGATCAGAAGTGGAGCATCCAGGACACCAACCAGCACCCATAAGGGATTTCAGCATCACAGAATGCACATATTAACAATGTTGTTTGTTCAAATCCAGGAACATGGATATCTTTCCATTTATTTGTATTCTTTTCAATTTTTTCCACTAATGATTTACAATTTTCATTGTGGAGGTCTTTCACCTCTTCAGCTTTTCTCAAAGTGTTTATTTATGTACTTAGTTATTTTGTTGCTATTGAAAAATTAGGATGTTTTAATTTTTTTTTCAGACATTTTACTACTGGTGTGTAACAAAAGTACTTGGTTTTGTACATTGTTCCTGTATTAAGCAGCTTTGCTAAATGTTCTCACAGGAATCTTTGATGTTTTCTGTGTATATATACATATACCATCCTCAATCCTCAGAAAAAGTAGAAAGGTCAAATTGCACACTAAAAAATTCTTTCACTAAAGTCTCCCTTGAGCTCCAGTCCAACTAAATTACTTATTGTGACCTTCTGCCCCATCACAGGCTGTGCAGGCCTTATCACTATATACTTTGATTTTGCATAGGCTTGCTCACCTAATTGTATTGACTAGGCTAGGTATTTATCTCATTTCAGAGAAAATTCATGTTATCTCTTGCTAACTAAGGACAACACAGGATCATGTAACAACGCTTATTTGAAAGGGTGCTCATCATGGTCCTGTAACTACTACCATACAAATGATGGCCTCCTGGGAAAACAATTCTATAAGGTCCTGCCCCAAGAAAAACTCATTCCACCTAGAAGGCCACAGGTAGACACAGACTGTTGGTCCCAACCCCTTTTAGCCTTCACTTTAACTAACCCCTACCATCAGGCTTGGCAAGATAGGGTTGAGGGATCTGTCCCTTTGTATACGGGATATAACCTGTGAGATCCCCATGGCACCGTAAAAATTATCAGGGTCTACACACAGTTCCTGACAGCTCCCCTGGATGTGGTGGTTGATATCGTAAAAGAGTTCTCTAAACACTTACCCCAGCTAATTAACCAGGCCAAACTCCCCTAACACGGCTGCAACTCATCAATCTGTCTCTCTACTTAACAACTACCCAATTCTACTTTACCCTCGGCCCTTTACCAACAGCAATGCTTTATATGCATCCTCCTTCTGGAACCACCCACTGGGGCAACCCTACTCATTAATGTTCCTGCTTCTAGAAACTCCTGTACCCCCAATCCTCAGAGAGTCATCAGTCATCTTCCTCCAAATGTAGTGTTACAAAATAGAGGAGCCCTGGGCCTTGTAACAGCTGAAAAAGGGGGAACTTGTGTTTTTCTGGGAGAACAATGCTGTTACTATATTAATCAATTGAGATAGGTAGAGCAAAACGTTAACAAGCTCCAACAAACCACCACAGTCTGGGCCGGTGCCACGGCTCACTAGGCTAATCCTCCACCTTGTGGTGCCAGCACACTAGGTTCTGGTCCCGCGGCCTAGTTAGCCGCGGCGCTGGCCATTATATCCTTTTTTATTACAATTCCTTGCTCTTAATCTCCCTTAAATTCTTTTGTGTTTGTTCCTTCATCTTTTCACTAGTACCATTTTTCTTTTTGAATCATGTTCTTACAACTTAATTTTTCTTTAATTTTGGATTAAAGCTTTAATGTTGAAGGGATTTAAAAATATGAAAGTATATTTCTTTCCAGATGTGATCATATGAATATGTAGTTCATGTGTCTGATAGCTTGAATGCTTGAAAATATGCTATATTTAAGATGAGGAGACAAGAGCTCATCATCCACTGACTAGTTGACTTCAGAAAATTCACCTAATCTGTTGACATTTATAAGGTTCTTACTACATCTTTATTGTCTGTCTTAAGTGAAGTTCCCTGGAAGTAGATCATGAAGTTAGGCATCATATGCAAGTGATATGATAGAAATTCTCTCCAGGAAACTGGTAAGCAGTGTAATAGTACAAAGAAGGAAAAGGAGAAATCAAGCAAACATTCAATCAGTCTTAACATTTAGTGAATCTTTGAAATATAAATTGTATCTAGTGCTTGCCCAGACAAGAGCAAAAGTAATTGCGTTTCATACTCCAATAAAAGTAAATCATTACCTTATCTACCAGTGTTACCCAGGAGTCCAGTGAACATAAACTCTCAGTCCCTACTGTCCAGACAGTGCGAGCCTAACAGCCCAAGAAGTATGTGGCAGCTGACATATATGGCAGCTGGAGTTTTTGACAGCAAAGGACATGGATGCCCTAGGAAAAGGAATTCAGAAAAATTACAAGGTGTCTGAGGACACCTGTTTGGAGCACTGGCAGCATCCACCGCATCTCTCCAAAAGAAACTGGTTTGATGGGCCAGTAAGTTGCATTATGTTAAGTGTTGAAAAGGTGCAGGATGAAGTTCTGGGTTGGTGTTCTGAGAAACCTAACTCTCATAGGGGCTGGCTGCTAACACGGCAAAAAGGAAATCACACAGATATAAAATTGAGGCACCATCAACTTTTGCATGAAGCCTGGGTTGGCCAGTGGAATTCTATTGCATTGTTGTCTCTGCATTTTACTGTTATTCACGCAAAATAATCATGCAGTATTTTCTGATCATAGATCATAAAATTCAAGTGTCTTTTATTTATCCATAAGAGGTCAATCCTTTGTAGGAACTAGAGTAATCTCAAAAAACTGAAATATTTTATTAGCAAAATTAATTAATCTAATGTGCCATAAATGTTGAAAAAATAGAGATACTATGAGAAAAAAACAAAGAAACTTGTTTATTTATGTAAGTAGTATACCAAAGTGTCCAATTTGTTCAGTGAATTGTGGCTAATAGAAGACGCAGTAAAGTCTCAAATGACTAATTGAAAGCTTCATTTCTTTCTGCTTCCACTACCTGCTGAACGGCAGGAATGAAAAGAACATTGTAGTGGATATAGAAAAGGCAAAATGTAGACAAATAATAAATGAGGATGAGTAATTAGGGAAAAAATTTGAAAACAAAAAAGAAATTTAGGGTGTGTCTTTATTTCTGTTGTTCGTATTTTGCACCAAAATCAAAATAGAATGATATGTTCAAAAGGTGAATTCTTTTAATGCATTACAGTAAATTGGCTTCAAAATCAACTGATTGATTAGTTTGGTTTGTTGTTAAGCATAATAAGGTATTTTTTTAAATTTTTATTTAATGAATATAAATTTCCAAAGTACAGCTCATGGATTACAATGGCTCCCCCCCCCCATAACTTCCCTCCCACCCACAACCCTCCCCTTTCCCACTCCCTCTCCCCTTCTATTCACATCAAGATTCATTTTCAATTCTCTTTATATACAGAAGATCAGTTTAGTATATATTAAGTAAAGATTTCAACAATTTGAACCCACATAGAAACACAAAGTGAAAAATACTGTTTGAGTACTAGTTATAGCATTAAATCTCAATGTACAGCACACTAAGGACAAAGATCCTACATGAGGAGTAAGTGCACGGTGACTCCTGTTGTTGACTTAACAAATTGAAACACTTGTTTATGGCATCAGTAATCACCGTAGGCTCTTGTCATGAGTTGCCAAGGCTATGGGAGCCTTTAAGTTCACCGACTCTGATCATATTTAGACAAGGTCGTAGTCAAAGTGGAAGTTCTCTCCTTCCTTCAGAGAAAGGTACCTCCTTCTTTGATGACCTGTTTTTTCCACTGGGCTCTCACTCGTGGAGATCTTTCATTTATGTCATTTTTTTCCCCAGAGTGTCTTGGCTTTCCATGCCTGAAATACTCTCATGGGCTTTTCGGCCAGATCCGTGTGCCTTAAGGGCTGATTAAAAGGCCAGAGTGCTGTTTAGGACATCTGCCATTCTATGAGTCTGCTGTGTATCTCGCTTACCATGGTGGATGGTTCTCTCCCATTTTTATTCTATAGGTTAGTATTTTCAGACACTAGTCTTGTTTATGTGATCCTTTGACTCTTAGTCCTATCATTATGATCAATTGTGAACAGAAATTGATCACTGGGACTAGTGAGAGGTCACTGCTACATGCCACCTTGGTGGGATTGAATTGGAATACCCTGGTATGTTTCTAACTCTACCGTTTGGGGAAAGTCAGATTGAGCATGTCCCAAATTGTACATCTCTTCCCACTCTTATTCCCATTCTTATATTTAACAGGGATCACTTTTCAGTTAAGTTTCAACACTTAAGAATAACTGTGTGTTAATTACAGAGTTCAACCAATAGTATTAAGTAGAACAAACAAAAATACTAACATGGATAAAGTATTACATTGTACATCAACAGTCAGGGCAAGGGCTGATCAAGTCACCGTTTCTCATAGTGTTCATTTCACTTTAACAGGTTTCCTTTTTGGTGCAGTTAGTTGTCACCAATCAGGGAGAAGATATGATATTTGTCCCTTTGGAACTGGCTTATTTCACTCAGCATGATGTTTTCCAGATTCCTCCATCTTGTTGAAAATGACCAGATTTCATTGTTTTTTACTGCTGTATAGTATTCTGTAGAGTACATATCCCATAATTTCTTTATCCAGTCTACTGTGGATGGGCATTTAGGTTGATTCCAGGTCTTAGCTATTGTGAATTGAGCTGCAATAAACATTAAGGTGCAGACAGCTTTTTTGTTTCCCAAATTAATTTCCTTTGGGTAAATTCCAAGGAGTGGGATGGCTGGGTTGAATGGTAGGGTTTTATTCAGGTTTCTGAGGAATCTCCAGACAGACTTCATAGTGGTTTTACCAGTTTGCATTTCCACCACCAGTGGGTTAGTGTCCCGTTTTCCCCACATCCTCGCCAGCATCTGTTGTTGGCAGATTTATGAATGTAAACCATTCTAACCGGGGTAAGGTGAAACCTCATTGTGGTTTTTATTTGCATTTCCCTGATTGCTAGCGACCTTGAACATTTTTTCATGTGCCTGTTGGCCATTCGGTTTTCCTCTTTTGAAAAATGTCTATTGAGGTCCTTGGCCCATCTCTTAAGTGGGTTGTTGGTTTTGTTTTTGTGGAGTTTCTTGATCTCTTTGTAGATTCTGGTTATTAACCCTTTATCTGTTGCATAGTTAGCAAATATTTTTTCCCATTCTGTCGGTTGTCTCTTCACTCTCCTGACGGTTTGTTTTGCAGTACAGAAACTTCTCAATTTGATGCAATCCCAAATGTTAATTTTGTCTTTGACTGCCTTCGCCTCCAGGGTCTTTTCCAGGAAGTCTTTGCCGGTGCCAATATTTTGCATGGTTTCTCCAATGTTCTCCTATAATTTGATGTTGTCGGGTCATAGATTTAGGTCTTTAATCCATGTTGAGTGGATTTTTGTGTAAGGTGAAAGGTAGGTGTCTCGCTTCATGCTTCTGCACATGAAATCCAGTTTTCCCAGCACCATTTATTTATTTATGTATTTTTATTTTTTTGACACGCAGAGTGGACAGTGTGAGAGACAGAGAGAAAGTTCTTCCTTTGCTGTTGGTTCACTCTGCAATGGCTGTGGTGGCCGGCACGCTGCGGCTGGTGCACCGTGCTGATCCGAAGGCAGGAGCCAGGTCCTTATCCTGGGCTCCCATGGGGTGCAGGGGCAAAGCACTTGTGCCATCCTCCAATGCACTCCTGGGCCACAGCAGAGAGCTAGACTGGAAGAGGGCCAACTGGGACAGAATCTGGTGCCCTGACCGGGACTAGAACCTGGTGTGCCGGCGCTGTAAGGCAGAGGATTAGCCTATGGAGCCGTGGCACCAGCCTCCCAGCACCATTTATTGAATAGACTGTCCTTGCTCCAGGAATTGGTTTTAGATCCTTGATCAAATATAAGTTGGCTATAGATGTTTGGATTGATTTCTGGTGTTTCTATTCTGTTCCATTGGTCTTTCCATCTATTTTTGTACCAGTACCATGCTGTTTTAATTACAACTGCCCTGTAGTATTTCCTGAAATCTGGTATTGTGATGCCTCCGGCTTTGATTTTGTTGTATAAAATTGCTTTAGCTATTTGAGGTCTCCTGCGTCTCCATATGAATTTCAGCATCATTTTTTCTAGATATGAGAAGAAGGTCTTCGGTATCTTGATTGGTATCACATTGAATTTGTAAATTGCTTTTGGGAGAATGGACATTTTGATGATATTGATTCTTCCAATCCATGAGCATGGAAGATTTTTCCATTTCTTGGTATCCTCTTCTATTTGTATCTTTAAGATTTTTTAATTCTCATCGTAGAGAAGATCTTTAACATCCTTGGTTAAGTTTATTCCAAGATATTTGATTGTTTTTGGAGCTATTGTGAATTGGACTGATCTTAGCTTTTCTTTCTCAGCCATGGCATTGTCTGTGTATACAAAGGCTGTTGATTTTTGTGCATTGATTTTATATCCTGCTACTTTGCCAAACTCTTCTATGAGTTCCAATAGTCTCTTAGTAGAGTGCTTTGGGTCCCCTAAATAAAGAATCATATCATCTGCAAAGAGGGATAGTTTGACTTCTTCCTTCCCAATTTGTATCCCTTTAATTTCTTTTTCTTGCCTGATGGCTCTGGCTAAAACTTCTAGAACTATATTGAATAGCAGTGTTGAGAGTGGGCATCCCTGTCTGGTGCCAGATCTCAGTGGAAATGCTTCCAACATTTACCCATTCAATAGGATGCTGGCCGTGAGTTTTTCATAAATTGCTTTGATTATATTGAGGAATGTTCCTTCTATACCCAATTTGCTTAGAGTTTTCATCATGAAAGGGTGTTGAATTTTATCGAATGCTTTTTCTGCATTTATTGAGATAATCATAAGGTTTTTCTTCTGCAGTTTGTTTATGTGTGTATCACATTGATTGATTTGTGAACATTGAACCATCCCTGCATTCCAGGGATAAATCCCACTTGGTCTGGGTGGATGATTTTTCTGATGTGTTGTTGTATTCTATTGGCCAGAATTTTATTGAGGATTTTTGCATCTATGTTCATCAGGGATATTGGTCTATAATTTTCTTTCAATGCTGCATCTTTCTCTGGCTTAGGGATTAAGGTGATGCTGGCTTCATAGAAAGAATTTGGGAGGATTCCCTCTTTTTCGATTGTTCTGAATAGTTTGAGAAGAAATGGGATTAGTTCTTCTTTAAATGTCTGGTAGAATTCAGCAGTGAATCCATCTGGTCCTGGGCTTTTCTTTGTTGGGAGGGCCTTTATTACTGTTTCAATTTCTTTCTCAGTTTTGGGTTTATTTAGGTTTTCTATGTCTTCATGGTTCAATTTAGGTAGATTGCATGTGTCCAGGAATCTATCCATTTCTGATAGATTTTCTTGTTTGCTGGCATACAAGTCCTTGTAGTAATTTCTGATGATTCTTTTTATTTCTGTGGTGTCTGTTGTTACGTTTCCTTTTTCATCTCTGATTTTCTTGATTTGGGTCTTTTCTCTTCTTTTTTTAGTTAGTTGGGCCAATGGGGTGTCAATTGTGTTTATTTTTTCAAAAAACCAGCTCTTCCTTTGGCTGATTGTTTGTAATTTTTTTTTTTTTTGGATTCAATCCTGTTGATTTCTTCTCTAATTTTAATTATTTCTCTTCTCCTTCTAGATTTGGGTCTGGTATTATGCAGTTTTTCTAGATATGGCCTGGAAAGCAGTAGAGGTTGGCCGAAGTTCTTGGGCCCTTGCATCTGCTTGGGAGACCTGGAGGAAGCTCCTGGCTCCCCATTGGCACAGCTCTCAACAATTTTAAAGCACAGATACCCGCCTCCCTTCTCCCAACTCCAGTCTAACATTATCCAAAGTGATGCTCTATTCCTTGTATGAGGAGAAACTGAGAGGTGGCTGAAATAGGTAGACTTTTTAAACAGATTTATTTATTTTATTTTAAAGGTACAGTTACAGAGGGTAAGAGAGAGAGAGAGAGAGAGAGAGACAGAGAAAGAGAGCAAATCTTCCACCTGCTGGTTCACTCCCCAAAGAGCCGTAGTGGCCTGGGCTGGGTTGATCTGAAGCCAGGAGCACTTGGGGCCATCCTCCTCTACTTTTTCAGGCACATTACAGGAAGCTGGATAGGAAGTAGAGCAGCTGGGACCAGAGCATGAACCCATATGGGTTGCTGGCATCCCAGGCAATAGCTTTACCTGCTGTGCTATAGTGCCAACACCAATAGGTAGACATTTAACATCATTTTACATATTTTGGTTAACAAAGAAGGAGGCAAATTCCTTCTAGATGAATCAAATTCTATTTGTGAATTATGGGATGATAATTTATTATTCATTATTCAATCCTACCAGAATAAGTGGAATGATATCATCATACTGCCTTGGCCAAGGAAACTGATATCTGTAATTTGCAAAATCCATGAAACCTTCCTAGATGTCTTTTGTATAAAGTTTACAAATTTCATAAATGTTCACCTATAAAGATGAATATCAGCAGTTGAGGCATATGGTATTTAGTTGACTTTCAGATATAAGGCTTTCCTACTTTCTGGCACTATGCTAAAATTTTCTGAGCCTGACATTCTTTGTTTTAAAATGAGTTAATAATACTTTGCAGAATTAATTTAAGAATTAAGTGAGAAACACAACATGCCAATCCCACTCTTTAAGTTTTTTGAAAGTAAGATGTAGAACAATGGGCCTATGTCCAGCTGTAAATTAGAATTTCTAGAGGGTAATATTTAGATCATTAATTCTAAATGCTTAAAATCAATTCAGAACAATTAATTCTGAATCTTTCAGTGTTAAGCTGGAAATGAATCCAGTTCTATATCTACATGAATCCACTACTCACAAAAAGGTTAAAAACATTTGAAAGGTAAAGAAATTTCAAGTTTCTGTGTTTCAATTTCAATACCATTGTTTTTCTGTGGTCTCTGTTCCATTTTATTTTATTCTCTTTCCAAATGTAGAACTTGGATAAAGGTAATTTGCAAAACTCCTGAGATATTTACAAGTGAAATGTATCAGTTTTCAGACATGTGGTAGTTGCATAATGAATTGCAGCTCTCATTCATTTTTGTTCTCACTACTCTTTTCTTTCCTGACCTGGACTTAGCTTTCCTTTTCTCTGCATTTCTATCCCAATCATCTCCTGAGCTCCAGCTTTCCCTGGAGCTTTGCAAGCAAGTTTATTTCTCATCACTCTTTGTTCTACTTAATTTCTCTGAAGACTTTGCTTAAGCAGCAAAGTTAAAGCAACCATTTATATACAGTCTTCCACATTTAATTAGTCTGTATTTACCATCATCATATTACTAATAATTTATGAAATTATCTTTTATTTGTGCATATACTTTTTCTATACCTCACTATGAAAAATAAATTTATCATCATGCATTTTGCACCCAGTGCCTAGAACTTATTATGATTTAGAAGGCATTTGTATGTAGATTGAAAGCATTAAATTCTGACATAAAGTGAAAACCAAAGAACATTAGAGAACACAAAAGTTATTAAGTCTGTTCAAAATTCTTTAACTTAAATCACTTATCATAACATATTAGCTGCATTCTTCAAATAAATTGCTCGCATTGGAACTTCAGTTCTAAGACCTTCCATTTACAAACTCTGTAATTTTGAGTAAATAGTTTCACATGTTCTCCAATTTGCTCATATGTAAATTTAGACATAAAGTCATCTGCATTTGCTGTGAGGTTTAAATGAGTTAAATACAAGAAGTCTTCAAAAAGTTCACAGAAAATGAGTATGAAAAACAATGCATGGTTTTGTTTTGTTTTAAACTGAACCAAAATAAACCAACTCCATTTTCCAAATGAACTTTTCAAAGACCCTTCATACACATAGAACACTTGGGAGAGAGCTTAACACATGTTAAGTACTCAATAAGTATTATTTTAGTCTTATTACATCTGACTTGTTATTGATTAGTACCAAGTGATTCAAACAGATTTTGTATGAAATCTTTACAACCATAGAATGATACTTAGAGGGGTTTGAATTTACTGACCTTTGACAATAAAAGTTAGGCCTACGTCACTTCAAGGTACAAATTTATAGAGAAATTTTATTTTTAATTTCATGTTTCATACTGCTCAAGTAGCTTACTCTGACTATCTCATAAAAATTTATAAAGAGTAATTTTCAATTTTTGCTTTGCACAAGATTCACAAAGTATTTTTCTAAATTCAGATTCTGAATCTCACAGTTAACAATATAGAATCGATTGCTTTGGTACAGTATTTGGAATTTTTCAAGGATCCTGATTGTGAATGAAATGGAATAAAAAACACATTAAGAAATGTGATAATTAAAAAGTAGACATTTCTGGACCATATTTTGAGATTACATTATATTCCTAAAGAGCATAAAGGCCTGGTTTTAGAAGACATTTTGTAAAATAGCTACACTTTTCCTCAGTTCTTCTCACCACGCATATAGATACTCCAGTTCCTACAGTGAGAACTAACCTGTGCTTGCATGCATTAGCAAATTAAGGCTGAGTTAGACATCTTTACTTTTTTTTTTTTTTCTTAACACACTGGAATTATTTAGATGTTTTGCAAAGGAAAGGTTGTTTTCTTTCACATTGAATAGGTCCTATTGTTTTACTCTCTGTGAAAACTGAAGAAAAAGCACTTTTTAAGCACTCTGCTTGAGATTATGTCATATGGAATCAGTGGGAGGTTCAGCCATTGCACTTTAATAATAGGAAGAAACAGCATTGCATAAAACAGGGTGTGATGTTTGGAACCATTGAATTCTGACTGTGTACAATTATAAGGGTCAAAATTTTGCCTCATTAGTCTTAGACTTATAGGAAGTGTGAAATTGTTGCTTAAGGCTTGGTTTTCTTGCAAAGGGATGTTTATTAGATGTTGCATTCTCTGATTCTTTGATCACCCTTCTTATCTTTAAAATATCTCTAGATATTTCTGGTAGAGTCAGGCACTTGCTTCCTTTCACTGATAAATAAATGAGATGTGGTAGGAACTTTGTTTCCTCCTAATTCCATGAGAATTTGTGTCTCTTAAAGAAAATGTCACAAACGGCTACATGTTTTAAATTGGAACTTTGAACCAAGACATCACTTTAAAATTCTCAAGACTAAAAAAATGTATATAATGAAAGGAACGTGGAAAGCAACTAACATAGAAAGATAGTATTGTGCCTTTCCAACAAGCCTATTACCCCTGATCTTTTTCTTCCACTTTCTCTTGTAGTTGGCAGCTACTGTGTTTAAGTCAAACAATAACTGGATTATGAATGTCTGCCAATTGCTTTCTTTCTTTGCTAACAAACACAATTTTTAGATTCCTGGCTGAGTCGACTAATTCCTACACTGAATGGGAAAATTAACCCATAGGGATTAAACTGAAAAACAACAGCAACAGCCATACAGTTTGGTAGTACTGCAAGATTTCTGAAATACTTTATACTATTTTTATAAAAGGAATTGGGATGTGCCATTAAAGAACATTGAACTTTAAAATCTTGTCATGCCTTTTAGTCTGTTGTAACAAAATATAACAGGGTGGCCTATAAACAACAGAAGTTTATTTGTCACAGTTCTGGAAGCCAAGGTGTTCAAAAACAAGGAGCTGCCTAAATCATTGTATAGTGAGATATCCACTTTGTGCTCAATACGCCATGCTGTATCTGCAGATTCTATAAAGAGCTAGCCAACTCCCTGGGTGTTTTTTGTAAAGGTACAAATCCAAGGACTATGTATTTATGACCCAACCACCTCCAAAAGTTTCATCTCCAAATATCATCACCTTGTAAGTTGGGATTTCAACACACGAATTTAGAGAGAACAAGAATTCCCCTAGCAATATGTGTATAGAATATATTGCATTAGTTATTTATTAATTGATCAATAATATTTCATTAGTATATCTCACTGTATTCATTTGCTAATCATCTGTGTTAGTGACACAATAATTTCCAGAAGTACAATCATTTGATTTGCCTTTTTTCTTTATGCTTGTGTAATCAATGCATTTGCCAAAAAATTATAGGTTAGTGGACAACACTTTGATCATCTTACAGTTTCTGAATCAGTTTGAATTCAAAGTTTATACTAATGCTGGCATACAAGGCAATGAACTGTGAGATAACTTTATAATTAGGTTCATTTTGTTTTGTCAGTAACTAAACCTTTGAGACAATACAAGAATGAATTATCTTGAGTAGGATCATTTGGTACAGAAAAAAATGCCATAAGTGATTTTTATTATCATTTCTGTGACCAGAACAGTTTTTATATGTATTCTTAAGATTTGATTATATTATTTAAACTGTCTAAAAGAAAAAGACAAGGAAATTTCAAGGATAAAAGAACATTGACCTACTTTTTAGAACAATAGTTCCTAAGTGTGGTCCCCATAGATTTCATGAAGGTCACTCAGAACTGGAAAATGATTAAAAAAGAGAGAGAGAGAGAGAGGATAAAAGAACTTAAAGGTGGTACTATTGGGATTTGAGGCAAAAGAACTAAATTAAACTGACAAAGTCATGGGAATTTTACTATAGGCATGATTATGACAACCAGATACTTTTTTCCTCTCTTGCACTTTCAAATTGCTATTCATTAGTATAGGGTTGGAGAGAGAGATGGAATGAGAATAAAGCTGATGAGGAAGAAAATCAGCAAATATGTGCTTTATAGTGTGAAAGGCATTGCAGTCAACACTAGAGGGAATCAGAAGATGAATAGTTTCTGAAAGCAGTGAGTTCCTTACAATCAAAGATTCCTATTGCACTTGAATTGTGGCCTTAGGAAGAAACAGGGTTGCCACACACACACACACACACACACATACACATTCACACACAGTGTGCACTTCTAGTGATATTCCATGATTGTAGTGGTAACCATGTGCCCTTTAAAAGTCAGTATCTTCTCCTAAAACGTGCCTGAGAGAAACACCAAATTACATTAAGAGGAAACCTGATTAAACTCACTCAGACTTCTCATCACAAATCCTAAAGACAAGGAGAGAATTGTGAGACATACTCCAAGCCCTAAGAGTAAAAAATTGTCAACCCAGATTACTGTACCCTGCAAAACTCTCATTTATGAATGAAGGAGAAATAAGGATCTTCCACGGCAAACAGAAATCAAAAGAATTTTTAAGTATCAGCCCAGGGAAGACACCTGCTTCATCCCATCTGAATCTCTTGTGAAAATTTAATTCCCATTATCAGAAATTAAAAGGGGTTCCTTGGAGGGGTCATTAGGTCTCTCCCTCAAGAATGACCGAGGACACACATAAGTGGATTCTCTCAGGGGGTCTGCGATAAAAGTCAAACTAGCTTGTCCTCTCTTAGAGGCTCTTTATCAGGCCATGTTATGTCCTGCACAGCTTCAGGACTCTGCCATGTAGAACTTGCAGTCTTTCAACCTTATACCATAACTCAGAGCTAAAATAAAAAACTGTTTTTCTCTCCCTCCCCACAAAAAAGTCAGTATCTCCACCTAACCTGGAAACTGGGTCCAAATCTTTCTAAATAGCAAGCTAGACAAGACCACACCAATTGACATGTATTGACACGGAAAAAAAAAATCCTTAATCATCCCTAGAATAGAGAACAGAAGATTTCCTCGTGTTTTCCACCCATACATAATTTGAAGAAACATGAGAAAAAGAGCTGTATACCATAGATTTGTAATGACTATCACGTTGAACATTTTTAAAAGAATTAGCTGCGGTGCCACAAATTCCCCCAGCAATTCTAAGATAAGCAAAGCAAAGTAACACACAGTCTTTGAGGATCTACTATGCATAAAGCTCTGTGGTAAGTATTGGGCATACATGGATAAAAGTGACATAATTTTCATTTCAGAGAGAGCTATGTGGTTTCATGTGATACAGGAGTAAAAAGATATTTTTGAATTATTAAATGTTGTATTTCCTGCTCTTTCTTTTCTTTCTCCCTTTCTTCTAATGTCATCTCTCTCTCTTTATTCAGATATTTATCATAATTCTCATTAATAAGCATAATTAAGCGTAATTGCTTTCTAAACTTTTTTATTTTTTGCACATAATATTTTATTGGAAAACATCATATAGACCTAGAAACAGGTGCTAATTTTTCTCTTCCATCCTAAGAGTCATGTCAGACATTCCTATAACAAAAGACTGGTGAACAAGAGAAAAGCAGAATAAATTTGTTTAGCCAAAGTTTCACATGCCACGGGAACCTTCCGAAATTAAGACCCTAAGACTCAGGGAAAACTTTCTACTTTTATGCTGAGGTCTGATGAGGAATGGAGAGCCTTGTGGAGATGTGATTGCATGAAACAGGTACATCTAAAGGTACAAGACTGAGGATGGTACACTCAGCAAGGCCGGTTTGTTTATATCATCTTGGCATCTGTATTCAGTATTACTTCCTCCTCAGTACGGGACAGACCTCCATGATCTGAGTGTTCAAGTTAGGAAGGAGGGTCTTATCTAGAGTTTATGAGTTGCCCTGGGAAAAGCATTCTAATTTCTAAGGCTTACTCAGCGGAAAAGGATTTCTGTTTTCTGTGACTTGCTTTGAAAATAGGCATGGGTGCAAGGGAAGAAGGCAAGAGAAGTTCACAGAGACATTTCATCTGTGATCCTCTCCATTTTCCTTCATCTTACAGGGCTCAGCTTTCTGAGGCAGCATATTTTGAGAAATCAAGTTCTCTATACTGTGTTCTCATAAGCAGAATTGAGGAACTGTGACAAAGATCTTATGATCTTAAAAACATATTTTCAAGGAAGCATACTTAGTTGTATATCTGGAATAACCGTTTTAAATCATACTCACATTTTTGATATGAGTATTGTAGGATCATAACTTGGTCTTCTCTGTAAACTGAGTTTTGCATACAAAACACACTAAAAACAAATGAAAAATTATCCCTAGGTTGTTTGATACCATGAGAAAATCCTTTCCTTGATTTAAACATAGATAAATGTTATAAAGTGTATTTAAAAAGAATTTGAAGAATTTATCATATTATACTACTAATTACTATTAGTAGTAATTAATAATGATAAACAAAGATAATCACCATGGACTGATAAAGAGGGCATTTTTAACCATATGTTATCTACCTGCCTTCTGATGGGAGGTAAATGTACCCTGCACATTAAACAAAGACTTGCATAGGAAGTATAGGATCTGTCCAGTAAGGAAAACTGGTTTAAGGCTTAATAACTACTTCCTGTGTCTTAAGCTTACACCTGGAAAGAGAAAGAGGTATCATCTGCTTATTAAGAATCTGACTTTTTAACCTTATAAACAGAATTATGCTCTCTGTGCAGCTGGAGAGAATCCAATAGTTAAGTAAAAATAAACAGATAAAAATCTATAAGGCTGGCCTGTTTATTCAGATAAAAAGTATATACAAAATGATTTCAGAAAAATATTTTGAATTTTGAATTGAAAGAGGAAGTTCATTGGCCGGTGCCGCGGCTCACTAGGCTAATCCTCCACCTATGGCGCCAACACCCTGGGTTCTGGTCCTGGTCGGGATGCTGGATTCTTTTTTTGTTTGTTTTTTTTTTCCTTTTCTTTTTTTTTTTTTAACTTTTATTGAATGAATATAAATTTCCAAAGTACGGCTTATGGATTACAATGGCTTCCCCCACATAACGTCCCTCCCGCCTGCAACCCTCCCCTTTCCCATTCCCTCTCCCCTTCCATTCACATGAGGATTCATTTTCGATTCTCTTTTATACAGAAGATCAGTTTAGCATACATTAAGTAAAGATTTCAACAGTTTGCTCCCACACAGAAACATAAAGTGAAAAATAATAGATGATTTTTTAAATGATGATGAAATCAGATCAGACCTATTGTCATGTTTAATCCCAGTGAGAGTCAAGTTGGGAATTGATAATTTCTTCTTTTTTTTTTTAACAGAAGATCAGTTTAGTATACATTAAGTAAAGATTTCAACAGTTTGCACCCACATAGAAACACACAGTGAAATATACTGTTTGAATACTCGTTATAGCATTAAGCCTCAATGTACAGCACATTAAGGACAGAGATCCTACATGAGGAGTAAGTGCACAGTGACTCCTGTTGTTGACTTTACCAATTGACACTCCTGTTTATGGCATCAGTAATCGCCCTATGCACCAGTCATGAGTTTCCAAGGCTATGGAAGCCTCTTGAGTTCTCCGACTCTTATCTTGTTTAGACAAGGTCATAGTCAAAGTGGAGGTTCTCTCCTCCCTTCAGAGAAAGGTACCTCCTTCTTTGAAGACCTGTTCTTTCCACTGGGATCTCACTCACAGAGATCTTTCATTTAGGTGTTTTTTTTTTTTTTTTTTTTTTTTTTTTGGCAGAGTGTCTTGGCTTTCCATGCCTGAAATACTCTCATGGGCTTTTCAGCAGGATCCGAATGCCTTTAGGGCTGATTCTGAGGCCAGAGTGCTGTTTAGGACATCTGCCATTCTATGGGTCTGCTGTGTATCTCACTTTCCATGTTGGATCATTCTCTCCCTTTTTTATTCTATCAGCTAGTATTTTCAGACACTAGTCTTATTTATGTGATCCTTTGACTCTTCGTCCTATCATTATGATCAATTGTGAACTGAAATTGATCACTTGGACTAGTGAGATGGCATTGGTACATGCCACCTTGATGGGATTAAATTGGAGTCCCCTGGTATGTTTCTAACTCTACCATTTGGGGCAAGTCAGCTTGAGCATGTCCCAAATTGTACATCTCTTCCCTCTCTTATTCCCACTCTTATGTTTAACAGGGATCACATTTCAGTTAAATTTCAACACTTAAGAATAACTGTGTATTAATTACAGAATTAAACCAGTCATATTAAGTAGAACAGACCAAAAACTACTAAGAGGGATAATGTATTAAGTTGTTCATTAACAGTCAGGGCTATGCTGATCAAGACAGTCATAATGTATTAAGTTGTTCATTAACAGTCAGGGCTATGCTGATCAAGACAGTCAGGAGAGTGAAGAGACAACCGACAGAATGGGAAAAAAATATTTGCGAACTATGCAACAGATAAAGGGTTAATAACCAGAATCTACAAAGAGATCAAGAAACTCCACAAAAACAAAACAAACAACCCACTTAAGAGATGGGTCAAGGACCTCAATAGACATTTTTCAAAAGAGGAAATCCAAATGGCCAACAGGCACATGAAAAAATGTTCAAGGTCACTAGCAATCAGGGAAATGCAAATCAAAACCACAATGAGGTTTCACCTCACCCCGGTTAGAATGGTTTACATTCATAAATCTACCAACAACAGATGCTGGCGAGGATGTGGGGAAAACGGGACACTAACCCACTGTTGGTGGGAATGCAAAGTGGTCAAGCCACTATGGAAGTCAGTCTGGAGATTCCTCAGAAACCTGAAGATAACCCTACCGTTCGACCCAGCCATCCCACTCCTTGGAATTTACCCAAAGGAATTTAAATTGGCAAACAAAAAAGCGGTCTGCACCCTAATGTTTATTGCAGCACAATTCACAATAGTCAAGACCTGGAACCAACCTAAATGCCCATCAACGGAAGACTGGATAAAGAAATTATGGGATATGTATTCTTTAGAATACTATACCACAGTAAGAAACAACGAAATCCAGCTATTTGCAAGAAAATGGAGGAATCTGGAACACATCATGCTGAGTGAAATAAGCCAGTCCCAAAGGGACAAATACCATATGTTCTCCCTGATCAGTGACAACTGACTGAACACCAAAAAGGAAACCTGTTGAAGTGAAATGGATACTATGGGATGCCGGATTCTGTCCCAGTTGCTCCTCTTCCAGGCCAGCTCTCTGCTGTGGCACGGGAGTGCAGTGGAGGATGGCCCAGGTCCTTGGGCCCTGCACCCGCATGGGAGACCAGGAGGGGCACCTGGTTCCTGGCTTCGGATTGGTGAGGTACGCCGGCCACAGCGCGCTGCCATAGAGGCCATTGAGGGGTAAACCAACGGGAAAAAAAAAGAAAGACCTTTCTCTCTGTCTCTCTCACTGTCCACTCTGCCTGTCAAAAAAAAATCAATCAATCAATCAATAAATAAATAAAAGAAAGAGGAAGTTCGGTGCCATGGTTGATATAAGCTTGATATAAGTGGTTAAAGATCCAACAAATAAAAAAAAATGCATCTGATTAAGTTAAGGTGATAGATTTTCTTTGAGGAATGTGAAGGTGATTTGACAATAGTGAATATTTCAGTGGTGTGGACAGATAATAATGAAATTAGATTAGAATTGACACATAGGAGGACCAGCACTATGGTTTTGTGTGTCTGTATATATTTTAAAAGAAGGGGCCAGTGTTGTGGCATAGGAGATAAAGCCGCCACCTGCAGTGTTGGCATCCCATATGGATGCCAGTTCAAGTCCTGGCTGCTCCACTTGCAATCCAGCTTTCTGCTATTGCTTGAGAAGGCAGTAGAAGATGGCCCTAGCCCTTGGGCCTCTGCATCCACGTGGGAGACCCGGAGGAAGCTCCTGGCTCCTGTTTTCAGATCACACAGCTCTGGCCATTGTGGCCATCTGGGGAGTGAACCATCAGATGGAAGCCTTCTCTTTCTCTCCCTCTCTGTCTCTCTATGCCTCTGCCTCTCTGTAACTCTGCTTTTCAAATAAATAAATCTTTAAAAAAATTAGCTCCCACAAATAAGGGAGAAAATGTGACATTTGTCTTTCCAGCTTATTTTATTCAGTATGTTGTCCTCCTGCTACCATCATTTTGATGCAAATGATAGAATTTCATACTTTTTATAGTTGAATAACATTCTAGTATGTGTGTGTGTGTGTGTGTGTGTGTAATATATCACATTTTATTTTTTGGTTCAACTGATGGTAGATACTTGGTGATTGATTCTATATTTTGGCTATTGTGAATGGTGGTGCCATACATGGTGGTGCATGAATCTCTCTGACACAATGTGTTCATGTCTTTTGGGTACACAAGTGGAATTGCTGAAACATATGGGAAGTCTAATTCCCGTTTTTAAATAAAGATCCTTACGACAACTCAAGATGAATCAAAAAACCTAAATTTAAGACCTGAGCCTATAAAGTAGCTGGAAGCAAATGTAGGGTAAACACTTCAAGACATTGGTGTAGGTGATGACTTCTTGTCTAAGATCCCTAAAACACAGGCAACAAAATAAATACATACAAGGTGATTTGCTTATATGTAATAGATATCATGCAGTAGTTAAAGGGCTATACTTAAACTGAAGATACAGATAGATCTGAAATTTTTTTTAAGATTTATTTATTTATTTGAAAGGCAGAGAAAGAGCGAGAGAGAGAGAGAGAGAGAGAGAGAGAGAATCTTCCATATGCTGGTTTACTTCCAAAATTGCCGCAATGGCTGAGGCTGAGCCAGGCTGAAGCCAGAAGCCAGGAGCTTCATCTGGGTCTTCCATATGTGTGCAGGGGCCCAAGCACCTGGGTCATCTTCCTCTGCTTTCCCAGGCATATCAGCAGGGAGCTGGATTGGAAATGGAGCAGCTGGGACTCACAGTGGCACCCATATGCCAGCTCTGCTGGTGGAAGTTTAACCTAAGCCACAATGACAGCCTTAAACTGATTTTCTATATTGCTTTGGAACAAAAATCCAGAAGATGTGCTAACTACATCTTCTCACCATTTTACTGTTTATGTTTATCTTATAAGATATATTTATCTTGTCAGAAATCCCACCTGTAAGTTTTATTTTCCACTTTACCTGTTAGTATTAAGTGTTTTGGGTAGGGGAACATTTAAACATATGAGTACTCAGACATTTTGTACAAGGAAGTGGCTGCTCAAATGCTGTGTTATTTCCCTGGACTGAAAACCCATGGAATTATGGTGGATATCAGAAATAAGTTTTCAGAGGTACCTGTTGTAAGATTTGTGCAGCATCAGGTGAGTTGGAGGAGGGTTCAAAGAAAATGAAGTCTGTTTCTGAGAGGGTACTGTTGGAAAGCAGGTGCAGAAACTGTAATTAGCAGGAGAGAGCAATGCTTGGCAATTTATATGGTTGTGCTGTGTATTTGTTTTCATTGTTTCTGATTACAGAATAGTCTTGTTATTGTCTTGTTCCATCATGATCACAGATAGGCCACGTCTGATGTTGGTATTCTGTGAAAATGTTTATTTGCAGCAAGGGAACATGACAGCTCAGCTGAAGGGAACTAGACTAGACACAGGATGTCAGCTGTCAGGACTGTACTTCTTTTTCCCTCGTTAGTGCAGGGCAACATTAATATGCCACACAGGCCTATCCCCATGGTGGCTACAGGAGATTGAGTGGAGGCAGTGCCAAGCCACAGATTAAAGGGGATGCATCATGGAAGGTGGGACAGCAGAAATACAAATAGATATAAACACATCCTTTAGTCAAAGGTATAGGAAAAAGGAAAGTCCAAACTCCAAGAAGAAATGCAATAATAAGGAAGATAAACAAAGTAATAATAATCTATACAAATTTACTTCCTAAGTTGTAGAAAATATAATTAGAAAGTAAGTTTATTTTGCTGCAATTTTTTGAAATCTGTGAATATTCATGGACTTCAGTGACTTTATTAAAAGGTTTTTGAATGACTCTTTTTGAATAAGTAAACACAGGTTATTTGATCAGAGAAAGAAATCAGAATTTCCTTAAAACATTACAAAATAGTGATAGGTATCAACTTTGGATAGGGAAATGGTATATTTTATTATTATTTATATAATCCTGCCCTTCTGTTTTTAACATTTATCAAAAAACAAATTCTTCAGCACATTACGGAATAATTATGCAGCATATATTTAACACATGTGAGCCATTGTGCACTCCTTGTCATTCTGATTCATCAAGATTCAGAGGAATGATCTTGCCTTTAAAAACATCCCAGTGGAGTTGAGATGACACCACAAACAAAATATATAATGTGAGTGAAATAAAATACAGCATAGGTTTTTAACTGAAAAATATAAATTCATTATAGATAGACAGAATTAAAGATTTAATCACTTAAGTAATGATTTTTTTTCATAATTTTTGTCAGAAGTCAAAATAAACTATGACAATCTGATTGCAAGGAAAATAAGAGATTTTGCATATTTATTTCTGTAGTTAATACTTTTATCAAAATTAGTTAGCATCCCACATGTATGCTAATGTTGATTAATTATTTTACTGTTTTCATTATGCTACTTAATTTTGGATTCTAAATTTTGTTGGCATATTTTATATTCTTTTGTTTTATCTATCAGGCTTAATATAATTAGTTGTAAAAATCTATTTAGTAATACAAATTCATTAAATATGTATGGACATATTACATACATATATAATGTTTTCCCATTTTATTTTGGAAATTCTAGTGGATACACGCCCAAATGCACTGTGCATGGGGAAAGTGCCTGTTTTCTCAGATGTTCAGAGGACCACCTTGGGATTCAAGCACAGTGCCTTTCCAAGGTTTCTCTTGGCCAAAAGGAGCTGCCTCATTCAAGAAAATGTCTCTGTTCCCGGCATAGCCAAATCACTGAGTAGTTGGTGTGGGAGTAAAGATCGTGGACAATTTGCTTCCACACAGGATATCTCAAGTCCAGATTTGTACAGGGATAAATTGATGTACTTCGGCCATTATTTACCAGCTAATTGATCCCTGTGCCCGAATTCACTTCCCTTAATCCTTAGTAAGTTTTGTTCAATAAATCATCCACTATATGCTAAGCTTCTTCTCAGGAGGTGTTTTCCAGTGAATTGTTTTTTAAGTAAGGAGGAAAAAAAGAGACTGCAATCTGTAAATTGAAATGGAAATCTTGTACAAATCTGAATGCAAGTTTGCATTATTTTCTCAATATTTATACCTTTAGAGCTTTGCAGTTTCCAAATAAGTATTTAGTTTCCCATATACTGAATTTATAAATATTAATCTAAGATTAAATGAGACATTTAAAAATTTAGCTAGGCTTTTATAAGTTCAAAATAAGCTAGAGATTTTATCATATCCTCAAATGTCTGATCATAGAAAATGTAAAATTGCTTCTGTGGAAAAGATACTAAAAATGGAGTAAAGTGCACAATCGCACTCTTTCCTACAGAAATCTTAAACAGTGTTAAAAATGCTACGGCTAACAATTTCAACAAGACTTTATATGTGTGTGTGTATATACATACAAATATAAAGACCTTTACTCTGAGGTGGCTCATCTTTTTTTTTCCAACTTTTATTTAATAAATATAAATTTCCAAAGTACAACTTTTGGATTATAGCAGCTTTTCCCCCCATAAGCTCCCCCCCACCCGCAACCATCCCATCTCCCACTCACTCTCCTATTCCATTCTTCATCAAGATTCATTTTCAATTATCTTTATATACAGAAGATCTACTTAGTATATAGTAAGTAAAGATTTCAACAGACTGCACCCACACAGACACACAAAGTATAGAGTCTGGACATTACTGTTTATTGCAGCTCAATTCACAATAGCTAAGACCTGGAATCAACCCAAATGCCCATCAACAGTAGACTGGATAAAGAAATTATGGGACATGTACTCTATTGAATACTATACAGCAGTCAAAAACAACGAAACCCGGTCATTTGCAACAAGATGGAGGAATCTGGAAAACATCATGCTGAGTGAAATAAGCCAGTCCCAAAGGGACAAATATCATATGTTCTCCCTGATCAGCGACAACTAACTGAGCACCAAAGGGGAAACTTGTTGAAGTGAAAGGGACACTGTGAGAAACAGTGACTTGATCAGCTCTTGTCCTGATGGTTGATGTACAATCTAATACTTTATCCATTTTAGTATTTTTTTTGTTCTAGTACCATTGGTTGAACTCTGTAATTAACACACAATTATTCTTAGGTGTTTAAATTTTAACTGAAAAGTGATCCCTGTTAGGAATTTGGAAAACATTATGCTGAGTGAAATAAGCCAATCCCAAAGGGACAAATACCATTTGTTCTCCCTGGTCAGTGACAACTAACTGAGCACCAAAAAGGAAACCTGTTAAAGTGAAATGAACACTACGAGAAATGGTGACTTGATCAGCCCTCACCCTGACTGTTGATGAGCAACTTGATATGTTATCCCTCTTAGTATTTTTTTTTTTGTTTTTTCTACTTAATACTTTTGGTTGAATACTGTAATCAATACACAATTATTCTTAAGTGTTGAAACTTAACTGAAAAGTGACAGCTGTTAAATATAAGAGTGGGAATAAGAGAGGGAAGAGATGTGCAATTCGGGACATGCTCAAGCTGACTTGCCCGAAACGGTAGAGTTAGAAACATACCAGGGTATTCCAATTCAATCCCATCAAGGTGGGATGTACCAATGCCATCTCACTAGTCCAAGTGATCAATTTCTGTTCACAATTGATCATAATGATAGGACTAAGAGTCAAAGGATCATATAAACAAGACTAGTGTCTGAAAATACTAGCTGATAGAATCAAAAAGGGAGAGAACGATACAACATGGGAAGTGAGATACACAGCAGACCCATAGAATGGCAGATGTCCTAAACAGCACTCTGGCCTCAGAATCAGCCCTAAAGGCATTCGGATCCGGCTGAAAAGCCCATGAGAGTATTTCAGGCATGGAAAGCCAAGACACTCTGGGGGAAAAAAAAAAAAAAAAAACGTAAATGAAAGATCTCCATGAGTGAGATCCCAGTGGTGGAAAGAACAGGTCATCAAAGAAGGAGGTACCTTTCTCTGAACGGAGGAGAGAACTTCTACTTTTACCATGGCCTTGTCTAAATATGATCAGAGTCGGTGAACTCATGGGGCTTCCATAGCCTTGGCAGCTCATGACAAGAGCCTAGGGTGATTACTGATGCCATAAACAAGAGTGTCAATTTGTTAAGTCAACAACAGGAGTCACTGTGCACTTACTCCTCATGTAGGATCTCTGTCCTTAGTGTGCTGTACATTGAGATTTCATGCTATAACTAGTACTCAAACAGTATTTTTCACTTTATGTTCCTGTGTGGGTGCAAACTGTTGAAATCTTTACTTAATGTATGCTAAACTGACCTTCTGTATATAAAGAGAATCTAAAATGAATCTTGATGTGAATGGAAGGGGAGAGGGAGTGGGAAAGGGGAGGGTTGCGGGTGGGAGGAACGTTATGGGGGGGAAGCCATTGTAATCAGTAAGCTGTACTTTGGAAATTTATATTCATTAAATAAAAGTTAAAAAAAAGAAAAAAACAAGAGTACTGTTTGAGAAGTAGTAGTAGTTAATTTGCATAGTACAACACATTAAGGACAGAGATCCTACACGGGGAGTAGGTGAACAGTGACTCCCGTCATTGATTTAACAATCGATAATCTTATTTATAATGTCAGTAACCACCCAAGGTTATTGTCATGAGCTGCCAAGGCTATGGAAGCCTCTTGAGTTCTCAAACTCTGATATTATTTCAACAAGGCCATAGTCAAAGTGGAAGTTCTCTCCTCCCTTCAGAGAAAGGTATGAGGTGGCTCATCTTATTGTTAAGAGGAAAAAACAGGAAGCTAAATACCATCAATTCTGCACAGCCGTGCCGTGTGGTGTTACTTACCCCCTGAATAAATAAAATAAATAAATAAATAAAAAGAGAGAGATTTACCACTCATAACCTGAGGGTGTCACCTTTGCACACCCTTAACACTGAAGAACCAAGAAGAGCTCTCAGGCTGCACCCATCTCAAGCCTCCAAGGCTCCTCCAATAGCAGGCAGTCCACTTAACACGGACATAGTATAAAAAAAAGAAAAAAACGCACAGTGACGCAAGAAGAATTAACTATGCCAAGTAACAAACACAGAAATCGAGGGAACAAGATCAACGATGACACTATGATGCCTCCAAATAAACAAAACACCCCAAACCAAGATTATGAAGATGAAGAGATAGAAGAAATGCAAGATACGGATTTCAAAAAATTTATGATAAGAACATTTAGAAGTTTTCAAAAGCAAATCCTTGAACTACAGAAATCCTTATTGGACAAGATTGAAAATCTCTCTCGTGAAAATGAAATTTTAAGGAAGAATCAAAATGAAACTCAGAAACTGGTAGAACAGGAAAGTGTGATAGTGAAGAGAAATCAAAATGAAATGAAGAGCTCAATAGATCAAATGACAAACACATTAGAAAGCCTTACAAACAGAATGGGTGAAGCAGAAGAGAGAATATCGGACTTCGAAGATAGAGCACAGGAAAACATACAGTCAAACCAAAGAAAAGAAGAGGAAATTAGAAATCTAAAAAATATTGTTGGGAATCTACAGGATACTATTAAAAAAACCAACATTCGAGTTCTAGGAGTTCCTGAAGGCATGGAGAGAGAGAAAGGATTAGAAGGCCTTTTTAGTGAGATACTAGCAGAGAACTTTCCAGGTTTGGAGAAGGACAGAGACATCCTAGTACAGGAAGCTCATAGGACCCCCAATAAACATGACCAAAAGAGATCCTCACCACGACACGTGGTAATTAAACTTACCACAGTGAAACATAAAGAAAAGATCCTAAAATGTGCAAGAGAGAAACGTCAGATTACTTTCAGAGGATCTCCAATCAGACTCACAGCAGACTTCTCATCAGAAACACTACAGGCTAGGAGGGAATGGCGAGACATAGCACAGGTGCTAAGAGAGAAAAATTGCCAGCCCAGAATATTATATCCTGCCAAGCTCTCATTTGTGAATGAAGGTGAAATAAAGACCTTTCATAGCAAACAGAAATTGAAAGACTTTGTGGCCACTCGTCTGGCCCTGCAAAAGATACTTAAAGATGTGCTACACTCAGAAACACAGAAACACAGCCATCAATATGAAAGAAGGGAAAGGAAGAAGACCTACCAGTAAAAGAGCATGGGAAGCTCAAAGCATATACTAGAAAATATTTCCGGGAAATGGCAGGGCAAAGTCACTACGTATCAATAGTCACATGAACATTAATGGTCTGAATTCTTCAGTTAAAAGACACCGTTTAGCTGACTGGCTCAAAGAACACAACCCAACTATTTGTTGCCTACAAGAAACACATCTCTCTAACAAAGAGGCATGCAGACTGAAAGTGAAAGGTTGGAAAAAGATATTCCATGCCAACAGAAACCAAAAAAAAGCAGGTGTAGCCATATTAATATCAGACAAAATAAACTTTAATACAAAAACTGTTAAGAGAGACAAAGAGGGACACTAATATTGATTAAGGGTTCAATTCAACAGGAAGATGTAACTATTATAAATGTATATGCACCTAATTACAGGGCACCAGTCTATTTAAAAGATATGTTAAGTGACTTAAAGGGAGATTTAGATTCCAATACAATAGTATTGGGGGACTTCAATACTCCACTCTCAGAAATAGACAGATCATCCGGACAGAAGATCAACAAGGAAACAGCAGATTTAATTGACACTATTGCCCAAATGGATCTAACAGATATCTACAGAACTTTCAACCCTACATCTACAGACTTCACATTCTTCTCAGCAGTGCATGGAACCTTCTCTAGGATTGATCACATACTAGGCCATAAAGCAAGTCTCAGCAAATTTAAAAGAATTAAAATCATACCATGCAGTTTCTCAGACCACAGCGGAATGAAGCTGGAAATTAGCAACTCAGGAAACCCCAGAAAGTATGCAAACACATGGAGACTGAACAACATGCTCCTGAATGAACACTGGGTCATTCAAGAAATCAAAAGAGAAATCAAAAACTTTCTGGAAGTAAATGAAGACAACAACACAACATATCAAAACTTATGGGATACAGCAAAAGCAGTATTGAGAGGCAAATTTATAGCAATAGGTGCCTATATCAAGAAATTGGAAAGGTACCACATAAATGAGCTTTCAGCGCATCTCAAGGACCTAGAAAAACTGCAGCAAACCAAACCCAAATCTAGTAGGAGAAGAGAAATAATTAAACCAGAGAAGAAATTAACAGGATTGAATCCAAAAAAACACTACAAAAAATCAGCGAAGCGAGGAGCTGGTTTTTTGAAAAAATAAACAAAATTGACACCCCATTGGCCCAACTAACTAAAAAAAGAAGAGAAAAGACCCAAATCAAGAAAATCAGAGATGAAAAAGGAAACGTAACAACAGACACCACAGAAATAAAAAGAATCATCAGAAATTACGACAAGGACCTGTATGCCAGCAAGCAGGAAAATCTATCAGAAATGGATAGATTCCTGGACACATGCAATCTACCTAAATTGAACCATGAAGACATAGAAAACCTAAATAGACCCATAACTGAAACAGAAATTGAAACAGTAATTAAGGCCCTCCCAACAAAGAAAAGCCCAGGACCAGATGGATTCACTGCTGAATTCTACCAGACATTTAAAGAAGAACTAATCCCATTTCTTCTCAAACTATTCAGAACAATCGAAAAAGAGGGAATCCTCCCAAATTCTTTCTATGAAGCCAGCATCACCTTAATCCCTAAGCCAGAGAAAGATGCAGCACTGAAAGAAAATTACAGACCAATATCCCTGATGAACATAGATGCAAAAATCCTCAATAAAATTCTGGCCAATAGAGTACAACAACACATCAGGAAAATCATCCACCCAGACCAAGTGGGATTCATCCCTGGTATGCAGGGATGGTTCAACATTCGCAAATCAATGTGATTACCACATTAACAGACTGCAAAAGAAAAACCATATGATTATCTCAATTGATGCAGAGAAAGCATTTGATAAAATTCAACACCCTTTCATGATGAAAACTCTAAGCAAATTGGGTATAGAAGGAACATTCCTCAATATAATCAAAGCAATTTATGAAAAACCCACGGCCAGCTTCCTATTGAATGGGGAAAAGTTGGAAGCATTTCCACTGAAATCTGGCACCAGGCAGGGATGCCCACTCTCACCACTGCTATTTAACATAGTTCTGGAAGTTTTAGCCAGAGCCATCAGACAAGAAAAAGAAATCAAAGGAATACAAATCGAGAAGGAAGAAGTCAAACTATCCCTCTTTGCAGATGATATGATTCTTTACTTGGAGGATCCAAAGAACTTTACTAAGAGACTATTGGAACTCATAGAGGAGTTTGGCAAAGTGGGAGGATATAAAATCAATGCACAAAAATCAACAGCCTTTGTATACACAAGCAATGCCACGGCTGAGAAAGAACTGCTAAGATCAATCCCATTCACAATAGCTATAAAAACAATCAAATACCTTGGAATAAACTTAACCAAGGACGTTCAAGATCTCTACGATGAGAATTACAAAATCTTAAAGAAATAAATAGAAGAGGATACAAAAAAATGGAAAAATCTTCCATGCTCATGGATTGGAAGAATCAACATCATCAAAATGTCCATTCTCCCAAAAGCAATTTATAGATTCAATGCAATCCCAATCAAGATACCAAAGACATTCTCTCAGATCTAGAAAAAATGATGCTGAAATTCATATGGAGGCACAAGAGACCTCGAATAGCTAAAGCAATCTTGCACAACAAAATCAAAGCTGGAGGCATCACAATACCAGATTTCAGGACATACTACAGAGCAGTTGTAATCAAAACACCATGGTACTGGTACAGAAACAGATGGATAGATCAATGGAACAGAATAGAAACACCAGAAATCAACCCAAACATCTACAGCCAACTTATATTTGATCAAGGATCTAAAACCAATTCCTGGAGCTAGGACAGTCTATTCAATAAATGGTGCTGGGAAAACTGGATTTCCACGTGCAGAAGCATGAAGCAAGACCCCTACCTTACACCTTACACAAAAATCCACTCAACGTGGATTAAAGACCTAAATCTACGTCCTGACACCATCAAGGTATTAGAGAACATTGGAGAAACCCTTCAAGATATTGGCACAGGCAAAGAATTTCTGGAAAAGACCCAGGAGGCACAGACAGTCAAAGCCAAAATCAACTATTGGGATTGCATCAAATTGAGAAGTTTCTGTACTGCAAAAGAAACAGTCAAGAGAGTGAGGAGACAACCGACAGAATGGGAAAAAATATTTGCAAACTATGCAACAGATAAAGGGTTAATAACCAGAATCTACAAAGAGATCAAGAAACTCCACAAAAACAAAACAAACAACCCACTTAAGAGATGGGCCAAGGACCTCAATAGACATTTTTCAAAAGAGGAAATCCAAATGGCCAACAAGAACATGAAAAAATGTTCAAGGTTGCTAGCAATCAGGGAAATGCAAATCAAAACCACAATGAGGTTTCACCTCACCCCGGTTAGAATGGCTCACATACAGAAATCTACCAACAACAGATGCTGGCGAGGATGTGGGGAAAAAGGGACACTAACCCACTGTTGGTGGGAATGCAAACTGGTCAAGCCACTATGGAAGTCAGTCTGGAGATTCCTCAGAAACCTGAATATAACCCTACCGTTCGACCCAGCCATCCCACTCCTTGGAATTTACCCAAAGGAGTTTAAATCGACAAACAAAAAAGCGGTCTGCACCCTAATGTTTATTGCAGCACAATTCACAATAGCTAAGACCTGGAACCAACCTAAATGCCCATCAACGGTAGACTGGATACAGAAATTATGGGATATGTATTCTTTAGAATACTATACTGCAGTAAGAAACAACGAAATCCAGTCATTTGCAACAAAATGGAGGAATCTGGAACACATCATGCTGAGTGAAGTAAGCCAGTCCCAAAGGGACAAATACCATATGTTTTCCCTGATCAGTGACAACTGACTGAACACCAAAAAGGAAACCTCCTGAAGTGAAATGGACACTATGAGAAATGGTGACTTGATCAGCATAGCCCTGACTGTTAATGAACAACTTAATACATTATCCCTCTTAGTATTTTTTTTGTCTGTTCTACTTAATATGACTGGTTTAATTCTGTAATTATCACACAGTTATTCTTAAGTGGTGAAAATTAACTGAAATGTGATCCCTGTTAAACATAAGAGTGGGAATAAGAGAGGGAAGAGATGTATAATTTGGGACATGCTCAAGCTGACTTGCCCCAAATGGTAGAGTTAGAAACATACCAGGGGATTCCAATTCAATCCCATCAAGGTGGCATGTACCAATGCCATCTCACTAGTCCAAGTGATCAATTTCAGTTCACAATTGATCATAATGAAAGGACTAAGAGTCAAAGGGAGCACATAAACAAGTCTAGTACCTGCTAACACTAACCGATGGAATAAATAAAGGGGAGAGTGATCCAACATGGGAAGTGAGATACTCAGCAGACTCATAGAATGGCAGATGTCCTAAACAGCACTCTGGCCTCAGAATCAGCCCTAAAGGCATTCGGATCTGGCTGAAAAGCCCATGAGAGTATTTCAGGCATGGAAAGCCAAGACACTCTGGCAAAAAGATCTCTGTGAGTGAGATCCCAGTGGAAAGAACAGGTCTTCAAAGAAGGAGGTACCTTTCTCTGAAGGGAGGAGAGAACCTCCACTTTGACTATGACCTTGTCTAAACAAGATAAGAGTCGGAGAACTCAAGGGGCTTCCATAGCCTTGGAAACTCATGACTGGTGCATAGGGAGATTACTGATGCCATAAACAGGAGTGTCAATTTGTAAAGTCAACAACAGGAGTCACTGTGCACTTACTCCTCATGTAGGATCTCTGTCCTTAATGTGCTGTACATTGAGGCTTAATGCTATAACGAGTACTTAAACAGTATATTTCACTTTGTGTTTCTGTGGGGGTGCAAACTGTTGAAATCTTTACTTAATGTATACTAAACTGATCTTCTGTAAAAAAAAAAAATTATCAATTCCCAACTTGACTCTCGCTGGGATTAAACATGACACTAGGTCTGATCTGATTTCATCATCATTTAAAAAAAAATCATCTATTATTTTTCACTTTATGTTTCTGTGTGGGAGCAAACTGTTGAAATCCTTACTTAATGTATACTAAGCTGATCTTCTGTATATAAAGAGAATCGAAAATGAATCTTGATGTGAATGGAAGGGGAGAGGGAGTGGGAAAGGGGAGGGTTGTGGGTGGGAGGACGGTATGGGGGGGAAGCCCTTGTAATCCATAAGTCGTACTTTGGAAATTTATATTCATTAAATAAAAGTTAAAAAAAATTTAAAAAAAGAGGAAAAAAACAGTTTATTCATACTTGTTGTCTTTTTAAAAATATATGAAACAAAAATCCTAGGTCTATGAGTTTATTCCTTGGTTGGCATTTAATATATTCATCTATGAATTGTTTTTACATCTTTATTGAGATCTAATTCACTCTGAACCATTATAGTACACATGCAATTTTTTCTGTCTTCCTTAAAGATATGTGCAGCCATGACAGCAGGGAATTTTGGGACATTTCTTCCTTGTATTCCTTTGAACTGTCCCCTCCCTACCATCTGTCCTCTTGCCCCTGTACTCAGCAAACATGAATCTACTTTCTCTGTCCAGGGATTCCTCTATGCCAGATATTTCAGGTGAAATGATCCATACCATGTGGTCTTCTGTGACTGTCTTGTTTTTACTTAGTGTGATGCTATGAAGTTTCCTTCATTAAAGGCATATATTAGTAATTTGTTATTTTTATTTGTAAAGAATATATGCATGTGTGTGCATTTTATACAACTGGAATCTAAAACAATTAAGCCGAGAGAGGGACAATGTGTCCCATTGGTGTACATTGTAATTATTTAATTATATTTACTAGTGTCCTTGACTTGATCTTGAGATTGGGAAGATAAGTGAAACTGTTTTTCGTTTCAATGAATTTCCAGGAAATCAAGGATGTTATTTATAAAGCATAGGTAAAAGGGTTGGTATTTATTATAACAGAGACCCAGAGCAGGGAGCAATTCTTTTAAACAGGGGCTGGATAAAGATCTAGAAATGTAGGTGACATGAAGTGACTTTTATGAGTACAAGCAGATTCCCAAAAGCATCAGGAAAGAGTTGTGCGAGAACACGCCTGTTGAACAGGGTAAAGGGGTGTTGTGGCTGCTCCTTGCATCCGAGAAGGACAAGGAGCCACGTGGTACCCTTTGCCCTCACCAGAATATGTATGTATGACAGTCAAGTGTAAAATATGGTTGTATTTGTTTCATCCACATGTCTTGTAACATGAAGTATTTTCACTTGTGTTTATTTTCAGCCCCATAAATGACAAGTGGATGCATTCAGAATTTTTATAGATATTGGAATTTTATTATATTTGAATGACTTTTTCAAAGCTTTCCAAATATGCACAGGCTTCTCAGATGAAAGAATTAGTAGAAACAAATTATATATTCATCTTCCTATTTAAAGTTGCTGCTACATTGTCACCTGGGAAGTGTAGAAAACATTGCATAAAATGAATTTTAATGAATCTTATGCTTTCCTTAACACTTGTGTGAGGAAACACAGTTTTTCCAAATAAAGAGTAAGACACATTTCTTAAATTTTAACAAATGGAAGATTTTTAGGATAGTTAGAAGGAATAAGAAGAAAAACTAGAAGTATATTTATTTTTGCTCCATTTCAACATTTCATTGAATTCACTCTAGATTCTCCAATGACATGCTATTTGTTTCAGGGCTTAATATGGTTTCCAGATTAAAAAGGAGAATTTAATGAAATTCTAACCACACACAAGACAAGTCATTTGATAGTATGTATATTTTTTCACCTCATTTGGAAACATAGAGGGAATGGTAAAGATACCCAAACTGCACCCTCACTGCCATATCTAAATAAAATTTAAGGATAATAGGCCGGCACCACGGCTCAATAGGCTAATCCTCCACCTAGCGGCGCCGGCACACCAGGTTCTAGTCCCGGTCGGGGTGCCGGATTCTGTCCCGGTTGCCCTCTTCCAGGACAGCTCTCTGATATGGCCAGGGAGCGCAGTGGAGGATGGCCCAAGTACTTGGGCACTGCACCCCATGGGAGACCAGGATAAGCACCTGGCTCCTGCCATCGGATCAGCACGGTACGCTGGCCGCGGTGGCTATTGGAGGGTGAACCAACGGCAAAGGAAGACCTTTCTCTCTGTCTCTCTCTCTCACTGTCCACTCTGCCTGTCAAAAAAAAAAAAAAAAAAAAAAAAAATTAAGGATAATGTGTTATATGACCACTAGATGGCACATATTTTAATGTCCCTTCTCTAATGCCTTAGTCCAGATTTCAACTAATGCTCCTATTTCCTTAATTTTTCACTTAAAATAGAAATATGGTCATTTTTACATATTAGGTATATATATATATAATACAAATACAATACAATACAATACAAATACAATACAAATAATAGTATCACTAATAGCTAATTCTTGATCCCAATTGCTACTTTTAATATTAAATTTATTTTGCATTTGCATTTTCTGTTTTAAGAATTTTTCCAAATCTTCTAATTGTGTTTTAAAATTTACATAATTCCACTGTAACAACCTGTTCATGTAATTTTAAAAAAAGTTATTTATGTAAAAGGCAGTTACAGAGACAGAGACAGAGAGAGAGAGAGAGAGAGAGATCTTCCACCTTTTGGTTCACTCCCAAAATAACTGCAACACCTGGAGCTGGACCAAGCCTAACTCAGGAACCAGGAAATCCATCTGTGCCTCCCCTGTGGGTAGCAGGAGCCCAAGGTCTTCGGTGATCATCTGCTGTTTTCCCAAGCACATTAGCAGAGAGCTGGATCAAAATTGGAGCAGCTGGAGCCCAAACCAGTACATGTGTGAGAAGCCACAATTGCAGGTTGTAGCTGAAGCTGCTCTGCCACAATGCTGTTCCCCACTTTAACAATCTTTTGTAAGAAGAACATAAAATTTTCTATCTATAAATGGATGATTTGAGGTTACTTTAAACCAAATCGTATAGTTTGTTTATTTTGTTTCCAGGTTCCAATGACAATCTTCTGAGATTTATGTCAACTTGAAGAGCTTCAACTGCTGATCAGGAAGCCCTATGTAATGGAGACATATCTCTGAACAATTAACTTATGGCCGTTATATTTACAGAAGATCTCAGACAGCCCACCTGCATTTTTGCTTAGCAGTGTGGCACCATGTTTCCATGCCATCTTCTATAGATAGAAATTCCTATGTCAGTAAGAGAAATACTTATAAAAGTACAATGAAGTGATACTTGAAATGATCAAATATTATTGTTTGTAGAAATAGAAATTTTGTTACTCAAATCTCTATATAATATCAATATTAAATATGTGCACTATATAATATATATAAAATTCTATAAGCCAAATTATTTTTCTAATCATTTCTATGCTCACAATGTACTAAATTCATGAATTACTATGGATTTAAGTATGTGGTGCAGCATGATACTGAGTATGCTCCATTATTCCATACATATGACATAATCTGCATAGAAATATCAAAAAGCCTGAAGTGATTGTAGATTTTCTTTGAGTGAGGCCTAGCAACCAAGTATGGCTTACAGTGATACATTAACTCTCCTTCAGCTGACCAATCCTGAGCATTGAAGTCACTGGAGAGTTTAAACAACCAGGTCAGAAAAGAAAAGTAAGCTAGAGCTTCTACCTATGCTGTGTGTCTTTGAAGACAGACTGTTGTTTTACTTTAGCTGGAATGATGTAGAGGCATTTTTTCTCTCATAGAAGTAGGTTTTACAACAATTGAAATAGGATGAAATATGTGATCAACTCTTGTTTAACAGATTAATATTATGACTTTAAAAGATTTTACAGTTAATAAAAAAGCAAAATCCAAAAATGTTTTCTTTGTGCAAATATCTTTATGATTCCACTAATTCTTTCTCTTCTTTCTTCATGAATGCATCCCTTGATTGATCCTATTTTCTTAGTTTATTATCACCAGACTTTCTTGCTTTATATTTTCTTAGTAATTCAGTGCAGATCACATAGATAAAATTTCAAACACATTCTACTTACCACTATCAATTCCTTTAAATTCTAGATCATCAAATCCACATTAGTAACAGGACTATTGAGAACAGAACTTTGGAGTCAAGTGACTTCATTGGCATGTTAGTTCTGTCACTTACTAATTTGGAGCCTTAGAAAATTAACTGTGTACTATACTTCTTTCTGGAAAAAGTACTGTGACATTACTGAGTTGCCATAAAATTAAATAAGGAATTGTAAATTTTAACATTATGTCAATATAAAGCAATATTTTTGTCTAGTCTTCCATCAAAGCAGCCTGAGAATAACTAGAAAAAAAAAAAGAAAATGGCATTTTATTCCTCCATAAATGAGTAACAGGACTCACAATCTTTATTTAGTGTTACTTTAGTTTTATTTATGTTCATTATGACACCATTGGGCATAATTTCCCTACTCTCCTGTGTACTGAATGCAATCTTATAATCGATTAATTTCAATAAGCTTTTATTCACAATTCCAGATATTTTCAGCTCTGGCATTGCCTCCTACTTAGTGAGGAAACATGGTCATGAGATGTGCATAGCTTCTGTCTGTACAGGGAGGCACTTTACCTTGCTTGCAATTTTTCCTCTTCATCCTGAGTCTAAGGAAGTGTTGACTTCTATTTGTTCCCGCCAAATTATAGAAATCATTCTGATGCTAAGGGGCACCTCACTATTTCAATTATATTGGCAATACATTTTATAATTTCATTTGTTTTCATCTTTGTTAAAATATGTGTTCAGGGTTATAAACAAATTCAATTTATTCTGTCTTAAAAACATCTTCCTCTAAATTTCATGGTCATTCAAGTTACTGCCACTTCCTTTTTCTTGTGTTAGAAATCTTCCTCTAGGGGCAGATGTTGTTGTGCAGCAGTTTAAAAGACAGCATATGGGATGCCAGCATTCTATATCCCAGTTCCTGGGATGGAGTCCTGTTTCTATTTCCAATCCAGATGACTGTTATGTGATTAGAAGACAGCAGATGATGGGTCCTATGTGTAGGATTCTGCCACCCACATGAGCTAGCTGGATGGAGACCTAGGCTCCTGGCTTTGATCTGGACCAGTCCTGATGATTGTGGACACTTGGGAAGTATGCTAGTGAATGGAAGCGCTCTCTCTCTCTCTCTCTCTGTGTTGCTCTATCTTTCAAATTAATTAATTATAAAATACATAAAATAGCTTAAATTATATTTGCTAGTTTTTTACTTTTTCCTCTCTATTTCCCCACCTCATTTCATGTCCCTCCCTACCACCCTTCAATCCTCCACATATATGATATATAACAGATGTTTCAAAACTGTTTACGGAAAATGAAATTAAAAGATATATATATAAAATGTAAACTTCGTTCCTCAACATAAATTCCATTAAGTTTAAGAAACTTTGGTGATCAATGAAACCAGTCATTTTGTCCATCTCCAAAAAATTGAGGTTTTTAGCACTTTAACCATGTCAATACAGTTTTTCTTGAAAACTGAAGAAAAATGGGTGCCTTTTAAAGATTCTTTGAACTGAGGAAGCAAAAATAAGTCAGAGCCACATTAAAACAGTAAGGTGAATACCAGTGATTTTCCATCAGAACTCTCACAAAATTGCCCTTATTTGATGAGATGGATGAGTGAGAGCATTTTTGTTGTGCAGCAGGGCTTTTTGGTGAACCTTTCCCCACCTTTTTCTGAAAATGCATTGACTAATTTTTTCAAACCACTCTCAGAAACAATAGATTTTATGGTTCTTCTGTTCTTCAGAAAACCAACAAGCAAAAGGCCTTAAGCCTCCTAAAAACTGTTGCCATGACAATGCTTTTGATTAGCCCACTTTTTGCCCCGACTGGACCACTTCCACCTCTTCATAGCCATTTCTTTGGTTGAGCTTTGTCTTCAGGATCATACCAGTGAAGTCATATTTTATCTCCTATTTCAAGTCCTGGAAGAAATGCTTCAGGATCTCGATTCCACATTTCTAAAATATCCATTGAAAGTTTTGCTCTTATCTACAGCTGGTCTGAGGGCAATAATTGTGATACTCATTTACAGAAAGTTTGCTCTACTTCAGCTTTTCAGTTTTGCAGTCAGAATTCTGTAAGCTGAACACTTGAGATATCCAGCTTTTATTTTATTGGAATTCTTCAATCAGGGCACATAGGTGTGGATGGTTGCTGCAGGATTGACTTTTGGCATAGTCTAATCTGTTCTTAAAATGAGTTATGTATTTATAAACTGCTTACTTCCTTTTGGCTTTTTCTCCATAAACATTTAGCATGGCATCAATGATTTCACCATTCTTCCATTTAAATGTCACAATAAATCAGATGTTTGTTCTTGCTTTAATTTTAGCACAATTCATATTGCTCTAATAGGATTTTTTCAAACCAACGGTTTATTCTTCTTTATTGCTTCAAACTAGGTCCCGTTAAGACACATTATAACACGCTATCATGAGGATTTTTGGTGCAAAATGTTTTTCTGAAATTCACATATTTTATCATGTGCAGTTTCCATGATCTTTCTGAAGATCTTCATCTATTGTTTTTGAGATAAATTTTAACTTACAAAAATTTTCAAGCACTGGTAATAAAATTTCTTTTCATGTTCTTCATTTTCATTTTTATTTATTTTCACTTTACTTGAATGATAGAGAGACAGAAAGAAAGGCAAACATTCCAGGAAGCCTCCCTTTTACTGGTTAACTCCAGTAATGGTTGTTAACAGTTGAGGTCTGGCTAACCCAAAGACAGATTGAGCTTCATGAAGGTATCCTAGAGGGGTGACAGGGACCCAAGTACTTGAGCCTCTCTGCATGTGCACTAGCAGGAAGCTGGATCAGAAGGAAATCTGGGACTCAGACCAGGAACTCCCATATGGGATGTTGGCATATGTGGCATTTTAATCATGGAGCCAGACACTCATCTCTCATAAATTGTTGAAAAGAGAATTGCTACTCTTATGTCTCATCATCATTGATATGTAGGTATTTCAAAAATTTCACAGAAAAATAGAATTAGAAGTATGGATTTATTTTGGAAAAATTTTCATAGTATGTGGAAAATGTGTATTCTGAAAAAAAAACAGATTTAAACAGTTTTGTGCAGCAAAATAAATTTATCTTTTAATTCTATTTTGTATGACCTTTTGAAGTTCTCTTGTACATTAGCATGTATTTTGATTACAAGTCCATTCTCTTCCATAGTCACAATACAACCATAAAAACTAGGAAACTATCAGCAATGTACTGTCAACATCCAATCTTCATACTCTATTATAAATTCACAAATTGCCCCAACAGTATTCAAAGCAATATAATCCAGGATATTAACTGACATTTTATTTAATTTTCATTTTTCTTTACTGTCCTAAATCTGTATTAAATACAAATTCTTTGCTTGAATTTCATATCCTTGACACTTTTAAAAATAATTTGTTAGTTATTTTGGTGTAAGCCTGTACTTTGGATTTGATGAATACTTCCTCTGAAGTTTAGTTTAGGCCTGTGAATCTCATTAAGAAGGCTATGTTTTTCTTACCAGTTTTATTAAATAGCACATGGCTTTATTTTCTAATCTGATGATAGTAAAATTCATCATTTGATGAAGATGGCACCTTACAGGTATCTTTGCTGTAAATTTATTCATTTACCCTTTTAATGTATAAATATTTCCTGGAAAATATTTAAAACTTTGTAATTTTTATATTTTTCACCAAAATATCATAAATTTTATTTATAATAAAGTGGGCTTATGTAATATAAATAACTATATTGTTCATTGGATAATAACCCATTAACAATCTTAATTATATGATGTCTTATTGGTTCAATATTTAGCCAAAGGGAAGCATTCATGTTGGCTTCCAGGTACTTTGTAAATGAATTTGACAATTTTCTTCTTATCTGGCACAAAAATATATTTGAGACTTGTCGTAGATTTTCCACTTTTTCATCCAGGAATCCAGCATTTATTCAGGATATTATATGTCATTTTTTTTAAAAAATGGAGTTTAGAAACCAAAATTTGGGTGCCTCATTGGATCATTGCTATTATGGTGGTCCTTCTCCCAGGACCACTCAGTACACAGGGTGAGGGCTAACCTATTCGATCATTCTTCTTGTATGTAATTATTCCCCCATTATTGTTTCTTGTGAAAAACAAACCTTTTTTTAGATCCTTCTTTTATTCATAAAGAAGAAAGCAAAAAGTAGGGGCGGAGGAGAAAGGAAAAAAGAAATAGTAAAGGTAGAGGAAAACACATCTTATTGTAAAATGATTTTTCTCTTTTGACTTTTCTTCCCCAGCATGGATTCTTTTGTTTTAAAGTTTCAGAATTTCATTCTGACATTCAAATAAAACCAAGCTCTCTTAATTTCTTTTTTTTAGTTGGTTCTCAGATGGTCTGAAAAGGGATAACTCAGCAGACCTGGTCTGTCACTCTGAATATTCCAAGCAAAGAAAAGTCTAGGATTTTGTTTATATTATTTGGTTTCTGTTGATGTTGTTGCCTGTTCTTTAAAATTAATAAACTTAAAGTGTGAATATAACAGCTTTGCTAAGACCAAAGTATCCTCCAAGTGAATTATTATGGCTAAGTGTGTTTTTAGGGACCCTCATCACATCAGGGATCTCTGGCTTTAAAACCATCAGTGCCATCAGTTTTCATAGCTTATTTTTTTTTAAAAAAGCTTTTTTATTTATTGAAACTCAGAGTTACACAGAGAGCAGACGCTCAGAGAGAGAGAGAGAGAGAGAGAGAGAGAGGTTTTCCATCTGCTGGGTCAGTCCCTAGTTGGCCACAATATCCGGAGCTGCGCGGATCTGAAGCCAGGAGCCAGAAGCCTCCTCTGGGTCTCCCACATGGATGCAGGGGGCCAAGGACTTGGGCCATCTTCCACTGCTTTCCCAGGCCACAGCAGAGAACTGGATTGGAAGTGGAGCAGCCGGGTCTTGAACAAGCGCCCATATGGGATGCCAGCACTGCAGGTCAGGGCGTTAACCCGCTGCTCCACAGTGCCGGCCCCTTTCATAGCTTCTTTAGCAATATTTGTAGCCCTGTGTACCTCTTTATTCCCAAATATGTTTTCTTGTTTACTGTTCCTCTTAGTGTTGGCACAGTGAATTTCCTAAAGATAATATTTAATTTTTTGTCATTGAAAATATGTAGGTTAAGTAAAATTTATAACATTATTTTATGTTAATTTGTGTGTCTTATACATTTATATTTCCATGTTGATATCTGCAGGTTTTTTTTTGCCTTAAATTCTTTTTTCCTTGATTAAATATCTAAACAAAACTGGAAATTTCAGTGTATATATTCTCTGAGTTCTTTTCATTCAACACCCCCATATAGACATTATTTTCTGGTTCCTTTACTGACTATATAACTGAGCCATTTTTCTCTCAACTCTAATTTACATAGGTATACACAGTCTTAAGTATATAAAACTTCTTATTTTCAAATGCATAAAAAAGAAAAATTTCTCCTTATTCCCTCACCACATAATTGTTCTTCAATGTTTTCAATCATTTGTGTATATACTGACACCATTCATTGCCTCTTCCAAAGTAAAACTGTTGGACATATTCTGTACTAAAGCTACTCCAGGAACACAGGTCCCTCTCCAAATGGTTACAAGTCCATAACATGAATGAATAATTCAGTAGAAAACAAACAGCAATTATTCAACTATTATATTATAGTAATTTTACATAAGTTATATTAACATACAAAGCATAACATAAACTTTAATAAACTTTTGAAGTTATGTGTAAACTCAGAACTATAATTAAAAGAAGCAAATGTATAATGTTTAACCTATGAAATTGAATGCTTTATTATTCTTAATAAACTAAGACTATGACTAAAACAAATACATGTACATGATTTTCAAGACATTAATCACTGCATACATTAAAATAGTATGCTTTAATAAGTTGAGTAAATCTGCCTCAAGGAAACACTCTGAAGTATCAATTTCCAATGAAACTATGGCACATAGGTTGCCTGCATAATATAACAATTCATTTAGTAATGTATTTTTCATTAGTATGCTATGAATACATATGTATTTGTAATATAAATATTATTCTAGCATATGTGAAATTGGAATATAATGGCCATATAAAAGGAAGATTTTTGTTTTTTAATTACTAACAAATATTAGTACTGAATCTAATGTGAGGACTTGCATTGTCAGTATATATAATTTGAAGTTACAGATTTATTTTGAAGTAGAAACTGATGACACAGCTATAATTACAGAAAAACATATTAAGATAGTTTTCTACATAAATCTGCCTGGGGCAGAAAATAAATCAACAGAATGCTTCCTTCATTGGATAAATATTTCTGTGGGAAAATAAACATCCATGGAAATAAATTGTGTTTAGTGGTTATGGCAGAACTGTGAATAATTAAAAGGATAATATTTACTAATAATATATTAATATTAAAATGATTATTTAAAATGATTATTTTATATGACAATATGAATGTTTATCCTAAACAACTCATCATGTGTACTAAAGTAAAATAGTTATCATGGGGAGATTCTGTTAATATTTGAACTACAGAACACACCATCTTTCTTCAACATTAAAACCAACCTGATTCCAATTTCAAAAGATACTATTTTTTATTTTCTGAAAAGTACTTGTATATGTTAATCATAGAAAATAAGGCAGTAGTATCTCAATGGAAAATACAGAATGGTAGATTTCCTATAATATAAGTTGTTCCACAATTTTTTTCATTTTTTATTTAATTTATTTATTTCTTTTTTAAAACTTTTATTTAATGAATATAAATTTCGAAAGTATAGTTTATGGATTACAATGGCTTTTCCCCCTAATAACTTCCCTCCCACCTGTACCCCTCCCATTTCCCACTCCCTCTCCCATTCCATTCATATCAAGATTCACTTTCAATTATCTTTATATATAGAAGATCAATTTAGTATATATTAAGTAAAGATTTAATCAGTTTGCACCCACACAAAAATACAAAGTGTAAAATACTGTTTCAGTACTAGTTATAGCATTAATTCACATTGGACAACACATTAAGGACAGAGATCCTACATGAGGAGTAAGTACACAGTGACTCCTGTTGTTGACTTAACAATTTGACACTCTTGTTTATGGCGTCAGTAATCTAACAATATTTTAACAATGATGTATGAGATGATTTTTGTACATGAAATCTGATAGAAGTTATCAGAGACATTTTATTTCTACAGAAGCTTTATAATACTTAAATAAATGTATTCATAAATGTAAATTATGGGGGTGCCAGGTACTAGTCCCTGTTGCTCCTCTTCCATTCCAGCTCTCTGCTGTGGCCTGGGAGAGCAGAGGAGGATGCCCAAGTGCTTGGGTCCCTGCACCCGCATGGGAGACCGGGAGGAAATACCCGGCTCCTGGCTTCGGATTGGGGCAGCGCCGGCCTTAGCAGCCATTAGGGGAGTGAACCAGTGGAAGGAAGACCTTTCTTTCTGTCTCTCTCTCACTGTCTATAACTCTCTCTCTGTGTCTCTCACTCATACTGTCTAACTCTGACTGGCAAAAAATAAAAAATAAAAAAAGTAAATTATGGATTCAAAATCTGTGTTAGTGAAAATATTTAGGGACCAGGACTGTGTCATAGCAGGTTAAGCCACCATCTGCAGTGCCGGCAACCCATACAGGCGTTGGTTTGAGTTATGGCAGCTTCACTATCAATCCAGCTCCATGCTAATGGCCTGCAAAAAAAGTGGAAGATGCCCAAGACCTTGCACCCCTTCACCCATGTGGAGGCTGGATGAAGCTCCTTGTTCCTGGCTTCAGCCTGTCCCAGCTCTGGACATTGCTACCATTAGGTGGGTGAACAAGCAGATGGAAGATCTCTGTCTCTCTCTGTCTCAAGCAATTCTGACTTTCAAAGAAATACATGCATTTTTAAATCAGAAAATACTTAGAATCATTTAAATATAATGTAATTTAACAGATTCACATGATAATATAGACAAATTCTTGAGGAACTACAAACTAATATTTTAATCTTAATTTTATATATTTGACAGGCAGAGAGAGAGCGAGCAACAGAAAGACAGAGACATCTTTCATCCCTAGTTCGCTTCTCAAATGCCACAAGAAGCAGGGGCTAGGTTACGCTGAATCCAGGAGACTAGGGCTCCCTGTGGCTCTCTCACATGGTGGCAGGGATCCAAGCACTTGAATCCTCCTAAGACATACATTAGCAGGAAACTGGACTATAAGTGGTTGGGGTACTGATACCCAGGAACTAAGACATAAGGGAACTAAGACATCTTAACTGCTTAGCCAAATGCCCACCCTGAAATTTAAAACTTTAGAAATTCAGAATCGTCAACTAATTTTAAAATATCTCTATCTATATGTTGAGCCTTCTGAGATTTCTTCCAAATTTTATTTTTCATGCTCATCAAATTATCTTTGGAAGAGAACCTTGGAATTCTCTGCATTTCTACTGATTCAAATAAATAACTTTAATTCAAGATATAGTATTTTAAAGGGGACAACTCTTCTTCCATAAACAGGTAAAATATATGAAACAATGGATTTTAAGGCATTAAATATCAGGTAAGAAGAACAGTAATCTCTGAGATTGTCCCAGTTTCCTACATTGAGAGGATGACCTAACTGCAATACAGAATGAGGAATCCAAGCTGAACTCTCAAGTCCACTAAGGTGAAAGAGAAGACTGTAAGTCTTACAGGAAGACAGGGCTCATGGCAGTTAGGGTTGCCAGGATAAAGTAGCAGAGATAGCAAAGATGCTCAGACAGAGACATTTGATATCTACAGAGTCTTCTCTCTCACATTCAGCTACTTCTATTTGGCATTTTTTTTTTGAAAAATATATTGGAGGTTAGAGAAAAATCTGTAATTTAAAATGTCTGTGCATCAAAGAATACTATCCACAGAATGAAAAGCAACCTGGAGTATGGAAGTAAATGTTTATAGTTCATATAAATGATAAAGGATTAATATCCAGAATGTACACATCATTTTTTAAAAGATTATTTATTTATTTGAAAGGCAGAGTTACGTAGAGGCAGAAGCAGAGAGAGAAAGAGAGAAAGATTCACTCCCCAAATGGCTGCAACAGATGCAGCTGGGCCGATCTGAAGCCAGGAGCCAGGAGCCAGGAGTTTCTTCTGGGTCTCCCATGCAAGTGCAAGGCCAAATAACTGGGACATGTTCTACTTGTTTCTCAGGCCACAGCAGGGAGTTGCATCAGAAGCGGAGCAGCTGGGACTTGAACCAGCACCAATGTGGGATGTCAGCATTGCGGAGGCATCTTTACCTGCCACGTCACACCATTAGCCCCATACACACCATTCTTAAAACTTAACAACAAAAAAGCAAGCAACTCAGATTTTAAAATGAGCAAAATATTTGAATAGACATTTTCCTAAAAAGCACATGAAAAGAGTTCGGCAGCAACATCTTAGGGAAGTGCATATCTAAAGAATAATCAGCTACTGCTGTACACCATTTGTATGAATATTACAAGAAAAACAGGAAATAACAACTGTTGTTGAGAATTTGGATAATTTAGGACACTTGTGCAGTTTTGGTGGGAATGTAAAATGATTTAGCCACTATGGAAAACAGTATGGCCATTCCACAAAAAAAGTAATGCTAGGATTTCCATATGATACATAAATACCACTTCTGGGTATATGCTTAAATGAACTGAAATCAGGGTTCTCATGTCCACCGCAGCATTATTCACAACTGCTTAACTGTCAGCAACCAAAGTGTCCAGCAACAGATCAACGGGTAAGAAAATGCTGTATATTTATAACATGGGACATTCAACCTTAAAATTGAAGAGAATTCAGATACAGCATAAATGGAGCTTGAGAACATTATGCCAAGTGAAATAAGCCAGTAACACAAAGACAAATACTGTGTAATTCCAAACAGTGGTGTAACTTGAATAGTAAAATCAGTGAATAGAAATGAGAATGGTGTCTGCCAGTGCCTGGAAGTTGATGGGGAGTTATTATTTAATGTATAGAGTTCCTGTTTCACAAAATTAAAATAGTTCTGAAGATAGACAATGGATTTGGCTTGCACAATATGAATTTACATCACTGAAGTTTTTATTAAAGTGTTTAAGATGATGAATTTTTATGCTTATTTATCATAATAAATACACTGAAAAAAAGAAGTAATTGCAATTATTCCCTTAGCGTACTATCATTGCCAATTCAGTATCAATTAGGTTGAAAAGAAGCAGCATGCTCAATTGTCAACCAGATATTTAAAAACTGATATACTGGGTCAGTGCTGTGGCATAACGGGTTAACGCCCTGGCCTGAAGTGCTGGCATCCCATATGGGCGTTGGTTCTAGTCCGGCTGCTTCTCTTCCAATCCAGCTCTCAGATATGGACTGGGAAAGCAGTAAAAAGAAGGTCCAAGTCCTTGGGCCCCTGCATCCATGTGGGGCACCCAGAAGAAGCTCTTGTCTCCTGGCTTTGGATTGGTGGAGCTCCTGCCTTTGTGGCCAATTGGAGAATGAACCAGTAGATGGAAGATCCCTCTCTCTCTGCCTCTCCTCTCTCTGTGTAACTCTGACTTTCAAATAAGTAAAAAAATATTTAATAAAAATTGATATACTGTGTTTAGTTCCATTATGTACTAACATTAATAGCTACTATTACTCAAATTCTTGTCTTCAGTAAAATTTCCAGAACTTCAAATTGTAATCATTAATTTTATTTACTAATAATTAAAATTTTAGTTCTTCATGAGTATGCACATTTTTGATAACTAATGTGTATGTTTATATTTTTCCCTATGTACTTGTTATAGTTGTTCTGATAAAAATAAAAAAATAAACTTTATTCCTCAACATGAGCTCCATATAATTTACGACACTTTTGTAAGCAATGATACCAGACGTTCAACCCATCTCTAAAGAACTGTGGGTCCTAGTTCTGATTGTGTTTTTTGAAACACAATTTTATATCTGTTTAATAATAATAAAAAACAAATTATGTTTCCAGATAACTTTCTATGCTCTTTTTTCTAGTAATTCATTTCTGTCATATATTAGATTAGATCAGGCACATTCAGGGTGGTATGGCCGTAGACTCTGTCATATATTAGAAAGATGTTAGTGAGGAATAGTTTTACCACGATGGATAGGGTGATTAACTCAACTCCTCCCTTTATTATTGAACCCTTGTTGATGAATGACTTTAAATTCTGCCTCTAGAATGATTCTCAAATATGACCCTCCCTTCATACTAAACACAATTATTTTTCCTCCTGTTTTGATCTCTTCCCTTCTCATAATTCCTTTTTAAACATATAAATTAACAAAAATGTGTTTCAAAGAATATGTCTGGTTTGATTTCTTTTAGGTCCTTTTTATGCTTTCACCAACCAGCCCTTCATCAACTAGGAATGCGTCTACAGACTAGCATATTAAAGTCATCACTCTGACTTTGCTAATAATTAAGAGGGGTCACTTCATTCTCTGCTCTTCCATGATTCTTTGTCTATTCCAGTTTTAGTCATGGTGTGCCTGACTTTGGAGTTCCTGGAAGCAGAGCCAATACGATCCTCTGTGTTTCCAGTTTCTAGTAGCATTTTAAATAGGACACAATGGAATTGATCTCTCCCGTCACATCTGCAATCATTTTCTTTTGACTGTATAGCTTAACTTGCTATTTGTCAACCAACTAAGTAATATCACAAGCTTATTAGGAAGATTTCCTGAGAATATCCCTGTCGGGAGACTCTGTTTTATTTGTCTCATTATACTAAAAATAATATAATAGTGAAAAAAACTAATGTTTTTGTCTATTCAGTGTTAAAAAATGTAACAAGTGCTTTACCGTACCTTCCATCTAGTTCACTAACAAATGTTTTATATTAAAAAACATTGTATTGTATCTTAGTGTGTTATAACTTGTGGTGCTTTTCTTATTCCTTTCCTTATTAGATTTTTACAGCTAGTTGACAAAAATTGTACTTCTTTTCTGACCACCCCAATAGAAATGTCAGCCAACAGTTTAGTAGGTGTTTTTAAGAAGTTAAAGTAATTAAAAAATAAAACTACTAAAAACATATTAAAAGTTTTTCCTCTTAAAATTATATTTTGAAATTAAATTTGTCATTTGATTACAGATTCCATTTGTCATTTTTCTCATCACCTGTCTCCTCAAATGATCTTCACTTACTGGTTTTATTATTATGGGCACCAAAGTTAAATTCAAGTTAAGAACATGTAACAGGAGCTTGTTTAATGAGAATGTGTATTTAACCACCATAAGTGTGGAGATTTATCCAATTTTGTATAGTTAATTATCAAACCATTGTGGCTTTGTGAAGTACTGGTCCAAAATCAATTGTTGTCATGTAGAAATATGAAGGTTTTATCTTAAGTATAAAAGAAGATTTCTCATCTAACTAGTATGCCTAGGATACTTTTTAAAATGCATTTAAAAATCAATATTACATTTTATGTTTAAAGCAGGTCAATGACAGTGTATCTCAGTGGAACCAAAGAACATTTTCCCCAAAGCTAGCACTGAAATTCTCTGTTCTTAATGCACATTACAGTTCATTGAACTTCTTTATTATCTAATACTGAAATGTCCCTGGTTCATGACATGCAGTTTCATAGTTTCTCAAGATTCAATAGTATGGAAACAAATTTCTGATTATCTACTGAAGTTTTCCTATAACATATGAATCATCTTTTCTGATCTTGTGCTGTTATGAAGAAAAGCTTATAAAGTTTGTAAAATATGTACAATCTAAATTTCTGCTTTTGTTTCACAACAGAAAATTAAACTCTCATCTCTATTCCCATTCCATTGCATTCATGTTCTTTGAATTTTATGTATACTTATTTATTTTAAATAATTTCTATACTTATCCAGGTCTTAAAAATCATTGATTTCTGCAAATCACTGCATAATTACCTGAAGTTTATTTTTCATTAACCTAAAAAGATGAAAATAAATGATGAATTAATATATTACTAAAATATGTGGAAATGCTTTTACTTGGTATACTGACATGTATCAATGTGTTGTTATACAATATGAGCCCTGTTTTATTGTCTTAAGCTCATTAGTAAGATGTTTGAAACTTCAGGTATTTGAATAGTGTGATTAAATTATTTTCTTACTCTTTGTACTCTCAGAAAGTAATATGCTTATTTTTGCTTAAAGAATCATTCTGTTTTGGATATATTTGTTAAAAATTGCATTTTGTCAGGTACTATGTATTCAAATACAGGAACTCTTAATTTCTTTGCTCTTTTCACATGTTGTTGAAGACTATTTACCAATTTTCATAATAATTCTTAAATATAAGTTACACATTTTCAAAGGAAATAAATTACATTAAAATTCACTTACCAAAAAAATAAATGACAAAATTATAATTGCATGTATTTTTGTGGGGGTAAAATAAGATAAAAGAAGACATTTAATAACAATCATAATTTTAAAGTAATGGAGATATAAATAACTTTCATCTTCTATTTCCTTTGGGTAAATTCCCAAGAATGGGATGGCTGGGTCAGCATATAAAAGAGTCAACCACATTTATAGAAGCTCAGTTCACAACAGCTAAGATATCGGATCAACCCAGATGTCCATCAACTGAAGACTGCATAAAGAAAATGTGGTGTATATACAAGATGGAATACTACTCAGCCATAAAAAGAATGGAAACCTGTCATCTCTAAGTGGAGGCAGATGTAGATCATTATGCTTAAGGAAAATAGCCAGTTCCCAAAAGACAAATATCATGTGTTTTCCATTATATGCCATAGTTCATATATGAGAGTAAAACTGACATCTTATGATTTTATTATTATTTTTAGTCCTTGTTTACATTCTTGTATAACAAAGGGTCTTTCTACTTTTTAATTGATGAGCATTGGTTAGTGGTGCATTAAGCCTGTGATTGTAAGGTAAATTGAAAGCATATTATTGTGGGACCAGTGCTGTGGCACAGCGTGTTAACACCCTGGCCTGAAGTGCCGGCATCCCACATGGGCGCCGGTTCAAGACTCGGCTGCTCCACTTCCTGTCCAGCTCTCTGCCGTGGCCCTGGAAAGCAGTAGAGGATGGCCCAAGTCCTTGGGCCCCTGCACCCTCGTGGGAGACACAGAGGAAGCTCCTGGCTCCTGGCTTTGGATCAGCGCAGCTCCAGCTGTTGTGGCCAACTGGGGAGTGAACCATCAGATAGAAGACCTCTCTCGCTCGCTCGCTCTCTCTCTCTCTGCCTCTCCTCTTTCTATGTAACTCTGACTTTCAAGTAAAATAAATAAATCTTTAAAGAAAAGAAAGTATATTATTGCAAAAATTAAAAGCCACAAAAAAAAAAAAGGAAGGAAGGAGGGGGGATTCAGGGAGTGAGTGAGGGAAGGAGGTGTGGTTTGTCTTTTTAGAATTGTATCTATGAAATGCATGAATGCATGACATCAGTTCTCTTTATATTGATAAAAATTTAATAAAATAAAGTAGTGAGGAGTAGGCTTAATGATACGAGATATATGCCAAACAAGCAGCATTTCATTAAACTAGTTCTGAATTATAATGCAGGCCAAAGATAATACCACTTAATTTGCTGCATATATTTGCAATTGAAAGAAATAACAATTTTCTGTTAAGTGTTATGAAAATTGAGTAAACTATTCTTATTTAGGTTCACAAATCCTTAGACTTTCCTCCAGGGATGATTTTAGTGTCTGTGAGCACTTGTTCTGGTATTTTAATTTTTCCTTTTAGAAATTTTATAACAAGCAGCAATGAGATTTCCTTCAGTGGTTAAACTGTGAGGTAACCATTTTTGTTCCTCTTATACATATTCTATCAATATTTAAAATTAACATGAGGTCTTGAATCCCATAATTCCTAGGTAAAATTGATATTTGTTGTTAGTTTGTTACCTAATACTAAGTCATTCATTTTGGAAGCGTGCTTGCACACATTTCTCAAAAACATTTTGTGAGAATCAGATACAATAGTCCGAAACTTCCATAAGGGAAAATTCTTTTAAATAAACAGTAGCATAGAGAAACTGGCTTTTTTCCCTAGCATAGAGAAAAACATTCAATACAAACCTGAATTTGTCCAGGAAGCATGTTAATCTACACCAGCCCAGAACTAACTAAATATGTTTCTGAGGTTATAGAAAGGTCTAGGGGCCTTCGCTGTGGCATAGTGGGTAAAGCCACCACCTGCAGCCCTCGCTTTCCATACGGATGCCGGTTCGAGTCCCCGCTGCTCCACTTCTGATCCAGCTCTCTGCTATGGCCTGGGAAAGCAGTAGAAGATGGCCCAAGTCCTTGGGCCCCTGCACCTGTGTGGGAGACTGGGAAGAAGCTCCTGGCTCCTGACTTCAGATTGGTGCAACTCCAGCCATTGCGGCCATTTGGGGAGTGAACCAGAGGATGAAGACCTCTCTCTCTCTCTGTCTCTCTGTCTCTCATTCTCTCTCTCTCTCTCGCTGCCTCTGTCTTGCTGTACTCTGCCTTTCAAACAAATAAATAAGCTATAAAATGTGAGGGATGGGGCAATAAAAGATCAGAGAGGAAGAGACTTTATTAGTATAGACTGTGGGAATGTTTCTCTCATTCATTCCCTGGGAGAGATGAGTCTGATCACAACTGGAGCACTGAGCTACCATAATCAGAACTGAAGGCATTAAGAGTGAGAGTGATGCTGGGTCCACGTGAAGACTCTAAGACATAGTCAGTGAACCTTTACATGTTGCAGTCTGAACAGCTCAGGCAGCATCTGTTTTATACCTTTCTGTGTTCATGGAACATTTACAGAAGTTCCGTCACTTATATTCAGATCTCCATCAATAATCAATTAAGAATAACATTAATATCAATTATGATAATTGTTACTACTTGCTTAGCACTTTGATATCTGGCACTATATTTTGCTTCTTAGAAAATATGCAATCGGTCCAAAAAATGAGGAGTACCATCATTGTCTATTTGTGCTGCTGTAATAAAATACCCGATACTGAGACAGGTCAAAAGAACAGAAATTTGTTTTCTCACATATATGGAGGCTGGGAAGTTTAAGATCAAAGTGTCAGCATCTGACAAGGGCTTTCTTCCTATGTCCTCATGCCTGGGAATATATAATAGTGAGAGAGACCACATCCTTCCTTCAAGTCGTTTTGTAAGGACATGTGGTCCCATCCACAATGGAGGAATTCTCATGGCTAAATCATCTTCAGAAGGCCCTACCAGGGCTGACGCTGTGTCATAGCGGATAAAACCACGGTCTGAAGCATCAGCATCCCATATGGGTGCCAGTTTTAGTCCTGGCTGCTCCTCTTCCGATCCAGCTCTCTGCTATGGCTTGTGAAAGCAGTAGAAGATGGTTTATGTACTTGAGACCCTGCACCAGTGTGGGAAACCCAGAAGCTCCTGGCCCCTGGCTCCTTGCTTCGGATCGGTGCAGCTCCAGCTGTTGCTGCCATCTGAGGAATGAACCAGCGGATGGAAGACCTCTCTTTCTCTCTGCTTCTCCTTCTGTGTGTAATTCAAATAATAAATACATCTTTACCAAAAAAATAGGCCCTACCTATTATCACATTAACAGCATTTGAATCTTAGAGGGGGCACAAATAACAGCAGGGAACTCTGATACCCCTATTGTAGATGAGAGAATTGAGGCACAGTGAGACTAAGGAATTTGTCTGAAGTCATTTTCTATCAAAGCATGCAAAGTATCAAGTCTTGGAAATTGCAATTATCTGGTGAAAGTCAGGTGCAGTAATATACATTACTTTATGGATAATGCTTATTCACAATTTTTGTGCATAATTTCACAGTTCCTGAAATGTTGCCCTTTAATTGTTTAAAAAAAAACTGGAGGAAACATAAACTCTGGAACTAAATTGAATGCATTTTAGTGGAATGCTTAAGACACACAATCAAGTAAATATAGTAAATGGTATAAACAAGAATTTTGCACAAATAATCAGAAAGGTTAAATAGCAAGTAAAATAGCATATAACCTTCCATGTTCTTTTAAAACTTTATGCATGATTTTATTTATGTGTTGATATTCAAAGCACATTAAAAATGAAGTGAAGCATAGGAAGTTGAGAACATAGGGTGCATTTGTCAACAGTGACAAGACTGATGATAAGAATAATTCATGAACTGTTCAGAAGTTTAACACTTCTGAACCTATTGTGGAAAGCATTACTATTACCATAAATAAAACCTAAAGATGGCATTCCATAATTAAACACTCAGTGGATTAAAGAATAAGGAAGCTGATATCATTTGCATTTGTCTCCAGGAACACCTGCATTTATTTCTAGGATCTTTTAGTAAGGGAGAAACACAGCTGCTAATGTTGTGACTAATGAAAAACAGAAAGGTAAAGTCATGAAGAACTGGCTGCATTATTCATTTCTACTGCTCCATGCAGAAATGAAAGACTTACTTTGGATGTATATTACATGTTATTTTGAATAGCAACTAATTTTAAGGTAAAATGTGATGTTCCCTAAGTTTTTTATGGCAAAATATGGAATGTGGAAATAAAAGCAGCACAAATAACAATGAGTAACATAGATCATATGATTGTAACACCTGTGACTTCTCTTCAATTAAGAGAGATAACACAGAGACAGAAATTTGTAACTGATTAGATTTTTCAAAACTTTTCAGGAAAATGGAAGGAGGGAACTTCAATATATGCTTTTATAGATATTTCAAATTTTAAAATTATTTGTTTACTTTTTTATTTTAATACCTAAGGAAAAAAATTGTTTACAACTCCCAAAATTTAAAAGGTCAGGTATCTGAGTAATTAAAACAAATATTTGAAAATCGTTTGCATGTTTCTCTAAAGACAACTGGGTCTCTGCCATATTTTCAGCTCTCCTTTATACTTCTCTTTTACGTGTGAGTTTTGTGTTGTAGTCTCCTAGTAAATTTCTATCTTACCACCTTATCTGAGGTACTCATTTCAAAACTAAGCTTCTGCTCAGCTGTTGTGGGTACATACCCTTCAGATGAAAGATAACTTTACTGTGATCTTATCTCCCAATAATCTCACTTACATTAATTATCTCTGCATTTTTATTATTTCATTAAATTATTAATTTTGCATATTTATATAAATTTTATGAAGAATTTTGTAGGTTTTAAGTTGGAGAATCATGGTATCTAAAACTATGCATTTAAAATATTTCAAAATGGAGTGTTTCTGTAAGTTCCTTAGATATTTGTCAACCTCTTATTTATTTATCTTATTATAATATTTATTTTATGAATAATAAATGCAGGCACAAATATATGAACACAGACATATATAAACATTTCTACTGAACTTCATAAAATGGATTTTAAAAAGTAATATCTGTGTTAATAAAGAAATGAACAAAATTGAATCACATCTTTCTTGGTATTGGCAAACAAATAGCCAGATGAAAACATCTGAACTAGAGCAATGGAATAATTAATGTTAAATGAATTGCTGAAAATGGCTACTAGATGCAAGAAAGCATAATGATTTGATAACAGTAACTGCTGCATGACTTCAAATCAGACACTACCAGTGTTACCAAAAGACAATAGCATAAAATATTTGCTCTTCATAAGAAATGAAAAATTTTTTCTTACAATTTATATTTTTTAGTCTTTGAAATTACAATGCATGTGCTCTAAATTCAAAAATATGTTTTATGCAGTTATAAAAATCATAACTACTACTCCTAAAACATGGCTTTTAAGATTTTATTATGCCAATCTATTCAACAAATATTTATTGAATGTCTTCCTTTTGTATAGAAATATACTGCAGTGTCTTACCCATAGGAAAATGGAAAAATATTGAAATGTTGATGAAGACACCATGGAGTATTAATTTAACAATCAGTAAATTATTTTTTTTCCTAAAGAAACCTTCTATTTAATGAATACAAATTTCAGAAGCACTACTTTAGGAATACAGTGATTTTTCTCAGCATACCCGTTTTCCCACCCCAACTCCCACTCCACCTCCTCCTTTCTCTCCAATTCCCAGTCCCATTCTCCATGAAGATTTGTTTTCAATTAGCTTTATACATAGAAGACCAACTTTATACTAAGTAATGATTTAAACAATTTGCACATAAACACACAAAATATAAAAACTGAGAACAAGTTTTACAGTTAATTATCATAGTACAACTCAGTAAAGACAGATGTCCTGCATGGGGAATAAGTGCACAGTGACTCCTGTTTTTAATTTAACAATTAACATTCTTATGTATGATGTCAGTGATCATCTAGACCCTTGACATGAGCTGCCAAGGCTATGGAAGGCTTTTGAATCCACAATCTCTGTCAGTATTTAGAAAAGGCCATATGCAAAGTAGAAGTTCTCTCCTGCCTTCAGAGAAAAGTACATCCTTCTTAGATGGCCCCTTCTTTCCACTGGGGTCTCACTATAGAGATCCTTCACGTAGGATATTTTTTTTGCTACAGTGTCTTGGCTTTCCATGCCTGAAATGCTCTGGTGGGTTTTTTAGCCAGACCAGAATGCCTTAAGGGCTGATTCTGATGTCAGAATGCTAGTAAATTACTTTTAAATGTACTTGCCATTTATAGCATAGACATGCATCAATAGTATTATGAGTTTTTAAAAGAAAATTATATTCCCCCAAATAGAAAACATTATTTATGAATGCGTAAAGAAATTAGTTTTATTTTGTAAATAGCAGGGATCTTTACTTTTTTATTACATTTTAAAATAACTTTTATTTATTTTTCATAATTTTTTGAGATTTATTTATTTAGTTGAAAGTCAGAGTTACACAGAGAGAGAAGGAGGCAGAGAGAGAGAGAGAGAGGACTTCCACCCACTGGCTCACTCCCCAATTGGCTGCAATGGCCAGAGCTGTGCCTATCCAAAGCCAAGAGCCAGGAGCTTCTTCCAGGTCTCCCACGTGGGTGATGGTGCCCAAGGACTTGGGCCATCTTCTATTGCTTTCCCAGGCCATAACAGAGAGCTGGATTGGAAGAGGGGTGGCTCAGACTTGAACCTGCACCCATATGGGATGCCAGTACTGAAGGCAGTGGCACCACAGTGCTGGCCCCAAATAACTTTCATTTAGAGAAGGTGAACAAATTTCATGTATTTCAAAAATACGGATTTAGGAACATAGTGATAGTTCCCACACTATCCTCCCTCTCCTCCATTCTTCCTAAAACTGACAATGGGGATTAATCGATCTATCACCCATCCTTAAATATAAACTGAAAGTCACTCCTACTTCTCAACAGGATTAGCGTTTCTGATAATAATAGATATGAAGTCAAACAGGTTTACACCAAATAGTATATTAAATTTAGGATGCAACTATTTTTGACAAAATAAAATTGTCATTTTTATTAACCTTAATAAAATAAATTTATTAAATACAAGAAAAGGAAATGAAGCGGTAGTGGCATTAATGGAATTCCAGTAAAAAGTTTAAATTTTCTATATTAAATTAACATCCAAAGATTTAGAAAATCTACATAAGAATAGTGAAGCTATTGGTTGTCAGGAGTGGATAATTCAGATAGTTCATATGAAGATAGATTATGTTAATTGGTTATTTTTATGGCATTGTCCATGGGTTCACCAAAGTAAACCAAAAACAAGGCTAAAAATTACTCAGGTAATTTGAACAACATATTTTATCAATCTATAAACATAAAATATTGTGGTAGTAGATTACATTAATTATAGCTGTATTTAAATTTGAACTGCTAGTTAAGAGATGACCACCCTTGACTACTTGATATGAAATGAAAGTAAATAATTTCAGGAATGTTGATGATGCATAGACAAAACAAGAAAAAAAAGTCACATCTATTTAAAAGTCTGTAAAGTAGCTTTGCTTATTATAAGATTTATCCCTATCACTTTATATTCTATTACTGACATGAAATTTATTAACTGTTATTAATAAAATATTAATAGAAATATGATATACATGAATTCATTGGAATTAACATGCTTTTATGACATTGAGTTTTTTTGAGAAGTATTCATGTTTTCATTCTAAAATATGTATGACACACTGCCACAAAATACAAGCTGAATTGAATTAATTAATTTAATTTTGAGCCTCCTTTTACAAATGAAACTAAAATGGTCAAAACCTTGAGTAAGAGGTATTTTAGACTAGAACTTTACATTCATCTGCTTGATTTCTACTTCAAGCCCTTCTTGACAGAATTTACATTAATAGGCTAACCTGATAATAACACTGGACCAATTGCCTTTGAAATTAATCACAGGAGTGCTGAATTCCAATCACTTAAACAGGCCCAGCATAACTGCCCTGTACAATAGTTTTGAAATGGAACAAGAGCTTTATTTCTTAATTCTACATAGTATGAGATAATTCTCTGCCTCTAAAATTACTTTTGATGTAAACTTCCATTGAATTGAGGCTTTCTGCTAAGTCTCCTTTGCATGCGTTCTCCATATCTGCACATACGTGCATTCTGTTTGTAGAGGAGGATAATTTCAGAACCAATATCAGAGTGGTTCAGCACCAGTTTTCTTAATAAAAACTTAATGTATCACATTACATTCCCAGCACACTCTAATTAAATTCCTTTTCATTTCAGTCTGTCTCAGAGGGTTAGAGAAGCTCAAGAATATTTAACAAAATTCAACAAAGCAACTACCTGAAGTTGATACATTAACCTTGGCACTGAAAGTTGTTTTGTTCAATCCACGTACGCCAGAAACATCATTATACGATGACCTAAAAACGACATGATTTCACTATAACTGGAGAGCCTGTAAATGAATAACGATCATTTCTGACTCATTATATGTATTATGTTTTTTTGCTCTGGGAAATTTTAAAGGAAAAACAAATATCAGCAACAGTAAAAGTCTGTCTTAATAGGATGCAAAACCTAAAACATAATCATCTTTAAGTGATAATAATGAGGATGTCTAGTCCTTGTTGTTAGCATAATCATTTACAATTACCTATACATGACAAATTTATATAAGTACAAATAGATGATAGACAAACATAGATAGAATGCAAATAATAGATATATTGATAAATTGTATTCTTCCATTTGGATTCTTATATGGTAAAATGTTTTTTAGAGAAGGTACTCTTTCCTGTATAACACTCACTTGGAATTCACTATACTTTTCCATAAAAACAACTCATTTGTATGGGCAATGAGGCTAATGGAAAGGGGTCTCTCCTTGATAGATTCTGAACCTGGAGTCCTCTTTTCTTATAAAAATCAAAGCTTTATAGGCCCACCATCCCACCATTATTTATACAAATGTCTTGTGTCTATATGTATTTTATAGTTTTATTGTTTTCAAATCTTAGGAATCTAATATGCATGTACTGTACTGTATTGTATATTGTCACTAATTATACTATATTTGATCAAGCATACTCTTTTTTTTCTGAGAGACAAGATTTTACTTCCATTTCAGCTGCCAAACATTTAAGACCCTGAGGCTTTTCAATTTTGTAGTATTTGATTAGGAAGCATAAATTCATGGCTACCTTTTGAAGAACACTTATTTTCTGTTCAGTTGGCAGTCTACACATACTCATTCTCCTGACCCCACTAAGATGTGATGCCTAATTAAGGTTTGATGTCCTACAAAGCTTGAAGAGTCACAGACTGAACACACAGATTACAAATCTGAATGTATTCATTCAAATCACCTTGTATTTCCTATTTTTATATTTTATTTATTTTTAATGATTTATTTATTTATTTGAAAGTCAGAGTTACATAGAGAGAGGAGAGGCAGAGAGAGAGAAAGAGTTCTCTCTTCTGCTGGTTCACTCCCCCGTTGGCTGCAAAGGCTGGATCTGTGCTGACTCGAAGCCAGGAGCCACGAGCTTCCTCTGGGTCTCCCATGAGGGTACAGAAGTCCAAGGACTTGGGCCATCTCCTACTGCTTTCCCAGGCCACAGCAGAGAGCTGGATCAGAAGTGGAGCAGCTGGGACTCGAACCAGTGCCCATATGGGTTGCTGGCACTGCAGGCAGTAGCTTTACCCGTGGTGCCACAGCACAGGCCCCTGTATTTGCTTTGTATTTTGACAAGCAGTCAACTCATTCAGTTTGTTGAAATCCCTGAAAAAGAATATTTGGATCTTTTTAATGTTATAAATTCTTTAGCATTTTGCAACATCTGCTTCAAGTGCAGACATATAAATACACATATACTATTCTTGAAATCAAAGATAAATATCATAGAGTAAAGGGTTCATGACAATGATCATAACATGGAGGAAGATGGATATATTCTCATTTACATGGTATGACTCAGTGAAGCAATATTTATTTCTTTTATCCTTTTTTTTAGATTTTTATTTATTTATTTGACATGTTGAATTACAGACAGTGAAACAGAGAGACAGAGAGAAAGGTCTTCCTTCCATTGGTTCACCCCCCAAATGGCCACTACAGCCAGAGCTACACTGATCTGAAGCCAGGAGCCAGGTGCTTCTTCCTGGTCTCCCATGTGGCTGCAGGGGCCCAAGCACCTGGGCCATCCTCCACTGCATTCCCAGGCCACAGCAGAGAGCTGGAGTTGTCCTTTTTTGTTGTTGTTCTTTTGAAAAAGGCTGAAGTTGTTGCCCTAAACAAACCTTTTTTCTGTACAGAGTGAAAATGGTTGCTCCTCTTTTGCTCTTAATTTTTAAAATTTGCTTTCCTTTATCTTCCTAAGTTGTATGCATAACTTCTGCTTTTCACCACGTCTGCTTGTTGTGCCATAGGTGTGACAATTTCTCCTACAGTATTACTCCTGCTACTTTAACATCACTCCATCTATTTGAATAAAACATTCTGGAAGAAGGGAAACAGAGATAAAGGAATAGGTATTCTCAAAGTTTTAATATTGGTGGCTCTGAGAATTAGTCCATGAACTCTATGAAAAATTTTAAACAGAATGCAGAAAAGTGCCTTTTGCTATAGGGAAGTTAAGAGCTGTTTAGTATGGCAACAAAAATAATTGGCAGCTGGCACTGTGGCAGAGTGGACTCAGCTGTGGCCTTCTGATGCCAGCATTTCATATCAGAGTGCCAGCTGGTTTCCCAGCTACTCTGCTTCTGGTACAGCTCCCTGTTAATGTGCCTGGGAAAGAAGAAGAGGATAGCCTGAGTATTCTGGTCCTGGTACCTGCATGGAGATTAGGGTGAATTCTGGGCTCCTAGCTCAGGCCTGGCCCAGCACCAGATATTGTGGCCATATGAGGAGTGAAAGAGTGGATGGAAAATGTGTCTGTCTCTATTTTCCCCAGTTGCTCTGCCTTTCAAAAACAAAGTAACTTAGAAAAGTCTGGACATTATAGGTATCTACATATGGAGTGCACAATCAAATTTCTAGTTACAGGAAAATAAAGCAAAGATTGAATACTAAAAATTTACAAAAATGAAAACCTCTGATCACATTCCTAGTTAGATTTGGGGTAAAGGATTATAGATAAAAATTTGAGAAGTACTTTCTCAGAAGCAATTGTTAAAGCTATAGAAGAACAAAACCATTTAAAAATATGATCCTTTACAGAAGGGAGTCAATAAAACTTGGTTAATAAGCGATATTTTAAGGAAAAGCAAAGATTGCTCAAGAGAATAATGCAAATGGCAATGAAAATGGTTATGTGTTTTGAAAAAAAATTGATACGTTTCCTTTTATGAAAACTCATTCTCATAATTTATTCAATATGTTTATTATAGTTTATTCAATTATTTAAACAGACACTTTGAGAACATCAATGTTTTATGTCTTCTCTGAAGTACATACCATTGTATCATTCTGTGACTGATATGTGGAAAGTATAATTAGAAATTCTGAATTAGAAGTTATTTGTAAAGCTCAGGACCAGATGGCTTCACTGCTGAATTCTACCAGACATTTAAAGAACTAACTCCACTTCTTCTCAAGTTATTCAAAACAACTGAAAGGGAGGGAATCCTCCCAAAATCTTTCTGTGAACCCAGCATCACATTAATTCCTAAACATGGAAAAGACAACAGAGAGAGAACTACAGGCCAATTTCGCTGATGAACATAGATGCAAAAATCCCTAACAAAATTCTGGCCAGTTGAATCCAACAACACATCAGAAAGATCATTCATCTGGACCAAGTGGTATTTATCCCTGGTATACAGGGATGGTTCAAAAATTCGCAAATCAATCAATGTGATACATCATATTAACAAACTGCTGAACAAAAGCCATATGATTATCTCAATAGATGCAGAAAAAACTCTAACAAATTTGGTATAGAAGGAACTATCTTCAAAACAATCAAGGCAATTTATGACAATCCCACGGCCAGCGTGCTATTGAATGGGGAAAAGTTGGAAGCATTCCCACTGAGATCTGGAACCAGACAAGGATGTCTACTCTCATCACTGCTATTCAATATTGTCCTGGAATATTTAGCCAGAGGCATTAGGAGAAAAAGAAATCAAAAAGATTCAAATTTGGAAAGAGGAACTCAAACTATCCCTGTTTGCAGATTATATGACTCTATATATAGAAGATCCAAAATACTCCACCAAGAGATTACTCGAACTAATAAAAGAGACTGGTAAAATAGTTGATAAAATATTGAATGTAAAATCAATACACACAAATCAACAGTCTTGGTATACACAGACAATGCCACAGCTGAGAAAGAACTTCTAAGATCAATTTCATTCACAATAGCTACAAAAAATCAAATACATTAGAATAAATTTAACCAAGGATCTCAAATATCTCTACGATGAGAATTACAAAATATTAAAAAATGAAATAGAATAAGATACAAAAAAATGGAAAATTTTACATGTTCATGGATTGGAAGAATCAATATTTTCAAAATGTCCATGCTTCCAAAAGCAACTTACAGATTAAATTTGATATCATTCAAAATATCAAAATCATTCTTCTCAGATCTAGAAAAAAATGATGCTGAAAGTCATATGGAGGCACAGGAGATCTTGAATAGCTAAAGCAATCTTTTACAACAAAAAAGAAAACTGGAGGCATCACGACAGATTTCAAGACATACTACAAGGCAATTATAATAAAAACATCCTGGTAGTGGTACAAAAACAGGTGGATAGACCAGTGGAACAGAATAAAAATGCAGAAATCAATCCAAGCACCTACAACCAACGACCAACTTATATTTGTCCAAGGAGCTAAAACCAATCCATGGATCAAGGACAGTCTCTTCAACAAAAGGCACTGGGAAAACAAGATTTACACATCTCGGAGTAAGAAGCAGGAACAACCCTACCTCACACCTACACAAAAATCTATTCAAAATGAATTAAATATCTAAATCTACAACTTAATGCCATGAAACTATTAGAGAATATTGAGGAAACTCTACAAGACACTAGAATAGGCAAAGAGTTCTTGGAAAAGACCTCAGAGGCACAGGCAGCAAAGCCAAAATTAAAAAATGGGATTACATCAAATTGAGAAGCTTCTGTACTGCAAAAGAAACAGTCAGGAAAGTGAAGAGGTAACATCAGAATAGGAGAAATTATTTGAAAACCATGCAACTGATAAAAGATTAATAACCTGAATCTACAAAGAGATCAAGAAACTCCACAACAACAAAACAAACAACCCAGTTAAAAATGGGCAAAGGAATTAAACATTTTTCAAATGAGGAGATCCAAATGTCCAACAGACATGTGAAAAAAATGTTCAGGATCACTAGCCTTCAGGGAAATGCAAATCAAAACCATAATGAGGTTCCACCTCACTCCAGTTAGAATGGCTTTCATATAGAAATCAATAAACAAAAAAGGCTGGCAAGAATGTGGGGAAAAAAGTACACTAATCCACTGTTGGTTGGAATGTAAACTGTTATAAAGCCACTATGCAATTCAGTTTGGAGATACCTCCCAAATCTGAATATAGACCTATCATATGACCCAGCCATCCAACTCCTGGGAATTTACCCAAGGAAAATCAAATCAGAAAATAGAAGTTATCTCACTCACCCCCATATTTATTGCAGCTCAATTCACAGAAGCTAAGACATGGAATCAACCTAAATGTCCATCAACTGAAGACTGGATAAAGAAATTATGTGATACGTACACCAGAAAATACTAGACAGTGGTAAAAATAATGAAATCTGGTCATTTGGAATAAAATGGATCAATCTAGAAAACATCTTATTTAGTGAAATAACCCAGTCCCAAAGGGACAAATACCATATGTTCTCCCTGATCTGTGATAACAAATAGAGCACCTAAAAGGAAATCTGTACAAGTGAAATTGACACTTTGAGAAGCAATGACTTGAACAGCCCTTGTCTTGTCTATAGAGGAACAGGCTTTTTTCTTTCTTTTTTTTCTTAATGGAGGATGGGGCTGGGAATGGAAGAGGGAGGAAGAAGTGGGGTGAGAATTGGGGTGGGATGGTGGGTATTGTAGGAAAAATCACTATGCTCCTAAAGTTGTACTTATGAAATTAGAACTCATTAAATGAAAGTTTCTTTGGGAAAATAAAAACACTGATCACAAAGTGCTAGAGATAGTTCTCAATAAAAGGTGTAGTAACTTAAAATAATATATCTACTTGCCATCAAAAGTAGCCTGATATGAAGTACAAGGATTATATAAGTAAATTTAATCAATCAAAATACTAATTTAAATCATACTGGTTTTGCCTATAATATAAAAAATATTAGACAATCTTTAGTTTTCCCAAGCTCATATTAAGGTACCAGTACTAACACTATTTTGATGCCTCAATTGAAATATCAGATGGCTTTTCCTTATTCTCGTCACTTTTAAGTGATTATAATTTTTAAAGCTATTAATATATCAAATAATACAATTTATTCATTGAATTGACATTAAAACTTCTCCAATACATTTTGGGATACAAAAACTTAGAAATACACATAGATTATATATTTCAAAAGATATGAGTACTACTGTACAATTATAATGAGTAAATTTTTATTCTCTTACCTGATAATTTCTTAATGAGGAACTAAGTTGAGCTTCTATATAAAATATTGAACCTCAGCATTAAGGTACCTTCATGGCAATGCATCAGTTGAATTCATTTGAAATTATAAAATGTCTATGTTCAACGGAGCATTTAAAATGATGCACAGCACAGGCTAATTTATTAGAGTAACGTCAAACTAAATCTCGATTAGAGGAAATAAAACACAATTAATCGTTTTGTGGAGAGTCCTCAGGGTCAAGACAGAACAGACTATTAATACTTCACAATCATACATTTCCACTACAAATTTGAAGATAAATACTTTGCTTTTCGCATCCAATCTTAGGTAATTGTTTCAGTTTTATGTACTTTTCCACATAAAAATAAATTTTAACTTCTCAGATAGATCTCCATTTTAAGGTCATTATTTTAATGAGACACTGTCCAAGATACCCATTAGTAATTATTTCCCACACCAGTTCTATTCTTTGATGCATTATTTCTCTATTTATGCAATACAGCCCTAGGTCATTCCTGTGAAAGCTAGAGAGTTTTAAAATGAATCTGAAAAAAACTAATTTTAAATGTTCTACATGATCCTTCATAAATGCTCACCATATCTTATATAACTGTTTTAGCATATTGGGCTTAGATTTGTACCTATCACAAGTGTGTCTTATTTATAGCATTTTTGGATTATTATAAATATTATAACACAAGGATAGACTATATATTAGGCAACAATAACACAAGGATAGACTATGTATTAGGCAACAAGTAAATATCCATAAATGCAAAAAGATTAAAATCATACCATCTTTCTTGGCAGATCACAAAGGAATAAAACTAGAAATCAACAAGATGAAAATGGGGCCAGCATTGTAGCATAGCAAGTAAACTTGCTCATGTGATGTCAGCCACTGCCTGCAGTGCCCACATCCTATACCAGTGCTGGTTGAAGTCCTGGCTGCTCCACTTCCCATCCAGCTCCCTGTTAATGTGCCAGGAAAGAAACAAAAGAAGGCCCAAGTACATGCATCCCTGCAGCCACATGGGAGACACAAGAGAAGCTCCTGACTTTGGATTGGGCCAGCTATGGCAGGTTGCCATTTAGGGAGTGAATCAGCAGATGCAAGATCTCTTTCTGTCTCTTCCTCTACCTCTGCCTCTCTGTAATTCTATCTTCCACATAAATAAATAAATCTTAAAAAATAGATTTATTTAAGAAATAAATTTAAAACCTGAGATTATGAAGTTACAACAGGAAAATGTAAAGGAAACACTGCAAGACATTAGTGTAGGTGATAATTTATTAGATAAACCACCAAAGCACAAGAAACAAAAGCAAAACCAGACAAATTGATTATATCAAATTCAGAAGCTTCTGCATATGAAAGGTAACAAACAACAGAGTGAAGAGACATCGAATAGAATGGGAAAAACATATGCAATCTACCTATCCAACAAAGGATTAACATCTAGAATATATCAACAACTGAAAACAACCTCAACAATTAAAAAAAAATCTAGTGAAGAATGGGCAAAGGCCTTCAACAGACAATTCTCAAAAAACAAAATGAAAAGAAAAAAATACAAATAGCCAACAAATATTTAAAAAAAAGCTTATCATCACTAGCCATCAGGGAAATGGAAATGGAAATCGAAACCACAATGAGATATACCTCACCCTTGTCAGAATGACTATTATCCAAAACAGAGAGAGCAACAAATGTTGGCAAGGATGTAGAGACAGGGGAACTATTATACACTGTTAGTGGAAATATGTGCATTAATGTAGCTACTGTGGAAACATTATGGGTATTTCTTCAAAAATCTAGAAATAGACTTGTCATATGATCCAGCATCCCCACTACTAGCTGCATACTGGAAAGACATGAGCACTTTGTATCAGAGAGACACCTGTACCACCATGTTATAGCAGCACTGTTCATGATAGCCTAAGTATAAAATCAACCAGGGTGTCTATAACCAGATGAATGGAAAAAACTGATATGGTATATTTACACAATGTAATACTATTCAGGTATAAAAAAATTCTACAATTTGCATTAAAATGGATGTAGCTGGAGGTCGTTATATTGATTGAAAGAAACCAAACACAGAAAGATAATTACTGCATGTTCCCCCTTATATGTGAGAATTAAAGTTTAATATAAAGAAAAACAAAATAAAGAAATGCTTGCTTCTATCAGTATGGTTGCAAATAAATTTTGTCAACTTTATGTCTTTGTTAAACATATTTAAGAATGATATATTGTTAGATTTTAATTTTTTTGTAATTATTTGTAATTATTTTTTGTAATTATTAGTACAAATAGATTTCATGTATTTTGTGAATACAATTCTCAGAATATAATGATAGTTTTTTCCTTTGCCTATCTCCCTGCCTCCTTCCTTTCTCCTTTTTTTAAAAAATTTTGTTTTGTGATAACATACTTTACATTAGCTTTATAATCACAGGTTTAATGCTACTCAAATTAAGAGTTTAACCAAAAAAATTTACTGTATATGAAGGAAATTGACATATTTTCTTTTGATCATTGTTATAGCCCTTGCCTGTATTCTTGCTAAATTCTGGTCTTTTTATTTTTTACTTGTTGAACTCCTTAATTAGTGAAGAATTAAGCCTTTGACTATAATGTACATTTAAACATGTTTTCCCAAATAATTTTCAGGAAGAAAGAATGAAAGAAAGGAGAGAAAAATGGAAGGAAATAAGGAAAAATGGACAATAATCCAGTTAAGACATGGGCAAAGGACTTGATAGGCATTTTTCAAAAGAGGAAATTCAAATGGCCAACAGGCACTTGAAAAAATGCTCAGGCTCTCTAGTCAGATCAGGGAAATGCAAATCAAAAACACAATGAGGTGTCACCTCACTCCAGTTAGAATGACTCTCATACAGAAATCAACAAACAACAAATGCTGGCAAGGGTGTGGTGAAAAAGGTAAGCTTAACCACTGTTGGTGGGAATGTAAACTGATGCAGCCACTGTGGAAGACAGTATGGTGATATCTCAAAAATCTGAATATAGACCTGTCATATGACCCACTTCTCACTTCTGGGAATTTACCCAAACCAAAAGAAATCAGCATCTGAAAGAGTTATCTGTACCCCCATGTTTAAAGCAGCTCAATTCACAATAGATAAGATATGGAATCAAACCAACTGATGACCAGATAAAGAAATTATGCTATATATATGTGTGTATATATATATATATATGTATGTGTATGTATATGTATGTATATGTATATATATGTATGTATATGTATGTATATGTATATGTATGTATATGTATATATGTATGTGTGTGTATACATATATATATATATATATATAAATAGAGTACTAAGCTGTAAAAACAAAAATGAAATCCTGTCTTTTGTAATAAGATGGATGTGACTGGAAACCATTATACTTAGTTAAACAAGCCAGTCCCAAAAAGACAGATTTCATATATTTTCCCTGATCTGAGGTAACTTACAGAGTACCTAAAATATATTTTTTCATAGAAATGATGTGTCTTACTTATTCAACTATTTATTAGAAAGGGAGGGGGAGGGAGGGAGGGAGGGAGGGAAGAAGAAGGAGAGGGAGAGGGAGAGGGAGAGGGAGAGGGAGAGGGAGAGGGAGAGAGAGAGAGAGATAGAGAAAAGAGAGATCTTACATTCTCTGATGCATTCCACAGCTGTTTACAAAAGCTGGGGGTTGCCCAGGCTGAAAACAGGAGCTTGAGTTTCTCAATTCTGTTCTACCACATGGGTGGTAGGGATTTAAGTACTGAAATCATGACTTGATACCACCCAGGGTACACATTAACAGGAAGCTGAAATGAGAAGCAGGGCCAGGACACAACCCAGGCACTCTGATATGGATTGTGTATACTCTAAGCAGTGACATAGTGGCTATTCCAAATGCCAGCCCCAATTTTGATCTCTAAGCAATAATGAAGTGTCTGACATACCCACTGCAGCAGCCTCTATTTCCCCAAATTTTCACGTCTCTTTTCTTATATCCTCTGCTGTAAGGTAACACTGTCTCTTTCCTATTAAAATATGAAGGCTATTTCTTGACTCACTTGAATCTGATCAATTAAATGTTATTAAAGTGATGCAAAGCTATAGTGACTATGATCTTTAAAATGCTCTAGCAGGCTATATGTTTCTAGGTGCCCTATGGAAATTACAAATACCCTTAGACAAACATGCCATTAACAAAAAAGATAAATGTCTACATCTCAGGAATCCCATAGAAAATGAGATGAAATATAAAGAAATAAAGAGGGCAAGAGCATTGTGGCACCAGATGTTTAGGTAGGAGATTATGTGGAAGTGAATTTACCAGTTTTTAGCATCTCATCACTGGCCAGAAATGAACTTCAAGGTGGGCTCTTCCACAAAATCATGAACAATTGGATTATTTTATTTTAAGCCACTAAATTTAGATTGATTAGTTAGTTGTGCAGCAATTGACATAAAAGACAACCATACTTATATGGAAGAAATATAAACATGTAATGAAAACATAACTGGATTTTATTAATCGGGAATACTAGATCAACAATTAAAATTAGACCGTGTGATGTACTTCCATTAGTTCTTCACTATTTAATACCTTTCAGGAATTGACCTTTTCCCCAGATAATGGTGTCCACACCATTATTACTCCACATTCCTGTTCCACATTCCTGTTCCACTCCCCCTGGATATAGTGATCAGGTTAAAGTTTATATAAACATGGGTAACAAGAATCCTTTTTCATGGGATTATTACTGATTCTAGGAAGTGGGCAATCTCTCCTTTTGAAATGAATGTAACTAAGAACGAGGTTATTCTTGGGCTGCTACTGTCTGTATTACAGCCAATGTGTGAGAAAGCTTGCCTGAGAATTAAGTTAAAAAATATATAAAATGGATCAAAGTGAACAAGAAAGAGACAGACAACTGATGACATCTTTTGAACTCTAAGACCTAGTCATGCCTTAAGCAAGATCTTTCCCTTTGATTTCACACATATTCAAGCAGCAGAGAATCTTTTTTTTTCTTGAACTAGTTTTAACTGTTTTTTTACCCTGAAAACTAAAGACCTGACTAATCAAACTATATAGGACACTATGTGACCTTTGAGGGTGGAAAGGAATCATAACAGATCCTCACTACCATAGATTTAATATCTAGTTAAATATGGACTGAAGATTGTACCAAATTAATTTAAAAGCAACTGCTGAGCACCAAATGTGCAGATAGATACTTATGTATACATTTGTTTTCCTATATGATATTTTGAATGAATTAAAAATAAGTTGGGAATTTTCATATTATGAGATGTTTTAAATGCCACTGATACCAGAATGAAAATTTGAGTAAATACAGAGGAAGTAATTACCAAGAGTCCCATGGAATATATATTTGTCAAATACTGGGAAATTAAAATTCTACTGGAGTATTAGCTCTTCATGTTCTTAATCACCAGTGCAAATCTCTTCCATAAATTAGACAATGTACCCATTACATTTTTTTCAACATTATTTTGTTTTTCTTTCCACTAGATGACCAGATGAAACATAAGGTTAAATTGTCTATACTTATCTTGGGGGTCAATTGCATTCAGCAGCATTGCAGAGAAAAAAATCTAATCACTTTGCTTCTCAATTCCAAAAGTTATTCAGCATTGAACCCGAGACTTGTATAGATGAGTGTATCAAATCCATGTGACTGGCACTTTCTTCTTCTACCATGAGATCCAGCAGAATGATATCACAGGGTAAAACCCCTCTATCCTGGAGCAAACAGTGTTCTTTCTTTCACTGACTAGTTTATATGTAATTATCAATTCATAGTTTCCTCAGCTGTGTCAATCTCCTCTTAATATCTTAAGTATCTAATAACTTCCTCCTCTTGAAGAACCATCACCCTGTATCTTTTGATTCTCCACAATATGGGATTGATGTTCACCAAGCTTAAAACATATCTGACCCGCAGAGTAGCCCAGGAGTCCACCTGAGACTGCTCAGGTCCATAAGAATGGAGCAAAGAGAAAGGAGAAGTGGAGGAGGAACAGTGGAAGCGCAGCCGAAAGTCCAAATGAGGAGATTGGCATCCTCTCCCCCACCCAGAAAACCAGGTGACAGGTCACAAGTCCGTGGAGCTGTGGATAGTGGCAGGCAGGGAAGCTTGGCAAACTGCATTTGAAGCTCCAAGTGGGAAGAAAAAGAAATTATAGGGGAACAAGAGGAGAGGTTGGGCACACCATGGTCCATCTAAGTCTCCCTCTTCCCCCAACCTGGACCTAGAGCCAGTGGAGAGAAGCCATATAGATAGTTTACATTTTCCAGTGTAAGCAGGGGTTGCTGTGTTTGCACACACCCATCAATTGTGGGGGCCACCTACAACAACCCCAAACCAGGAATGAGGATCACAACATTTCAGTGTTTTCCTCCCCACAACCCAAACTGTACAACAAGGAATAGTCCTAGACAGTGAAAACCCGAGCTCATTTCAGGCACCAGTTAGAAGTGAGCGGGGGCCCTAGTAGGCAGGGCTTAGTGTATCAAAGCCCTGGTACCTACCTCCATCACAATATAGAAGTAAACAGGGCTCCAGGAGGCAGGGCTATGTGCTTCCATTTGCAATGCACATAGCAGCTCATAGATGAGGGAAATCATACCACAGGCACAAAGTCACAAATTAAAGATAAAATCAACCAGAAATTCCAAAGAACAAAGGAAAAATCCCGAATAAGAATAAGGAAGACTTTATGAACTCCACAAAGGAGCAATACTCTTTAAAGGAGCTCTTTAATAATGGAGGTTGAAGAAGAAGAGATTGAAGATATTCAAAAAAAATTAGAAATTTAATAGTCAGATTACTTAGAAGCAATCAGAAAAAAAAATCATGATCTAAATGAAAGACATTCCCAAGAAATTGAGACTTTAAAGAGAAGACAGAATGAAATCCAGGAAATGAAGAATTCAACAGATCAAATAAAAAATGCAGTGGAAAGTCTTAGAAATAAAAAAGATGAGACAGAAGAATGATATCAGAACTAGAAGAAAAATTTCCGAAAATAATACATCAGATCAAATACAAGAAGAAATTAGAAAATTAAAAATCATGGTTGGAGAATTACAAGATTTTATCAATAACTCAACTTATAGATCCTATGAATTCTAGAAGGTGTGGAAAAGATAACAGATTAGAAGGCCTTCTTAGCGAAAGAATAATGGAGAACTTCCCCAATCTGGAGAGAAAGAGACATCCAAGAACAAGAAACACAGAACTCCCAATAGGCAAGACTAGAAGAGAACTTCACAATGATACATTGTAGTAAAACTCACCTCAGTGAATCACAAAGAACATATCTTAAAATGTGCACAAGAGAAATAACAAATCACATTCAGAGGAAACCCATTTAGACTCACTTTGGACTTCTCATTGCAAACCCTACAGGCAAGAAGACAATGCCAAGATATATTCCAAGCTGAAGAGAAAAAAACTGTCAACCCAGAATACTGTACTTTACAAAACTCTCATTTATGATTGAAGGAGAAATATGGATCTTCCACAACAAGCAGAAATTTAAAAGAACTTGTAAATACTTGCCCAGCCCTAAAGAGATGCTCAAGGAAGTGCTAGACAGAGAAACACAGAAACAGGAACTTTCCTACAATATAAGAACTCAGAAAATGACCCAGCAAAAGTACAAATGATATCGAAAATACATAAACACATGGCAGGGCAAAGACAGTATTTAACAATAGTCACAAGGAATGCAAATGGTCTCAATTCTACAGTTAAAAGACATGGACTGGCTGCTTGGATTAAAAAAGAAACCCCATCTATTTGCTACCTATAAGAAACAAACCTTACCAACAAAGATGCACACAGACTGAAAGTGAAAGGATGGAAAAAGATAATCCATGCTAACAGAAACCAAAAAAAGAGCTGGTGTTGCCATCCTAACATTAGACAAAACAGACTTTAACACAAAAACTATTAAAAGAGACAAAGAAGGACAGAATATAATGATTAAAGAATTAATTCAACAGGAAGATGTTACTATTATAAACGTGTATGCACCTAATTACAGGCTACCTGGCTCTTAAAAAGAATTGTTAAGGGATTTAAAGGGAGATACAGACTCAAATACAATAGTAATGGTGACTTCAATACCCCATTTTCAGCAATGGACAGATAAACCAGACAGAAAGTCAATAAGGATACAACAGAGTTAATCAACACCATAGAGCAAACAGACTTATCATATATCTAGAGTCTTCCACACTGTAGCCACACATTCTTCTTAGCAGTGTGTGGAACTTTCTCTAGGATTGACCATATGCTAGGCCATAAAGTAAATCTCAGTAAATTCAAAAAAGTCAAAATTATCATGCATCTTCTCAGACCACAATGCAATGAATCTGGAAATCAGGAATCTGGAAAACCTAAACAGACCCATTACCTTACAGAAATTGAATCAGTAATAAAGACATTCCCAACAAAGGAAAGCCCAGGACCAGATGGCTTCACCACTGAATTCTACCAGATATTTAAAGAACTTACTCCAATTCTTAAGTTATTCAAAACAATTGAAAGGAAGGGAATCCTCCCAAATTCTTTCTATGTAGCCAGTGTCACATTAATTCCAAAGCCTGGAAAATATATAACAGAGAAAGAGAACTATAGACCAATTTCCATGATGAAAATAATGCAAAATCTTTCACAAAATTCTGGCCAATTGAATCCAACAACACATCAGAAAGATCACTCACCTGGACCAAGTGGTATTTATCCCTGGTATGCAAGGATGGCTCAACATTGGCAAAACAATCAATTGGATACATCACATTGACAAACTGCTGACAAAAACCATATGATTATCTCAATAGATGTAGAGAAAGCATTTGACAAAATAGAACACCCTTTCATGATGAAAACTCTAAACAAATTGGGTTTAGAAAGAACATTCCTGAACACAATCAAGGCAATTTAAGACAAATCCACAGCCAGCAGTATATTGAATGGGAAAACATTGGAAGAATTCCCACTGAGATCTTGAACTAGACAAGAATGCCCACTATTGCCATTGTTCTTGAATATTGTCCTGGAAGTTTTAGCCAGGACCATTAGGCAAGAAAAAGAAATCAAAGGTATATAAATTGGGAAGAAGAAGGCAAACTATCCCTATTTGCAAATGCCATGATTCTATATATATGGTATCCAGAAGACTCCACAAAGAGACTACTGGAACGCATGGAAGTTTGGTAATGTGGTAAGATATAAAATCAATACACAAAAATCAATAGCCTTTATATACATAGACAATGCCACAGCTGAGAAAGAACTTCTAAGATCAATCACATTCATGGCTGGCGACGTGGCTCAGTGGCTAATCCTAAGTCTGTGGCACTGGCACCCCGGGTTCTAGTCCCATTTGGGGCACTGGATTCTGTCCCGGTTGCACCTCTTCCAGTCCAGCTCTCTACTGTGGCCCAGGAAGGCAGTGGAGGATGGCCCAAGTGCTTGGGCCCTGCACCCACATGGGAGACCAGGAGGAAGCACCTGGCTCTTGGCTTAGGATTGGCACCAGCTGCAGAGTGCCGGCCGTGGCAGCCATTTAGGGGGTGAACCAACGGAAAAGGAAGATCTTTCTTTCTGTCTCTCCCTCTCTGTCTAACTCTGCCTGCCAAAAAAGAAAAAAAGATCTATCACATTCACAATAGATACAAAATCAATCAAATACTTTGGAATAAATTTAACCAAGATATCAAAGATCTCTACTATGAGAATCACAAAACATTAAAAAAGAAATGAAATAAGATACAAAAAAATGGAAAAATCTTCCATGTTCATGGATTGGAAGAATCAATTCATCAAAATGTTCATTCTGCAAAAGCAATTTACAGATTCAATGTGATACCAACCAAAATATCAAAGACATTCTTCTCAGATCTAGAAAAAAAATGATGCTGAAATTCATATGGAGGCACAGGAGACCTCAAATAGCTAAAGCCATCTTATACAAAAGCACAAAGTTGGAGGCATTACATTACCAGATTTCAAGACATATTACAAGGCAGTTATAAATAAAACAGCCTGGTACTGGTACAAAAACAGATAGATAGACCAGTGGAACAGAATAGAAATGGCAGAAATCAATCCAAGCATCTACAACCAACTTATATTTGACTAAGAGCTAAAACCTATCCCTGGAGCAAGGACAATTTTCTCAACAAATGGTGCTGGGAAAACAGGATTTCCAGATGTAGAAGTATCAAGCAAGACCCCTACCTTACACCTTACAAAAAAGTCCACTCAACATGGATTAAAGATCTAAATCTAAGACCTGACACCATCAAAGTAATTGAGAAAATTGGGGAAACCCTGCAAGACATTGGCACAGAAAAAGAGTTCTTGGAAAAGACTCCAGAGGCACAGTCAGAGCCAAAATTAACAAATGGGATTACATCAAATTGAGAAGCTTCTGTATGACAAAGAAACAGTCTTGAAAGTGAAGAAGCAACCAAAAGAATGGGAGAAATTATTCGCAAACTACACAACTGATAAAGGATTAATAACAAGAATCTACCAAGAGATTAAGAAACTCCACAACAACAAAACAAACTACCCAGTCGAGAAACAAACAACCCAGTTAATAGATGGGCAAAACACTTAAACTAGATATTTTTCAAAAGAGGAAATCCAAGTTGCAAACATATACATGATAAAATGTTCAGGATCACTAGCTGTCAAGGAACTGCAAATCAAAACCGTTAGATTGGCTTTCTTACAGAAATCAACAAACAACATATGCTGTTGAGGATGCAGGGGAAAAGGGACCCTAATCCACTGTTGGTGGGAATGTAAACTGGTAAAGCCACTATGAAGACAGTATGGAGATACCTAAAAATCTTAATATAGATCTATCACATGACTCAGCCATCCCACTCCTGAGAATTTACCCAAAGGAAATGAAATCAGTAAACAAAAGAGCTATCTGCCCCTCCATGTTTATTGCAGCTCAATTCACAATAGCAAAGACAATGGATCAACATAAATTCCTGTCAACCAAAGACTAGATATATAAATTATGGGATAGGTACACTAGGGACTACTACACAGCCATAAAGAAAAATGAAATCTGGTCATTTGCAACAAAATGGATCAATTTGGAAAACTTCATACTTAGTGAAAAAGGCCAGTCCCAAAGGGACAAATACTTTTTGTTCTCCCTAATCTGTGGGAACTAATAGCACAGCTAAAACTGTCGAAGTAAAATTAATACTTTCAGATGCAATGACTTGAACAGCCCTCATCTTGACTGTTGAGAAACATTTTTTTTTAATTTTTATTCATTTTTTCTACTTCATACTATATGTTGATCTCTTTACTTAACATAGAGTTAACCATATGTATATAAAGTCAATTTAAAATAGATCTCAGTAAAAAATAAGAGGGAGAATAAGGGAGGGATCAGGAAGTTTATAACTGTAAAGCTGTAGAGTTCTGCATACAGTCCTATGGACTTACTTCCAAGGGTATTTAAAACTTGTCATGGGACTCCAAATCCCATTAAAATTGGTGGTAAAAATGCCATCTTAATTATTAAAGTGAATACATAGGTCAGATTAAGTCTTAAAGAGATTATATAAATAGCATCAAGAGTCTGGTAATAATAATAAACAGAATTAAAAAGGAGGGAATGTCCGACATAGAAACAGTTCATATAGCAGACTCATAGAATGACAATCACTTTAAGTAACACTCTGACCTCAGAATCAGCCCATAAGTCATTTGGAGTTGGCTGAAATGCCTATGAGAGAATTTGAGGCATGGAAAGCCAAGACACTGTGGCAAAAAATTTTCTACATGAAGGATCTCTGTGAGTGAGCCCCCAGTGGAAAGAAGGGGCCATCAGAGAAGGAGGTACTATTCTCTGAAGGTTGGAGTGACTTTCCACTTTGCCAATGGCCTTCTCTAAATACTTATGGAGTTTGTGGTCACAAAAGTCTTTCATAGCCTTGGCAGCTCATGGAAAGAGCCAAGGGTGATCAGTGAAATCATAAATAATAGTGCTGTTAATTGTTAAATTAACAACAGTAGCCACAGTGTAATTACTCCTCATGTAGGACCTCTGTTCTTAATGAGTTGTACTATGAGAATTAACTGCAAAACTTGTCCTCAAACAATACTTTATACCTTGTGTGTGTGTGCGGGGGGGGGGGTAAACTGTTGAAATATTTACTTAGTATAGAGTTGGTCTTATGTATATAAAGTTAATTATAAATTAATCTTATTGAAGAATGGGATGGGAGAGGGAGTAGGGGGTACAACGGGATTGGGGGTAGGAGGGTGGGTATGGGGGAAAAAACCACTATATTCCTAAAGTTGTACCTATGAAATTTGCATTCATTAAATAAAAGCTTTAAAAAATGTGATGTGTGTAGAACATTATTAGTAAAAATAACAATAATAGCAAATGTCAACATTGCTTAGTATACTCAAAAATTTTACTCAAGTCATACCTTTATAATTCTATAAACTTTATGTAGAAATAATCTTATATATAAATATTCTGAGATAAACGGTGTGTGATTTTTCTAACATCCTTGCTAGTAAGTGACATAGGTGGATTTTAGACGAGATCAGGTGCGTTCAGGGTGGTATGGCCATAGACATATAGGTGGATTTTAAATAGGTATTCTATTCTATTCTAAGTTCAGAAAAATTTTATTTGGTAACATAGCTTCCTCTTTCCATATATATGCTGTAATTACACAGTCTACAGCTTTTTATGCAAAAAAAGAATTCCCATTTATTTGCTTTATTATTTTTAATAGAAAGAGAACAGATTAAATGCATTTCATAGATACAATTCTAAGGGACAGTGATACTATCCTTCTCCCTTCCCCTCTCCTTCCATCACTCACTTCTCTCCTTGTTGTTGTTGAATTTCTTGAGCTTTCTATAGATTCTGGATGCTAACCTTTTTTCAGTTGTGCAGTTTGCAAATATTTTATCCCATTCTGTTGGATGCCTCTTGACTTTGCAGACTGTTGTAGTGATGAAGCTTGATGTAATTCCATTTGTCAACTTTGGCTTTGATTGCCTGTGCTTTTGAGGTCTTTGCCTATGCCAATGTCTCACAGAGTTTACCCAATGCTCTCTAGTAATTTGATTCTATCAGGTTATACATTTAGTTCTTTGTTCCATTTTGAGTGGATTTTTGATGCTATGTTCATTTATTTAGGTTTTTGATCCATTTTGAGTGGATTTTTGTGTAATATGTAAGGTAGGGGTCTTGTTTCATATTTCTACATATGGAAATCCTGTTTTCCCAGCACCATGTGTTGAAGAGACTGTCCTTGCTCCACAGATTGATTTTAGCTCCTTTGTCAAAGATGAGTTGGTTGTAGATGTGTATGTAGACTGACCTCTGGAGTTTCTATTCTGTTTCATTGGTCTACACCTTTCTTTTTGTGCCAGTACCAAGCTGTTTTGATTATAAATGCCCTATAATATGTCTTTAAATCAGGTTTGATTGTCTTTAGAAGGCATTACAAATAGATCCCATCCTGTGTGATTGGAGACAGTTCTATCTTCTTTAATGACAAATTTTGTTTATTTTTTTTAAAGATTTATTTATTTTACTTGAAAGTCAGAGTTACACAGTGAGAGGAGAGGCAGAAAGACAGAGACATCTTCCATCCGATGGTTCACTCCCCAAATGGCCGCCGATCCAAAGCCAGGAGCCAGAACTTCTTCCAGGTAACCCATGCTGGTGCAGGGGCCCAAGGACTTGGGCCACCCTCCGCTGCTTTCCCAGGCCATAGCAGAGATGGACCAGAAGAGGAGCAGCCGGGACTAGAACCAGTGCCCACATGGGATGCCGATGCTTCAGGACAGGGCATTAACCCACTGCACCACAGTGCCAGCCCCAATTTTGTTTCTTTAATTTTTGCAATAAAGTACTTTTCAATTTACTTTATAATAACAGGTTTAAGGCACCACTAACGATAGTGTTCAACCAGGAAAAAGTAGGAAAAGTTCCACAGGAATAGAGACAACAGCTATGAACAATAATCAAATCGTAAGACATCAGTTTCATTCTTATATTTTAAAAGTATAGTATAACTACCATTTGGGGTAAGTCAGCTTAAGCTTGTCCCAAATTGTACATCTTCTCCCTCTCTTATTCCCACTCTTATATTTAACAGAGATCTCTTTTCAGTTAAATTTAAACACCTAAGAATAATTGTGTGTTAATTACAGAGTTCAACCAATAGTGTTAAGTAGAACAAAAAAAAAAATACTAAAAGGGATAAAGTATTAAGTTGTACATCAACAGTCAGGACAAGGGCTGATCAAGTCATCGTTTCTCATAGTGTCCATTTCACTTCAACAGGTTTCCTTTTTGGTGCTTGGTTAGTGGAGTTAGAAACTTGCCTGGAGATTCCAGTTCAATCCCATCAAGGAGGCATGTACCAATGCCATCTCACTAGTCCAAGTGATCAATTTCACTTCACAATTGATCATAATGATAGATCGAAGTGTCAAAGGGATCACATAAACAAGAGTAGTGTCTGTTAATACTAACTGATAGAATTAAAAAGGGAGAGAATGATCCAAAATGGAAAGTGGGATACACAGCAGACTCATAGAAGGGCAGATGTCCTAAACAGCACTCTGGCCTCAGAATCAGCCCTTAAATCATTCAGATCTGGCAGAAGAGCCCATGAGGCATGGAAAGCCAAGACACTCTGGCAAAGAAAACAAAAAGACCTAAATGAAAGATCTCTGTGAGTGAGATCCCAGTGGAAAGAACAGGTCATCAGAGAAGGAGGTACCTTTCTCTGAAGGGAGGAGAGAACTTCCACTTTGACTATGACCTTGTCAAAATAAGATCAGAGTCGGCGAACTCAAAAGGCTTCCATAGTCTTGGCAACTCATGACAAGATCCTAGGGTGATTACTGATGCCATAAACTAGAGTGTCAATTACTGATGCCATAAACAAGGAGTCACTGTGTACTTACTCCTCATGTAGGATCTCTGGCCTTAATGTGTTGTTCAATGTGAATTAATGCTATAACTAGTACTCAAACAGTATTTTACACTTTATGGTCTGTGTGCGTGCAAACTGTTGAAATCTTTACTTAATATATGCTAAATTGATCTTCTGTATATAAAGATAATTGAAAATGAATCTTGAATGTGAATGGAATGGGAGAGGGAGCGGCAGATGGGAGGCCTGCGGGTAGGAGGGAATTTATGGAGGGGAAAAAGCCATTGTAATCCATAGGCTATACTTTGGAAATTTATATTTATTAAATAAAAGTGAAAAAATAAAAGTATAGTATAATAGGCCTAGGTATCCTTGAAATGGAACATTCCAAAAAATATGAATTTCACATTATATCTATTACTAATGTTACTGTTAACCTAATAGTGTTTAACATATTTTATTTAAAAAATTTAACCAGTTGTGCCTATTATGTTATTGCAATCTAAAATAATGAGGTTCATTACTTTTCTTCTGTTCTTTCTGCACATTAATATTTATAACAAAGAAGTTACCCTGGAAAATATTTAAGAATCTTTGTTTAAACTAGATAAACAAGGACTAAAGATTCACTGCATGCTTTGGATACATATTTTGTTTATCATACACACAGATATTAAGGCGGTGCACATTTTTCTCAGTTGTACTTACCAGTTTTCCTTAAGATGATCATATTCCTTGTCTCACCTTATACAAACAGTAATATCTATGAATATCTCTTACCAGTGTTGAAAATGTATAGAACTGTTGATCCTAAGGTACTTGCAAAGGAGTTTGAGTGGTCATAATAGTATTTCTTTCACACTTCCAGTCATAAAGTAGGTAGATGATCACAAAAGGTTCTATGAATATTTTTTAAACCTGTAATAATTCAGAAAATTAAAAGGGGTGACACTGAAACTATATAAAATACAAGAAGCAAATAATTACTACTGGCTGTACTTTTCATTTTAAAAGTATCATCTCAGAAAAATTAAGAGTCTCTATCCTAGACACTTGTGATTTAAAAAGTAATAAATATTAATTGAATCATTCCTAAATGCTAGGTAAGCAGCACTGCATTTTCAATTATTTTCGTGTTTGTAATGAACTTCCCTGCCCGTTGCACCTACACTTACGAAAACAGTAACAGCACAAGGGTTATAATGTGTGTTTCTCATGCACTCTTTCAAAATCAATGTAGATATTTACTGTGAATGCTCATCTCAACTTCTCATTAGTGTAATAAAATTTATGAATTACCTTAAAATTCTTATAAATTAAATGGATGTTAAATGAAAAATACATGTGTACATTTTAGTTTATGTAATACAACATGACTATTTCAAAATACTGTGAAATGTTCACATTAATATTGAAATTATAAAATAAAGACTTAAATTATAAGTGCATATGCAGATTATCAAATTGGAAAGATTTACTATGATATTCAGTATTATCAAGAGTGTCAATTAAATTCAACTAAATACAACATGTCTAGAAAACAATGTATTCAAATATATTTACCAGAAAACATTATCAATGTGTTTGAAAAATGGATCAAATATACATTTTTAATTACTTAACCAAAAACATTGTAATGTTTATCTAAAATAAATTTTAAAAATTGTATTGTTTTTGGCAAAGTAAATGCAGTGTCTGTAAAAGCAAGCCAAGTGTGGGCAGTTAGCCTGGTTGTTAAGAAGCCAGTTAAGATGCCCATGTCCCATATCAGGGTGCCTTAGTTTGCTACCTGGCTCCAATTTCTTTTTTTTGACAGGCAGAGTTAGACAGTGAGAGAGAGACAGAGAATGGTCTTCCTTTTCCATTGGTTCACCCCTCAAATGGCCAAAGCCAGGAGCCAGGTGCTTCCTCCTGGTCTCCCATGGGGTGCAGGACCCAAGCACTTGGGCCATCCTCCACTGCCTTCCTGTGTCACAGCAGAGAGCTGGACTGGAAGAGGAGCAACCCAGACAGAATCTGGCGCCCCAACCGGGACTAGAACCTGGGGTACTGGCGTCGCAGGCAGAGGATTAGCCTAGTGAGCCATGGCGTCGGCCTCCAATTTCTAACTACAAGTTCCCACTAATGCAGACCCTAGGAGGCAGCAGTGATGCTCAGATAATTTTGTTCCTAGCACGCACATGGGAGACCTGGACTGAGTCCCCAGCTATAGTCTTCCCTGGCCCTGCCATTCCTCACCCTTGCTCTCTCTCTCTCTCTCCCTCTTCCTTTCTGTTTCTCAAATACAAACATCAGAAAGGGAACACAAAAACATATTAGGCTATTTCATTAAGCCTAAGTAAATAAAAGGAGTGAAAATGGTTAATATTAGGAGAAATGGTTAATATTCAGGAGAAAATGGTTAATATTAAGGAAAACACAAAGAGATCAATTTCTTTCTTTATGCATCTGACAATCTGTGGCTGTACCGTGTATGTGTGCATGCTTAGTTACTTGCTCATTTGAAGTGCCATTTCTACCAGGAGATGAGGCAATTCATTGTAGACATGTAAATAAAGAAAAAGTATTGGGAAAAATCTAGAGATTAATATGCTTTCTATATTCTGAAAGTAGTGCTGTGAACTACATGGTCTGCTTAACTTAGAGATGTAAAAGTTGGGGTGATTAGCATATTTATGAAATGCAATATAAACAAAATATGCTCCCAAACTTAAGAACTAAAAATTATTTTAAAAAAATTAAAGAGTAAAGGACCATTGAAATAGATAAAAATCTAAATCACAGTAATTAAAAATCTAGTATGCTTCATTCCAAAAATTTATTTAATGCTGAACAGTCCAGAATCATTTTTTATTTCCCTTTTATAAACACCCAGAGAAACGATTATTTATTTCCAACCGTGTATTTCAGAAACTATGCCTTTAAACTTTGGAAACATGCCAGTTTCTCTGCTAGGGAATCCCACATCAATGTTAAAACAAGGACCATCTGAGTTCTTGAACAAATACAGTAAGTAATTTCTAACTTTATCTACCTCTTCCACACACAGACATACATTACTGACCCATTAAACAACAGTACTGATATAGTGTTGGATGAACAAATATGGAGAGGTTTTACAATGTCATAGAGTGAAGGTCCAGGTATTCTCATAGGAGACTTCAGCCTCCGGCATTTTATTTCATGCACATTAATTCTGATATGTCACAAATGGAAGATGTATTTTTGAAAGGTTATGATATTCAGAGCTTACTACTATGATTCATATCCATTTATAGTTTATTCTATTGAGTGTTTTAAAGTGAGAAGAGGGCAGGTAAGGAGACACTCAATCCAGTACATGAAATATGGGAGGTATTTTGCAGGCAATTGCCCAGAGGCTTAACAACTTTCTTATAAAACATAGGAGTACCTAGGACAATAATAAAGATAAATTGTGAAAATTTATGCAGATGTCTCTTATAAATTAAGGCAAGCTATCTATTAAATTCTTAAATATTTTAAATCTCAGTAGACAGACACTAACAGAGAATGCAGACAGCAACCCTTTAATATATTTGACAAAGGACAAGTTGTCATCCTAATTTTCCCTCCTGGTTGCTCCATTTTCTTTTATCAGCATCTAGTTACCTCACTCCAGTCACTCTTGGTTTGTGCAAGAAGCCATTCACATCACTCATAAACTAATCTCCATCAGTCAGTCAAGGAAAATTGTTCACTGCGTCTGGATATAGATGATGTTCAGAAACACATTTATTACCAAATTGTCTTTGGTATTCATATTCTTAGAACTTATGATAAGAATAGCAAAATGTTCTTACTTATACAAAACAGATAGCATACTTTATATAGAGTGGCAGTCTTTCCTACTTTCTTTTGTCAGTAGCCTTTCCAAATATGCCATCAATCAGAATAGGGAAAAAAAATCTAGCGAGGGATGGGTGTTGTTTATTAATTATGACAAATATACTATGAGTGTTAATAATAAGGGATGTTAGCTAAGTGGGTGCTTTATGAAAAGTCTTTATTACTACCTATAAATATAAAAATTTCAAAATAAAATATTTGTAAAAGAATAGGGAATAACGATTGTAAGATAGAAGCTGAGTGCATTTTTGTATCATTTTGGACAATGGAACCAGAGAAAAAAAGAAATGATAAGAACATATGACTTGTCATAATTTACTTCTTAAAATTATCTTGGTACTAGAGTATCATCTACAGGTGCATCTATTTTATTTCCAAGCTTTATCTCTGTCAAACTTATAGAATTCTGCAATCATTAAGAAACTTCTAAGTAGTAAATTATGTAGCTACGGATATTTTAAAAATTTTTCAGCCCCACAAAGCACAATGAAAGACTTACTACATAGAATCAAGAATAAAATTTAAAATACGACCTTTATCTTGCTAAGATACATGCTTATATATATATATATATATATATACATAAAATCAGAGAATTTCATATCTGTTGTAAAAATTCATTTATTAAAATATATTGTAAATAAGTGGCCAAAGGCCGTATCATTTTTTTTAAAGATTTATTTATTTTATTTGAGAGTCAGAGTTACAGAGAGGCAGAGACAGAGAGAGAGAGAGAGGTCTTCCATCCGCTGGTTCACTCCCCAGATAGCTGCAACTGCCAGAGCTGCACAGTTCTGAAGCTAGGAGCTTCTTGCAGGTCACCCATGGGGGTGTAGGGGCCCCAGGACCTGGGCCATCTTCCACTGCTTTCCCAGGCTATAGCAGAGAGCTGGATTGGAAATGGAGCAGCAGGACTTGAACTGGCACCCATATGGAATGCCAGCACTGCAGGCGGTGGCTCTACCCGCTATACCACAGCACTGGATCCATTGTATCATTGCTTTTAACATTTTTTGATTCAACATATGTGTAAAACAGCTGTTAAAAAATTTACATAGTCATGATTTTTCCTGATTGGTTTTTCTTACTCATGTTAAATTCTAGAACAGAGAAGTACATGTATAACCTGGGAATTATAAAGCAATATAAACTATATCTATGTGAGGGTATTTCAAAAAGTTCATGGAATTAAAACATAAGTTCTATTAGTTATAAAATATGTTGAAATCCATGCAGTTTTTTTATTACGATTCATTTTCCATGAAATGTATAAAAATATCTTGTGTATGCTACTATATTTTTATATATTTTATGAAGTTTCCATTAGAATGTTTTGTTGTCCCTGTTTTCATAAAAGCCACAGAAGGCACAAAATGTGAATGATATATTATTATTATTTAACTAAAATGCTAGAATGCTTAATATCTTTTCAATCATCATTTGCTCTGCCCAAGCATCAATAAACCAATCGGGAAACAGATTGCTTTCTAAGGCCAAATCCATCTTCTTTGAAATGTTCTTTGGATTCAACATATACATGCAAATGTCTTTTAAAAACCTACATATTTAGCTGTAATTATTTCTTTATACAGAATTAGTTGTAATTTCTTCTTTACCTTTTATTTTATTCATATTGAGCTCAACAACAGGAGAGTATATGTAGAGTTTGAGATGATAAAACAATATAAATCAACTGTTATTACTAATGTAAATACTAGGTGCATGATATTGAAAGCAGAGGGTCTAATTAAAGTCTCATTTCTACATGTAACCAAATGACTGTGCAATGAGTGTGATATTTCATGGCTTATATATTTGATCTACAGAATTCAGAATATTATAACCCCCTCAAATTGTTCTTGTGATATTATAAGTAACAAAAGTAAATCACTTAACTCATTGCCTAGCATAAAGTAGCCAATTAATTAATATTAGTTGTCATTATCTCTGATGATAAAGTGTTCACCTTTAATTCAATTTTATAAAAGTAAAGCACACAATTAAAATATAATTTCTATCCTATTGTTCTCAGTGACTCCACTGGAAATGTAAGGTATGATTGGGAACAAGAGATAGAAGATGTAATTTTAGGTGTCATTAGAAGGGACTTACTTTGATTATCAACTCTATAAATCCTGTGAAATCTGAAAATGAATTACAATAAAATCTGCCTAGTGGATTTATGTGCTTTTTTAATTCCTGTTGGAAGTAGGAAAGGGGACGTTCCTCCTTATGAACATGGTACACTCAGGATCAGATGCCTCCCTCATGAAAAATGGTGTGCAAATCAAGAAGGATCCAGCAGAAGGCACAGTGAAGGCTGAGTATAAGCAGAGAACTAGAACACTCACCTGTGCCAAAGGTTTGCACTTGAAGATCTTCAGGGGAAGAACTCCTTAGGAACCCAGAGACACCAAAACAGAATCACTATTTGAGCATCAGTCAGTTATCAATTTTTCTGCTGGCTGTCTTTCTTGTTAGCCTCTCATTTTTCTCCACATCCCATCCAAATTTGGATTTATAAGAGCTGTCTAAGTAAAAGGAAAAGGGAGAACAAAAAGGGGGGTTATGAAACAATGTTATTTTAATCCAGGGTCATCTCTCTTAACTGGTTGGGTTACTGCTCAAGCCAGAACCAAAGCTGCGAGTTTCACATCACCTTACTTTATTCAACCAGTCTTCCTGAAAACGCTCCACCTTCCAGGTTGAGACTAGGCCAGATGTCATTTGTAGTTGAACTTAACATGTTATTCGATAAGCAGCTTGTAAATATTTTCTCCCATTTTGTCAGATACAAATATACTAACATGAAAGGTTCATAAAGGGCATAGGAGGGAAATTTTTGGAAGTCATTACTACCACATAATTATTTTATTTAAATTTAAAATTATAATAAAATAATATTCACAAAAATATATTGTTCACCTCCTGTAATTTACCATGAAGCATCTTGAATTTCTGCTTACATCCCTGTATGATGAGATAAATCTGCTGAAGTAAAATGTTGTGGGACATCATGCTTATCCACTTCATAGCAGCTTCTCCAGAAAATAGAATTGTGTCCAGCATTTACTTGATGTCTAATAAATATTCTAGTTGTTAGTAAGTACATAGTGCATTGATCTTGGAATCAGAAGACAGAAGGTCAATCTCAGTTCAAGTTTTCTCTTTTACTTACAAGATTGTTTTTTACCATGTTCTTGGTCCTATCATCTGCAATATAACGATGTGTGGCAAAATCAAGGATACTTCTTTACAAGTCAACTGTGATTTTAAAAACTTAGTTGCAAGTGTAACTTTTTAAAGAACGTGCTGAATGACATTTGATTGAGTTGGAGATGCCACAATCCCTAATCTCTTGATATCATCCATGTGGTTCATAATTCTCTATTCAATCTTATCTGACAAAGAGTATTTCCTCCCACAACTCAAAAACAGAAATTTACTCAAGTATTCAAGTGCTTTCACACAGCTGTCTAATATTCATGTGTTTTTGCCTTTTCTCAGAATTTTCAATATTTTTTCTTTATGTATTACATAAAGTTTAAAAGTGTCAAAATAAATTTTTTACATTTCTCCAGATTTTATCTTCTCTCAGAGCTTTCTGTCTGATTTTCTTCTCCTTTGACAGTGTTGAATGTATCATAATAAAATGGGGCTATAAATGGTGCTATATCAATTGTCATGTGTGCTTTTCCAATTAATTTTTTTTTTGACAGGCAGAGTGGACAGTGAGAGAGAGAGACAGAGAGAAAAGTCTTCCTTTGCCATTGGTTCATACTCCAATGGCTGCTGCGGCCGGCGCGCTGCGGCCAGTGCATCCTGCTGATCCGATGGCAGGAGCCAGGTACCTATCCTGGTCTCCTATGGGGTGCAGGGCCCAAGCACTTGGGCCATCCTCCACTGCACTCCCGGGCCACAGCAGAGGGCTGGCCTGGAAGAAGGGTAACCTGGACAGAATCCGGCGCCCCGACCGGGACTAGAACCTGGTGTGCCGGCGCCGCAAGGTGGAGAATTAGCTTAGTGAGCAGTGACGCTGGTCCCAATTAATGTTTTATAATAGATAACAGTATATAAGCTCATGAGTTTTTTATTCAGATATTAATTTAGGTTTGGCTTACACTGAATGAATATGATACTGATTATGTTATAAAAGACAAATAAATATATAGAAAAATCTTATTCTCATTACTTCATGCAATCTAATTTTCATTTTGTACAATATGGTTTAATTTTTTTTTACTTATATCTTTAAGAATATACATAGAATGAAATTTTACCTGAACGCCAGATATAAATTTCTTTTAAAAACTATATTGATAAACATCATAGGGTAGCTATTTATGATAAAACTGATTTTCAATTTTTAATTTGTAGAGTGAAAAAAGGAAATCTATCTGAAACATATGTACAAGTGAAATAATAGGGCCATCTAAAAGTGAAATGTTATTAATTTACTAATTATTTTGAAATATTTCAGATCTGCCACATATATATCTTAATTGTCCTTTTTAGATAAACTAAATCTGGAAGCTCTATCTATGTTTTGCAAAATAATGAATGGGGAAGTACCTATGCTGGAAAAGAAAGAAGAAATGATTGAGGTATCCTTGAGATGTACAGAGAGGAATGCGGATCATATAACACCATGTTTTGATACTTGGTCCCCTTGTAAATTCATGCTGCCATTTGTCATTTTTAATAGTATTAAAAAGTGAGACTTTAAGAGGTGATTAGCTCCTGGAGGCCTGATACTCAAGGAGGGTGCCATTGGAAACAGGCAAATGGGACCTCAATTGCCTTATCTTGCTCCTCCACTCTTATTCCTTATGAGGCTCTTCCCTCCAAAGGCACACCAAAGCTGCTAACAATTTCACCTTGGACTCTGGCCTCTGGAATAGTGAGCTAATATATTTCTGTTGGTAAATTATCCAGTTTGTTGTATTCTGTCATAGCAGCACAAAATAAACAAAATCAGCAACCATTTCTTTATGTGGAGAAAGCCAGGGGGGTCAAACATTGACTGTCTTTTCCAGAGAAGTAGAATGCTCTCTGGTGGGACAGAGACCACATTGTCTATTCTTTTCACTGGCATTCATCCTCAAGGCAATGGAAAAGAAATGAATTTAACTCAACTTCTGATACAAAGAATTCATAGTCTTAGCTCCAATTCATATCCCAAGTTTCAGAATCGACTATCCAATTACTGGATTATTAAAACAGGATTTAAAATACAGAATGAATAGACAAACATATATGAAACACTTGGAGAATATGCTATCAAAAGTTTTTTAAAAAGCATAAATATAGTAGTTCATTAAAGAAAACTGAATTATCACTGAGAGTGACAACAGTAAATAAAAAGCTGATGTTTAAAAGATTTTTTTTTAATGATTAGCTTTGTATTTCTTTCCTTGAGCAAGAAACTATGTATTGTTATAATTTTAGTGCACAGCTGTAAAAATATGTATGTCTGCTTCTCTTACTGAATATATGTGTATATATACAAACGTACATTTTTTTCTCCTGTAAGTTGTACTGAATCTGTATAAATGGTCCTTTGATAAAATTATTTATTAAAATCAGAATTCCATATTTTATATTGTGGATAATATAGTTAATCTATACAGATAAATTTATGCTACTGCATCTGGTTCACTAGTCAATTGATACAAAATTGATTTTTAGAATATTTCTTTTTTTGGGTTATTGAAGTTTTGTAGTGAAAAATCATCTCTCTTCTAGCTCAAAATATATAAAGTATTATAAGTTATCAATCATCTATTCTCTGAGCCAAATATTATATATGTTCCTTTAGTGATTCAAACTACAATATTGAGGTAGTAACCTTAAACACTGATAAAAAATAGAACTTCTTAACTTGTTGGTATTATTTCCCTCTAATATAATACTTTTGATATATTTTGCATTTGAAAACAAGTTTTGTGCTGTCAGAAGCAGAAAAATAGGTAAACTAAATCTCTAATAACAAAATTTCTTCAGTGTAATACTGAAAAATGTGTCAACCTTACTATACGTGATATTTGTAGCACTTGGGAAATTAATGATGAAATTTACCCTGCAATGATAGGGAGATAGCATGTTGGAGGTGTGTCCATACAATAGTATTTTTTGTCAATATGTTTGCTAAGGCTGTTACGACATACTCTGGTTTGGCTCTGAAATAAGCTCTATAATTCAATTTCTAAGAAGATAAATAGAAGCCAGTACCCTTTGTCTCTTCTGATTCATCAATAAATCCACCAATTTAATATTTATTGGGCAGTTTTCAACAGTACAGAACTCCATTTATGTCCTCTTTAAGACGTACACAAGTATGAAAGGCACATTTTCTCTTTCCAATATTACATTTTCAGCTCAAACAGCCTTGGTTCCAAAAAGTAGATATGTCTTAAGAGGCAACTGTAAAAAATTGGAGCCTGAATTATATTTTAGGGTTTTATTTTGGAAATACCTAGGTATTAAGAGAGTACATGGATGACTAAGAGCAGAAGAATAATTTCCAGTTATATTTTTAAAATTTTTTATTTATAAAAGGGAAATAAATTTCATGTATTTCATATATACAATTTTAAGAGCATAATGATACTTCCCACCATATTGTCCCTTTTGCCTTGTCTATCTTCTCCCTCCATCTTTCTTAATTTTTTTAAATTTTTACAATGACATGACTTCAATTTTCTTAATAATCACCAGCTTAACCCTCCTTTAAATACAGAATTCAACAAATAGTAAGTAGCAAAACCATTGTTCCTGAAGAGCACAGACAAGGGCTATAAACCATAAGCAAATTTGAAAATGTCAATTTTACTCACATACATTACATTGTATTGTGTACTCTGTATTTTGGTCACCACAAATAAAGGAAAACATGTGATACTTGTCTTTTGGGGACTGGTTTATTTCACTAAGTATAATGGTCTCTAGGTGCATCCACTTTGTTGCAAAAAAAGGATTTCATTCTTTTTTATGGCTGTGTAGGATTCTATAGTGTATATATTCCACATTTTCTTTATCTATTCACCAGTTAATAGATATCCAGAGTGATTCTGTATCTTGGCTATTGTGAGTTGATCTCCTATAAACATGGGGATAAACATAACACAGTCACATGCTGATTTCATTTCCTTTGGGTAAATTTCCAAGAGTGGATGGGTAGCTGTGTCATACATTAGATCTGTTTTCATATTTCTGAGGAATCTCCATATTGTTTTCCATAATGGTAGTATGAGTTTGCATTTCCAGCAGTGTATCAGGGTATCTTTTCCCCTACATTTTCATCAGCATTTTGTTATTTTTTTGATGTTTGGATGATGGCCATTCTAACTGAGGTGAGGTGAAATCTCATTATGGTTTTGATTTGCTGGCTAGGGATCCTGAGCATCTTTTCATGTGTCTGTTAGCCATTTGTATTTCATCCTTTCAAAAATGCCTGTTCGTATCCTTAGTCCATTTCCTAACTATGCGGCTTATTTTATTGTTGTTGATTTTCTTGAGCACCTTATATTTTCAGTTATTGATTATTTTTATTTAAAGAAACTGGCAGATTTTCTGTCCACTGGTTCAATCACTTCTGGCCTTTTGGCTAAGATCAAGTGTAGTATCTGTCTACTGATTCATTCTCCAAATGCCCACAAAAGCCATTTGAAATTAGGTGGAAGCTGGAAGATTTGAACTCAATCCAGGTCCTCTTTTGGGAGTTAGGGACCCAACTACTTGAGCTATCTCTGCTGTGTCCCACAGTACACATTAGCAGGATGCTGGAATTAGAAGCAGACCCAAGACACAATTCAAGGCCCTTTGATGTCTATCCTTGGGCTTGTTTTAGAGAGTAGATATTATAAAAATACATCAGTTGTAAAATCAGTAGTCATCAACCCAAAAACAAAGAGCAACATTCAAGTGAATATTTTCAGTATCCACTCATATTTAAGTAAGAAGGAAACCAAATTAATATTTAATTATTGAGGATATTTCCAAATTAGAAGTAAAAATAATATTTCTAAATAGCTAATACACAGTGAGTGTTGTGTGTCAAATAATACTCCAAGTATTTTTACAATATTTAATTTATATTTGGCATAAATCTATAGCTAATTATTAGTGACAACAATTTGCTTTTATTGCCCACCAGTGAAAACCACAGTCATTAGTCATATTTTTCATATTCTCCGTCACTTTCCTAAGAGAATGAATGTGTAAAATATTGTAAAGAATGAATAAAGTATAACTATAAATGTATATAGGAAAACACAATTTTCATTACTAAAAGTTCATATATATATCACTTTAAATTTTGTAGCTTGAAGGAACAATTTCCATTTTTATACTTGCCAAATATAATAAAATATTTAAAAACAAAGGGATCACATAAACAAGACTAGTGTCTGAAAACACTGATAGAATAAAAACAAAGGGAGAGAACGATATAACATGGGAAGTGGGATACACAGCAGACTCATAGAAGGGCAGATGTCCTAAACAGCACTCTGGTCTCAGAATCAGCCCTTAAGGTATTCACATCTGGCTGAAAAGCCCATGACAGTATTTCAGGCATGGAAAGCCAAGACACTGTGGCAAAAAAAAAAAAAAAAAAAAAAGAAAGAAATGGCCTAAATGAAAGATCTCTGTGAGTGAGATCCCAGTGGAAAGAACAGGTCATCAAAGAAGGAGGTACCTTTCTCTGAAGGGAGGAGAGAACTTCCACTTTGACTATGACCTTGTCTAAATAAGATAAAAGTCAGCAAACTCAAAAGGCCTCCATAGCCTTGGCAACTCATGACAAGAGGCTAGGGAGATTACTGATGCCATAAACAAGAGTGTCAATTTGTTAAGTCAACAACAGGAGTCACGGTGCACTTACTACTCATGTAGGAACTCTGTCCTTAATGTGTTGTTCAATGTGAATTCATGCTATAACTAGTACTCAAACAGTATTTTACACTTTATGTTTCTGTGTGGGTGCAAACTGTTGAAATCTCTACTTAATATATACTAAATTGATCTCCTGTATATAGAGAATTGAAAATGATTCTTGATGTGAATGGAATGGGAGAGGGAGTGGGAGATGGGAGGGTTGTGGGTGGGAGGGAAATTATGGGGGGGAAAAAGCCATTGTAATCCATAGGCTATACTTTCGAAATTTATATTCATTAAATAAAAGATAAATATATATATATATATATATATATATATAGCATGAATAAAGGTACTTAATTAATATCAATTAATTCCTTTTTGTTCAAAATTCCACAAAGATGTTGATGTGTATTGATCATTAAAAAAATCTGAAAGTTCTTTTTATATTTTAAATGTTAGGAAACAGAAGTCATTAAAGGGAAAAGCCTCAATAGGATACAATAAGACCTCAATATGGTCATAGTTACTTCATCTACCTAATCTAATGGTTACTTTCTATAAATCTTTTAATAACATTGTTTTTAGAGAGAAATTGGATATTACATGTACACACTACATCATACATTTAAAAAAAAAAACAATGCCTGAAAAATTGTCTGTTTTCCAATCAAGAGTTAAATTTATGAAGTTGTGTTAATAGATAAGGCAGTCCTCACTGATGTGCTGACATAAAGACAATTATAATCAGCCAAAGTAAGGATAGAAAGCCTATGTAAAATGTATACCTTCAGTGTTACCAAAGATCCTCCATATTCCAAAATAGTATAATGAGTAGCTAATAAAATGACTTCCCTATCTATAAATATAAGTCCAAAGAAAATATTTTTGTTGCTAAAAAGTCTCATAAACCATACTAAATCACTAGCAATGATTAAACAATCTATTTTGCTCATATTTGAATATTTTAATAGATTACAGCCCTAGTTACTCTTTACAGAAATACATTCTTAATAACACTTTGCTGTTTGGGATTAAATCCAAGGATATTTATAATAAAATGAATTCGTGCAGTCCAAGAATATTATATTACAAAGACTTCATTGCAGTCACATTCTAAATTTCAGTACAATGAAATAGCAAATAGTTTACTAAGCAATTAAATAAGAATGCTACATTTGTACCTTTTTTTCTTAAAAGAAAAACAACATGAAGTCTCCATTTTTAGTCAATCATTTATGGAATATAGTTAACTTGAATAATAAATTCTTACAAATGTCTGTTTCTCTCAAGACTCCTTACAGAGAAGAAACTATATGTTTCTTCAATAAACCTGTAAACAAAACTTTGAACTGATTTCTAAATCCACACATTTATCAGAGGGAATACTTGTTAATCTCTATACTTCTGTATTTTACTTCATATTAATAGACAACTATTGCCAAGGAATGTTGTAAATGTCAAGTTACCCCCATACCATGGCATATTACCCATTTTGCAAAACCTTAAAATGTTCCAGTTCCGAATTTATTGTCATCATTATGACATAAAAGAAAAACAGCCCATGGAAGAAGGGAATTGTAACCACTAATTCTGAAGTAGGTATGTGGGAAAAATTCTAGTAGTGTAATAGAATTGATGTTAGGCTGTGCTTATTTTGACTCTTGTTAGTGATATACAATATATCTCTTGCAGAATACATTCCATTATCAAGATTGCAAAGATTATATGTATCTATGTTGGAAACCTTTTATTTCCAACCTAATTAATAACAGAGCCCACTCTACATATGTTAGGTTTAAATTCAGTGCTCACTTCAGTTGTCTGAAAACAAAGCAAAAATATTAAATATAGTAAATATTTGAAAAATATTTGATAGAACCATGAGAATTGTTTTAAATTAAATGAAGAAACATGGCTATAGTCAGTTTCTCTATGTTTTGTTCATTCATGGTCAGAATAAGATACACTTCATAGAGGAAGATTTCACATCATCTACCAAAAAATTATCATAATGAGGTAAATTCAAGTCATCATGGAAATAGTCTTTTTCATTTTTCAAAATTTTTTCTTATAGTCATTACTGTAGCATTTTATGCTATAGCCACTATGTCTTATGACAATATTAGAAGAACATTAATATTCCTTCAGATTTATTTATGATTATATGTGCATGACAAGTTTATATGTATGAATAAACTCTATTATTCATTGCTCATTAATCCTAGGTCTAGGAAATGGGAATAAGACAGTGGAAACAGCAGTAGACAAGACAAATAAATATTTTGTGATATGTGTATGGGGGCAAATTGAGCAATGTTGAAGACATATGAAGGGCCAGTGGTGAGGGGATGCTTTTACTTTATTCATGGTAGTTAAAGTAGGCCTCCAAGTTATTCTTGTTCATGGAGCAAAGAGCTTGAAGAATGAGAGTGAGTCAATACATAACTAGGGAACTCTTATCTAGTTAGAAGGGGAAAGAAAGTATAAGTCAATATAATATATAGACTTGGCATACTTAAGGACTACAAGGAGTAGAGCGACCATGGGGAAGAATGAGGCTGAAAGTAATGAATGACAATGTGGGGGTGGTTGGCACTGTGGTATAGTGGGCTATGCCTCTGCCTGCAGCATCAGCATCCCATATAGGTGCTGGGCACCAGTTCATATACCATCTGCTCCTCTTCCAATCTAGCTCTCTGTTATGGCCTTGGAAGGCAGTATAATATGTCCCAAGTTCTTGGGCTCTGGACCCATGTGAGAGACTTGGAAGAATCACCCGGCTTTGGATCAGCCCAACTCTGTCCATTGTGCCTATTTGGGGGTGAACCAGTGGATGTTAGACCTTTCTCTCTGTCTCTCCCTGTCTTTGTCTGTAACTCTACCTCTCAAATAAATAAATAAATCTTAAAAAAAGACTGACATGGGGAAGAATTCACAGAAGCAAAGGCCACATTGGCCTATGAAATTAGATGCATAAAGCTGACATAAACGGACAAAGTAATGGGAAAACATGAAAAAGGTTTGGGATGTCTGAATGAGGAGTTCCAAATTACACTTACTAAGTTTGGAAAGCTATCAAACATTCCAGCTGATGTGTTGTGTAGGTTACTATACAGATTCTGAGATACAAGGGAGAAGTCTAGAGAGGAGAGAAATGGTTACAGTCGTTATCATAGAGTTAGAATTTACAAGCTGCTTAAAAAGCTAAAGATAGAGCTACCCAAAGACTGAATCACAGTTCAGACTATTGTTTAGACATTTAGAACATGGAAAGGAGAACTAGGAATATGTAGAGGACTAAAACTGAGTTTCCAGAAAGATACTGAACGAAGACTGTGGCTTAGCTAGAGGACTGGCAGTTATTGCCAACAATGGCCTGAAAGGGAGAAAGCCGGAAGGGTAAGTGTCCTGAAACGTCCTCTCTGCCACTCTCCAATTTCCTGATTCATTACATGTGTTGATCTCAGGAGGAATCCAGAAGTTATAGAGCTCAATTGAGGCAAGCTATACAAGTTAAGCTTCGGGAAGAGATCAGAAGAAAACAAGAGGTTAATTGATAAGTAAGGAAAATAAAATAACCTGATATGACCAGGGTTTGTGATGATCCAAGCAGGTGTGGTAGGAGGAGAAAGGACAAGGAAACTGAGGATATACAAAAGAAAATATTAATAACAATGAGATAAACAACATAGCGAGAAAGAAAGTTGGGGGAATAGAGGGAACAGTATCTAAAATCAGTAGAAGCAGTAGATTACAGGTCCTGGGACAGTTGCAGAAGAACTTAAGTCACATCAGTGTAGAAGGTGGTTAAGTAACCAAAAAAGCTAGTAACAAGAATGGGGAAGAACTCAAATGCTCCAAAATAAGATAATACAAACTACCATGAATTACAGTAGTTACATTGGAATGAGACCTTTGCTGGTATCTTTGTAGAATTAAGGGAAATGACATGGAGGATCAGTTGATGCTCATCCAGAATAAGAACAAAGAAGTACAGAGGAGAGTATAATCAGATGTTATAAACATCAAAGCTGATATTCCAGGCAACAGTGAATTAAAATGACCTTCATGAATTATGAAGTTCAACAAAGAGCAAGGACACTGTTAAGTTACAGAACAGGAACTATAATGCATGGAGAATACAGCATAACACACAAGACCACCTGAGAATCTGCAGAGAATGTTTCCTAAGGAGGGTAAACCAAGGTAAAATGAATATAATAGAAGAATCAAAGCTTACAGAGTATTGGATTATGGAGTATGAATCTTAGAGGCCATGGCTGAAGAGTTTTGTACAATTGATATGGAGTGGAATGAGGTGAAATATGGGAAGTAGAGAGTCAAAAGTGGGTTATTAATACTGTTGGGCTTGCATCATCTTTTGGTCAATATCAGCAGAGCAAAGTTGTAGTTCATGGTTGGCTTAGTGTAAATGATGTAGCATCTGTTTCACTGAGGCTGAGGGGAGGAGATCAGTCTGAGGATGAGGAGAATGAGGAAATTATTTTGTCAAGAATCTGAAAAGATCTTGACTCTTCCTTTCAGTAGTATAGAGGCCAAGAATGATGCTGTCTGAGTAATAATATTGAATTTGGGTAACTTTACGTGTGTCTATGTGTATGTGGTTGCTTGTGTGTGCATTTTTGCAATTATTTCAATAATTATGCACTATTAGTAATATGAAGGAAAAGAAAATTTAATAGCTGTGGACAGTGTTTGGTCCACATTTGGAGTGGTTTGCTTAGGAATTTGGTTAAATCAAAATATTTTATTGCCTAGTGACTCTTTTTATATAACATATTTGAATAATGATACACATGGCAACTTAACGACCATCCCTTTTTAGGAAATAACTTAATGCCTACTTCTGATGTAATTGTTTTTGAAAGAAGGGGCAGTGAAAAATAGACTTCTCTTGGGGAGAAACGAATAGAGAGGATTCACTGTAACAGTTGAAGCCTTGGGCATGCCAGGCAAGCTATCTGTCTCATTGAAGTTCTGAGTCTCAAACAGACACTTTTAATTTTCTCAGAACAAGCCTAGGGAAAAACTTAGAACAGTGAAGTCATGCCATGGATGAGGGTGGATCCCCAAGTTTCTGTCACTAGCCATAGCTATCCTCAGGAAAGGAATGTTCAGCTGTTGAGAAAATAAACACTGGGAACAGAGATAAGAAAATGAGAATGTAGTCCACGTAGACGTCTACAGAAGGAAGAGAAGAAAAGAAGGTGGCAGGATGGAGTGTTGCTGCCGTGTCCTATACACAAATGAAGCATATATGTATATTTTTCTAATCTTTAAAACGTTTTTAAACATTTTATTGAAATGCAGTATCAATACCAAGAGATGCACATAAGATAATTTAGTTTTCTGTTCATTGAGCACACTTACAACCAATACCCAAATTAAGAACAAAACATTACTATTTGGCAGCAGTTATAAAATACTTGGATAAACAATTGTGAAAGCCATTCTTCATCTGGACATTTCTGCTGATTCTCTGTCCTTTTTAGACTTTTTTGGGAAAGGAGCAGACTGCGGAGAGGGGAGAGTTTGGAGTGCTACTGACTTTACCTTCAATATCTGAAGAACTGGAGCACGTGACTGTTTATCTATTGATCTATCGATCTATCTATACTCATGTAATCAAGATTTTCCTTTCCCTTTCCCTTTAATTCAATCCCAAGCTAAAATATGCTGTGGTCTATTAGATATGAAAATAAGTTTAGTAACCTCAGAACATTGTTTATTCTATTCTTGCTTTAACATTTTTTCAGCACTTATCATATTGATAAAAGAAGGGCAAAAGATTAGGTTTGACTACATGTCTTTGATTATAAAATTGACATTTTCATACCATTTAATTTTTTATCAATGTAACACCTTTAGAGTTTATCTTCTTCAATTATAATTTATTGGTTTACAGTCTGTCACCCCAAGTAAAAATGACACAAAGTTCTTCATTTCCTTTGTTCAGTAATATACAGATGCTTAGAGCTTGAAAGGAAACTAGACAGAGAATAAATGGATGAAGGAGCAATGAACGAATGAATAATGAGTACTATATCTTCAACTTTTTGATCCAGACATTCCCTTATGGGAACAATTCACTGGGCAAGACTTCCTCCAAGAAATATAACGCACAAAGGTTCAGCTCTTTACTATTTTATTATGGGAAAATTATTCTATTATAAGCTCAAATCAACTAAACATAAGGGTTTTAAAGTACTTCTATAAGGAACTCATTGTACAAATACCTCTAAAATGTAGAGGCAGACACCACAGAATTGAGATTGTTACATTATAAAATTGAAATTGTTACATTATAAAATAAACAAAATCTAATAATTCTTTAAAACTTGTCTACAGTTTAGAAGCTTTTTCTAGAAAATGAATCTTCTACAAAATGAATTTTCATATTACTTCATAATTCTGAAAAAAATAAGTATTAGTAAAGTTTACAATGTTCCTGTGTTTCCAAAAATGAAATGATAAGGTCTATTTCAATACTCCAATTCACATTCTGAATATGTCATTAGCTAAATTCATTTGATAGCATTTATTACAATTTAAACTCCAAGCTGAGTGTAATCCTAATAGTCACTGCAATAGGTCTAAAGTTTTACCCATGAGTGCCTTGATGTATGGTGTAGGCATTTTGCTCTTTCAGTTAAGATGCCACTTGGGATTCCTGTATCCCACATCAGAGTGTTTGGGTTCCAGTCCTAGCTCCATTCCAGTTTCTAGCTTTCCTCTCATGCACACACTAGGAGACAGTGGGTGATGGGCCAAATAGTTGGTTCCTGACGCCTGGGTGGGAAACCTAGAATGAGCCACTGTCCCCCAGGTTTGTCTTGGCCCATCTCTAGTTATTGAAGGCATTTGTGAAGTGAACGTATGAATGGGAGATGTTTGTTTCTCTCTGTCTTACTATCTGTCAAACAAATAAAACAAATTCTTAAAAAGATTTTTGAGATTTTAAGACAAATATTTATATTATGATACTAAATATAAAACTTCAATGATTTATTTCAAGAACAACAGAATCCAACAGACTTGCTAATTTATGTAAATTTTTATCTGCATTATCACCAAAATTACCCCAAATTAATAAGAACAAATCGTATAATACTCATTAATATTGGTTTGAAATGATGTTATAACAGGCAAACAGATTTACATAGTGATGACGGTAGCCATTTCTTAAATTTTTAATATAAACTATTTTTAATATGATAGGTATTTTAAAATAACCATCTTTATCTAATAATCAAACAATGTTACCTATTTTGAAAAGCTGTACCATGAGCAGTTTGGCATAGCATAACATTACTTTGAGAATGAATGGTCTCTCACACATTTTAAAAGAATGCCAAAGGTAAAACTGAGGAGAAATGGGCACCCTAGTTCTGAAAACTATTGTAAAATGCTATAATATTGCTTGGTTTCACACTTCCTTTAAACTTTGAACAACAGTAAATGTTATACACATTTTTTCTATCACTGGCAAAATTCATTGCTTAGTCACTTAACTTAAAATGTTGAGGAAGGACAGGTACGTTTAACATAATCTGGGGGTCGGCACTATGTCATAGAGGGTAAAGCCACTGGCTGCAGTGCTGGCACCCATTTGGGCGCTGTTTTGAGTCTCAGCTCTCCACTTCCCATCCAGCTCTCTGCTATGGCCTGGGAAAACAGTGGAAGATGGCCCAAGTCCTTGGGTCCCTGCAGCCACGTAGGAGACCTGGAACAAGCTCCTGGCTCCTGGCTTCAGATCAGGCATCTCCAGCTGTTGCAGCCACCTGGGGAGTGACTCTATCTCTCTCTCTCTTTGTCTCTGCCTCTCTGTAACTCTGCTTTTCAAAAAATATACAAATCTTTAAGAAAAAAAATCGGAATTTCATAACAAACTCAACAGATTCTTATTATATAAAATGTTCAAATGCCATTTAATATTTAAAAATTATAAAGACAAACATGAATCTGTTGAACTATATGCTTTTTGCAATCATGCACTTTTTCATCCTACCAGATTAGATTTTCATTGTTAATTCTTGCTCTGTTTTAACCTTCTGTAAAATCTTTCCTCAAATTCAAAATGTAAATACATATGTACATAAATGTTCATATAAGGATTTCTTAGTATGTCCAGTTCATTGATCATTCCTCATACTTTTGTTTTCATATTGGTCCATATTTTTTCTTGCCTAGATTACTAATTGTTCCTTTAAATAATACTATATTAATACATACAATCAGGTTCATTATAATTGAGTATTCTCAATTGTCCTCTCTTCTATCATGGTATTAATTGTCCCACTAATATACAAGCTATAAATACCTATTAGACTAATAACATTACACTGAGTAATTATTTATTATAGGTAAATTAAGAGTAAAATATTTTCCTTCATTTATTGCTGCTCTGCTGCTTTTCCTTTTCTTATTTGTATCTGGGCTTCCGACTAATAATTTTATTTCTGCTTGAAGATTTTTTTTAAAGAATTATTTATTTATTTGAAAGAGTTATAGAGAGAGGTAGTGACAGAGAGAGAGGTTTTCCATCTGCTGGTTCACTCCTCAATTGGCAGCAACAGCCAGAGCTGAGCTGATCTGAAGCCAGGAGCCAGGAGCTTCTTCCGGGTCTCCCACATGGGTGCAGGGACCCAAGCACTTGGGCCATCTTACACTGCTTTCCCAGGCCATAGCAGAGAGCTGGATCTGAAAAGGAACCTGCACCCATATGGGATGCCTGTGCTTCAGGCCAGGGCTTTAACTCGCTGTGCCATAGCGCCGGCCCCTTGAAGATTTTTAACATTTTCTGAAGAGAAATATGCCATTATCTGAGCAGGTCTCTCACTTTAGAAGGACATGGTTGCTGGCATAAAATTCCAGGCTGATAGTATCTTCTACATAAAATACTGATTGTCTTTGTTTTTCCATGGTTAAAGTAGGTACAGGTGTGGTACTTTTTTGTTTCAGGTTCTCTGAGTTTCCTAGACCTATAACTTTCTGCCCATACTGATTTTGCAAAAAAATATGGCTATCATTACTGAAAATATTTTTTTTTTGCTCCATTCTCAGTTTCTTCCTTTTAGGTATTCCAATTACACATATAAGGGCACTTGAACAAGTTGGTGGAAAAAGGAATTGAAAGATGATTTTATTTTGATCCCAAAACTTTTATAGTCCATGTATTTCTTGAATCTCAGAGTTCATGGAAAAAAATATGTTATCAGAAAATTAGCCATGATTTCAAATATTTTGCACCAAAATGAACTTATCTTTTTTTAATTTTATTTGAGAGGTAGAGTTACAGACAGTGAGAGGGAGACACAGAGAGAAAGGTCTTCCTTCCATTGGTTCACCCCCCAGATAGCCACAACAGCGGGAGCAAATGAATCTGCATTTTTTTTTTTTATCCTGAGGTTGGAATTCCATCGTGAAATACAATCAACAACTGGTGAGCATTTGGGGGAAAAAACAAATACGCTATTCTGTTTCTGCTCAATTCTTACATATTCCCAATGGCAACTGAGGAAATGAAAACAGTTGGGAAAGGAATCTTAGCATGATAAAGTCAAGAGATATTTACATAAGGTATTTTTTTTTTACCTGGGTTTACTAAATGTTCTTGTTTTTCTTTTTTCTTGTTTTTAAAGGTTAATTATTTATTTGAGAGGCAGAGTTACAGAAAGAGAGACAAGAGAGGTCTTCCATCTGCTGGTTCACTCCCCAAATGTCAGCAATGGGAAGCTGGGTCAGTCTGAATCCAGGAGCCTGAAGCTTCTTCCAGGTCTCCCATTTGGGTTCCAGGGCGCAAGCACTTGAGCCACCTTCTACTGCTTTTTGAGGCCATAGCAGGGAGCTGGGTTAGCAGTTGAGCAGCAGGACTTGAACTATCACCCACATGAGATGCCTGTGTCACAGGTGGAGGGTTAACTTAGTATGCCACAGCGCCATCTCCCAAATGTCCTTATTTTCCAAGGTTCTTAGAGTGGGAAATTTACACAGTATTGATTGGAGTAAAATTTGGTAACTTACAACATGAATCTTTGATTATTAATTTAAAAAATCCACATCTAGGGATTGATCCTAAGGGAGTGAGCCTAGAACTTCACAAAGAAAGTATTTACCCATAAAATCAATAATAAATCTTTTATTAAAAATAAGATAGAAAAAGAAAAAACAGATACATACAAGGCTACATTTCAACTAAAATGAATTGTATGATAAGTAAGAAATATTATATTCTGACTATTATAATTGTTCTGCATTACCCAAATAATAAACATATTTTCATACTAAATATTTAAATAATTCAGAATGACACATGTGAAAGACAAATTTCATAACTTCTCCAGCACTCTTAATGTTATTTTTTTAATTTATTTATTTGAAAGGCAGATTTACAGAGAGGCAGAGGCAGAGAGAGAGGTCTTCCATTGCTCACTCCCCAGATGGCTGCAACGGCCAGAGATGAGCCGATCCAAAGCCGGGAGCCAGGAGCATCTTGTGAGTCTCCCACGTAGATGCAGGCGCTCAAGCACTTGAGCCATCTTCCACTGCTTTCCCAGGCCATAGCAGAGAGCTGGATTGAAACTGGAGCAGCCAGTACTAGAATTGCCACCCATATGGATGCTGGCACTGCAGGCGGCGGCTTTAGGTGCTATGCCACAGTGATGGCCCCACTCTCAGTGTTTTGCTTTATCACTTACAGAATTTAATCACTATATTTACAAATATAGTGTGCATGTGAACATTTAACAATTATATTTAAATAGGCTTTTTACTTAAATATGCTCAAGCAATAATTTAATGGGTTGTACGATGGAATTGCCATTTCACCCTTATTTAAGCATGATGATTCTTGTTGATTTATTTAAGAATAAATTTATTTAAGAACTGTATTCACCTATTTAGTATTTTCATATTTATCATACCTTATGGAAGGTTCCATTCATGAACTTTACTCAAAGATAGTAAAAATCTCCCCACTCTCCGTTCATAACATATTATTTCCTTTTAGTAGCTGACCCATAGCTTTGTTTCCTTTTGCTTTGTGAGTTTATACCATATTAAATGTGCATGTTTATTCTCCTCACCCCTAATATGAATACAATGATGGCTGTGTTTTAAAAATATTCACATGTTTCACAGGAGCTTTCTCATGTTATCCTCCTCACACTCTGTATTTCTTCCAGGCGTATCCTATTTTCAAGCAACTGAGGGTCAGGAAGGACAAGTGAGATGCCCAAGACCACACAGCCTGCGAGTGATACAGTTGGGGTTTGAAGCCGAGATGTCAGGCTATCTCTTCTAACTAGCTTATCAATATTCATTGCTATATGTTCAGTGATTAGAACAGTAGCTAGGATACAGGAGATTTTCAATCTTCGTTGTGGAAAGAGGAATAAATTATGAAGGCTTATAATTTGCTTCCCATATAAGTAAAAATTATATTTATATGTATTTTAGTCTTGAATGTTTTATACAAATAGGGCCTTATATTAGTCTCTAATACTCCTGGCTTTTTTATTTTTGACTTTTTTACATTGTACTCTTCAAATGTTCTGCAAGCTTTTTTTTCCCTACATGATGAATGGTGAAATTTAACTTTGTTCCCAAGTATATTTGCAATTGTCCTATTATATTTTATTGAACCTATCACATTCCACATGGATTTCAAATGCACTCTATTACATGCCGTTCTCTCATTCATAATTCTATTCATGTCCTTGTCTTGCCCATCTGTACAAGAGGAAACAGCTTATGTTTGCATGTATGATACATGACATTTATTATAAATAACTAATGTTCATATTTATACATTATTAAAAACACATGAGGCTGCTGTTGTGGCATAGTGGGTAAAGTCACTTTCTGCAATGCCGGCACCCATATGGGCACCAGTTCAAGACCCAGCTGCTCTACTTCCAGTCCAGCTCTCTGCTATGGCCTGGGAAAGCAGTGGAAGATGGCCCAATTCCTTGGGCCCCTGCACCCACTTGGGAGACCAAGAAGAGGCTCCTGGCTCCTGGCTTCGGATTGGGGCAGCTCCGGCCATTGCAGTCAACTGCGGTTGAACCAGCAGATGGAAGACCTCCCTCTCTCCGCCTCTTCTCTCTCTGTGTAATTCTGACTTTCAAATAAATAAATAAATAATTTAAAAAAACACAAAACAAAAAAACCCACATATATAGTATGTTTTATTACATCTTAAATGTTTGATTTTACAAAAAAAATCAGAGATATTATGGGAAACATCCTACTTTCTTTTTTTTTTCTTTTTTTTCAAACATTTATTTAATGAATATAAATTTCCAAAGTACAGCTTATGGATTACAATGGCTTCCCCCCCATAACGTCCCTCCCACCCACAACCCTCCCCTTTCCCACTCCCTCTCCCCTTCCATTCACATCAAGATTCATTTGCAATTCTCTTTATATACAGAAGATCAGTTTAGCATACATTAACTAAAGATTTCAACAGTTTGCTGCAACACAGAAACATAAAGTGAAAAATACTGTTTGAGTACTAGTTATAGCATTAAATGTCAATGTACAGCACACTAAGGACAAAGATCCTACATGAGGAGTAAGTGCACAGTGACTCCTGTTGTTGACTTAACAAATTGCCACTTTTGTTTATGGCATCAGTAATCACCCTAGGCTCTTGTCATGAGCTGCCAAGGCTATGGAAGCCCCCTGAGTTCACCGACTCTGATCATATTTAGACAAGGCCATGGTCAAAGTGGAAGTTCTCTCCTCCCTTCAGAGAAAGGTACCTCCTTCTTTGATGACCCATTCTTTCAACTGGGATCTCACTCGTGGAGATCTTTCATTTAGTTTTTTTTTTTTTTTTTTTTTTTTTTTTTTTTTTTCCCTCAGAGTGTCTTGGCTTTCCATGCCTGAAATACTCTCATGGGCTTTTCAGCTGGATCTGCATGCCTTAGGGGCTGATTCTGAGGCCAGAGTGCTGTTTAGGACATCTGCCATTCTATGGGTCTGCTGTGTATCTCACTTCCCATGTTGTATCATTCTCTCCCTTTTTGATTCTATCAGCTAGTATTTGCAGACACTATTTTTGTTTATGTGATCCCTTTGGTTCTTAGTCCTATCATTATGATCAATTGTGAACAGAAATTGATCGCTTGGAATAGTGAGATGGCATTGGTACATGCCACCTTGATGGGATTGAATTGAATCCCCTGGTATGTTTCTAACTCTACTGTTTGAGGTAAGTCAGCTTGAGCATGTCCCGAATTGCACATCTCTTCCCTCTCTTATTCCCACTCTTATATTTAACAGTGATCATTTTTCAGTTAAGTTTCAGCACTTAAGAAGAATTGTGTATTGATTACAGTATTCAACCAAAAGTATTAAGTAGAACAAACAAAAAAATACTAAGAGGGATAACATATCAAGTTGCTCATCAACAGTCAGGGAAACATCCTACTTTCAACTTTAACCTGAGGGTCATTTCAATTTGTTTAACTTGGGATTTGAAATGCAAGTTATTATTCTGCTCTATCATGGTACCATATCAACAGTTTTTACTGTTTTACTAGTTTTTTTAATATCAGGAACTTACATAGATATCACATGAAGCTTGTTACATGGTCAGTTTGAGGGATAAGTGTAAGATATAAAATTTCTTCTATTGCATTAAAAACGTTGGCCAGATTTTAATTTTCTCTTATTGGGTCTATAGGCAGAAGTGGTAGGTCTTCCTCCCAGAACTACTTTCTTTTCCTGACTTACAGTAAACTCTACTTTTCCTAATTTTTCTCTGTTCCCACTGGCAGATTTTCTTACTCTATTTTGCTGGTCCACAAACTCTATAACTCAACATACTGTTACACTGTAGTGGCCCTGGGTTCAGTGATCGGCCTCTTTTTTATCCTCACCTCCTCTCATGTCTCTGTCCCAGCGTCCCCAGATCCCCTGCTCCCCCCATCCAATTCCTTGTCCCCGTTTCCTCCTTCTCCTTCTCCCTTTATTATTTTTCTCTTCTACTCTACTAGTTATATAATTATCTATGATTTAAATTAAACAAAGCTATATGATAATTTCCAAGAACGTTTCAAATTAGCACATTCATATTCAGTTACCTGCTTTTCACCTCCACTTAGATGTCATACAAGCCCCTAAAAACTACTATATACATAGCTGAGCAGATGATATGCTGTTTTATAGACTTCCTCCTCCTAAAATATCACACATTTTATCAAATGGAAATTCTATTTTCATATTAATTCATATCAAAATTCTTGCGAGTTATCTTTAACTTTGTACCCTCTCACTGCAAGCCCCAGCTTTTTAAATTTTCTGGAATAACCAATATTGTTAACTCAGTTTTCAAAATAAATACAGGAGAACATATTACTTCTTATAACCTCTAAGTACCATTTGATGCCAAACATTATTATTTCTCACCTGAATTATTGCAATACCCTCCTAGTTAGCTTCACAGATTTTGTCCTTGCTCCTAAGCAGTGCCCAGATTATGTTACTAATAAACAAATGATTCTGTTGCTCAAAAAGTTCACTACTTTTTGTTCACCTTTTGTCATTGCTGAAGTCAAGAAACTTACTCTCCAAGTCTTCACGACAACTCTTATCCCCTTGGTTTTTCTACTCTTTCATCTCTAGGCTGATGTGAAGTAATGACTCATTTGGGTCACAATGATATAAACTGGCCCCAAGTTTTGGTGTTTGTCATTATCTGAGTATAAAAACTCAAGATGTGGGCCAGCGCCGTGGCTCACTAGGCTAATACTCCGCCTTGCGGCGCTGGCACACCAGGTTCTAATCCTGGTCGGGGCACTGGATTCTGAGAGTGCAGTGGAGGATGGCCCAAGTGCTTGGGCCCTGCACCCCATGGGAGACCAGGAGAAGCACCTGGCTCCTGCCTTCAGATCAGCGCGGTGCACTGGCCGCAGAGCTCTGGCTGCGGTGGCCATTGGAGGGTGAACCAACGGCAAAAGGAAAACCTTTCTCTCTGTCTCTCTCTCTCACTGTCCACGCTGCCTGTCAAAAAAAAAAAAAAAAAAAAAAAAAGCTCAAGATGTATATCTCAGTAATCTTGCCCCACAAACACAGTCTGCTTTGCATGTTTGTCCCACTACTGCTCATCATAAACTTGGCTTTTTTTTTCCACAGGTTCACTTCTCCCAGTTGCTCATTTTCTACTAGGTTTTTAACTTTCAACAAGTGCTAGTAATGGGATATTATTATAATTAGGTTACTAAAAGTAAATTATATAACTAATAATACTAGCTTTACTATTTTGATTCTGAATCAAGATACAAAGATGAACTCAAGTCAAAACTCTTTAAATTTTGGTTTAATAATTAATATAAATTAGTGTCAAATTACTTACAGTAGTACATTCTTTTTTTGTATTTTTAAAATTTTATTTAAGGTTTACAAATTTCGTGTATTTCATATATACAGACTTAGTAGTATAGTGATAGTTCCCACCTTGCCCTCCCACCCACCCACGCTCCCACTCTTCTTCCTTCCTCCCTGTCCTATTCTCATACTGTAGCACATTCTAAGGTAAAACACACTGAACATGACTTTGGTTTTCTGTGTATTACCATAGTGAAAAAAAGTATTTTTTAGAAAATACCATATACAAGACAGATTTCTAGAAGTTTTTAAGTTACTGATATAATTTCATTTTTTGGTCTGTCTGCCTTTCTAGATTGCTGTGTTACATAATTTAGAGAATGTAGGGACTTTGCCTAAATTAATTCCAGCTTCCCACTTCTTCTAATTAATGTATGGATACAAGATTTCTGTTATTTGTTTGTATTTATGAATACTAGACAGAGTAGTACTTAAGTTTAGATGTTCATTGATGATGTTTTTGTTCTTGGAAGTGTGTACAGCAAATATTATCTTGCAAATAATTTAAGGATATCCAAGTAGCAGAAGTAGTTGTTAAAAATAAGTGATATCTTTTCATTCCAAACTTATTGTGTTAAATCTATATTCAAACACACTCTTAGAGATTATCCCTTTCTTAGCTAATTCAGAAACTGTCAGAATTATGTAAAACGTAGTGTACAGCTCAAAGTTCATGCTGCATTTTGAAGAAAAGAAAGGGAAATTAATGAAGTCAGCCTCTTTGTTTTGAGCAAAATAGAGTCTACTGAGAAATGCTTCTCAATGGAGCATAACTGTTTTATGAATCAGGCAGATTGAGTTGGTGTAGGCTTATAAAACAATTAATGTTATTCATTGGGTCTGGAATAGTAAAGTGAGAATTCAGTGCTAATAGTATTTCATCATTGGAAGTAGCAGGGAACTAGAATGTATTTATCATTAAACTCTAACTGCAAGTAGAATTTATGGCTAGAAGTTTTTTGTTTCTGCTATGCTGTTAGAACAAATAAAATGTGTGAAGAATTAATTTTCTGGAAGTCAGACGAACAATGAAGACATTTAAAAAGATAATACAAAACCAAAAACAAGAAATTACTGTAATGCTTATTCACCTTGATAAACAGTGTTATAAATTTAAGTTATTCACTTAGTTTTAAACATAAGTCAATGAATAAAATGTAAGATAAATGTAGATTTTAAAAATACCTTTTAAGTGCATATTCAGTAGTTTATAGTATAAAACATATAAAAGCTGACTTCATTTACAGTATGCAGTTTGCTTGAGTAAATTACCAGAACCATCAAAAAGACTTGAAGCACACCCAACATTAAATGGATACAGCAGTCCTCCACTAATTACAAGAACATTTTTACATTTAGGAGACATCAATAATCACTGGGCAGAGAGTTTAAGCAAACAATCACATTAAACATTTTTATGTTAGGGATGAAACTATTTTAATAATAAAATAAGAAATGAGAACAACATGTTAGAGGGAAAGAAGTTGAGAGAAAAATAATACATATTACCTCAGTGCACAATTTTGCAGTTTATGACTTGTACTCTGAAGTAATCGTATATTCAAGTGCCTGCTTACATGTGATAGGGTGAAAAACTTGAGCTTATAGTGGGAATAGAGATTTCTGGAGCAAGATAAAACTGTGTTAAATGCCTCAAAATCTAGAATTAAAGTTCTTATAACTGGATTTTATGTTATACAGTGGTATACTTTGACAAAGTGATAATAGACTTCAGTGAGAAAGGAACCAAATTATATGAGCTCTGAATAGAAAATCTCATTTGAAGACTCAACTACTCTCTTGTTTAGCTGGAGTATTATACTTTAATGAGAAACAGGCACTCAGATGCCAATCTGCAAGTCTAGACACTATTTCAACCTTGTGTGACCAGATGAGAGCTCTAAATTTGATTCTCATGTTCTGAGAATTAATATTAAACATTGATGGTGTAACAGCCCTCTGTTTTTCTCTTAAGGGAACATAGGGATATTTTTACCTCCCTCCTTTTACACTCTTACTCACGGATGCTTTGATACTGGCACAGATCTAATCATATAATTCACTTGCTTAAACTCCTTCCAAGTACTCTCAGGGTGCATTTAAAAGTTCTGAATATTATCCACAAATCCCTTCATCACTGGTTCCCACTTAAGTTTTTCATGTTATCTTCTATTATAAAGTGATTATATTGAAAATATTTAAGTACTTACTGTACACGGGCGCGATACTCCCAGAAGAGAAGCCAGCTGGAGTCCTCATGCTCTGCCAGGCATCATAGCTTTACTTGTTGGATCTTGGGTGGATGGGAGGTTTCTATGCAGGCCTAGCAGAACGTGACAAGCTCAGGGTAAAGGCTCTTAATTGCTCATCCATCAGACATCATTCTATTGGGTTTTCCTCACAGAAACACTTCCTGTAACAATCAAGTGTGTTAAACTCCTTCCAGTTATTGGAAACTTAAGATCTGTTTTTTTCTTCCTGGAAATTTCTCCTTTCCTATAATATTTAAATGCATCATATTCATACACTTCTTCTAGATCTCAAGTGTTGTTTCATCCTCATTATAGTCTTCATCAAATATTCCCAGTCATTATCCTTGCATACTACATTTCTTTGCTTGCATAAAAGACCTAATATTATTGCATATCATTTCGGTAATTATCAGTAACCCAGAATCCTTCAATAGGAGGGCTTTTCTTGTTTTGCAGTTCAGGTAGAATAGATAATATTGAACAAACTCTAAATCTTGGTCAATCTCACTGTTGCTTCCTATGTGTTTCTCCTACTTTTCTTCCTGTTTCTCTTCCTTATTTTATTACTTCTCCATCTTCTAATCCTTCATCATTTTATTATCTGCATTTGTTACTCTTTCTTTCTTTACTAACAACTTTTAGATTTCTCTTTGGTTCCCACTGGTACCAAATTAGATGGTTTAGAACTGCTGAAGGCTCTCAAACATAAGAAAATAATAATACAAATCATAAATGTAAAGAAAGACAAACAAAACATCTGAAATTTAAAGTGACAATCACATTTCAGCATACAAATTAAAGCACTACATTTTGAGTAATAGTTGTTATTTCTTTATATAAAAATTTAATGAAGGTCAAATAAAGCAGCAGCAATTCTTGCATCAATTAATTGCAGTATAATGAAATCTATATTTGCATTACATTGAGTTTTGTTTGAGTTTCAATTAAGGTTTCAAGTCAAGAAAACAAATAAGGGTATGTAAAATGTCTATTATTGTTACACATATATGCATTGTCATGGGCTGATACATGCAAATATAATTATGTATAACCATCATTAAATAAACCCATACAGAACACCAACATATCTGTGACTAACAGATATGCAGATTTTCTACTTGTTGAAAAGTTAGTTTTAAAATAACAGGATATAACATTATGAAGAGCCGTAGAGATATCATCTAAAGAAGAACTACACAAATAGATAGAAATTTAAGGATTTGGCCAATATCATGATTTGCTCAACTAAGAAGTCACAGTAGTGAGATGAGAAATTCTAACTGAAAAATTGCATAGGAATTCTGATTTAACATGATTCTGAAGGGTTTAAACCAACATTACATGATTATCCATAGGTCCATATCAATAGATCCATAGCCTATTACACTCATGGAGACTATAAATATTATTATTATATTAATCTTCTTTGTTACTAATATGAAATGTACTCCTTTCACTTACCTGTTTGCAAAGGTTTAAACTTAAGGATCATTAGCATTTTCTGAGACTTGTAAGCAAATTTAATTTAATTGAATTTCTAAAGATATATCACCAACTGTTAAGCATATTGATGAGATACACTTGCATTTTTTAAGGTTATATTCTTGACCACAGTTGAGATATACTCTTAAAGTAACAATCTGGACATCTTTTGCTTTTCTGAATTAGGGATCTTTACAAATAGAAAGTATTTTTGTTTTTGCTTTTAGACCAATAGTCCAGGGTGAGGAATCCTATCATCTCAGTGAGCTTTCAGTTGTAAAGTGGCATATTACATAAGTCAAAATGACAAGAATATTGCAGAAAAAGGTGATGATAATTTTGAATACAAATTATTTCTTCAAATATTTTTCTGGGTAAATTGTTAAGAACAGTTAAACAATATCTGTGAAACATTTTCACTGTAATATTTTTACTAGAAGAAAAAGTAAATCCATCACTATACTTACAATAACATTCATGATTTAAAGAAGTATAAGTATTTATATTAAATCACCATTAAAGAACTACAGAAATACTCTTGTCTGTGATATTGTCCTGTATTTACATATTAATAATATATGCTACATTATTAAAGAAGGACATGGATGATAATTCTAAATGTGTGTATGTTATTTAGAAAACTTTAAACAGCATACACTTACTGGAATGTCTCAATTTGAGCTTAACAAGAACAATAAAATCTAATATCTAATAATTCGTATTAAATAAAATTTAATTTGTATTAAATAAAATTGAAAGTGATTATAGCCACATGACTTCCAGTATTGTAATGGTTCGGGCTTGGGTTTATTTACCATCAGAATGTTAACGTAGGCATTCTGTTAAGCTGTCTTAATTCTCACACTGCTGTTGTGAAATACTGCTTAAAAAAAAAAAAAAAAAAAAAAACAGATGGGGCTGGCATGGTGGCATAGCAGGTAAAGCCGCCACCTGTGGTGCCAGCATAACATACAGAGGCCGGTTCGAGTCCCAGCTGCTCAACTTCCAATCCAGCTGTCTGGTATGGCCTGAGAAAGCAGTAGAAGATGGCCCAAGACCTTGGGTCCCTGCACTGCCGTGAGAGACTCAGAAGCTCCTGGCACCTGGCTTCGGCTCTGCACAGCTCTGGCTGTTGCAGCCAATTGGGGAGTAAACCAGTGGATAGAAGACCTGGCTCTCTCTCTGCCTCTGCTCTCTCTGTGTAACTCTTCCTCCCCTCCCCCTCCTCTCCTCTCCTCTCCTCTCCTCTCCTCTCCTCTCCTCTCCTCTCCTCTCCTCTCCTCTCCTCTCCTCTCCTCTCCTCTCCTCTCCTCTCCTCTCCTCTCCTCTCCTCTCCTCTCCTCTCCTCTCCTCTCCTCTCCTCTCCTCTCCTCTCCTTTCCTTTCCTTTCCTTTCCTTTCCTTTCCTTTCCTACAGGCAGAGTTAGACAGTAAGAGAGACAGAGAAAAAGGTCTTCCTTTTCTGTTGATTCACCCCCCAAAGGGCTGCTACAGCCAGCGCGCTGCACTGATCTAAAGGCAGGAGACAGGTGCTTCTTCCTGGTCTCCCATGCGGGTGCAGGGCCCAAGCACTTAGGACATCATCCACTGCTTTCCCCGGCCACAGCAACCGGGACAGAACCAGTGCCCCGACCAGGACTAGACCCCGGGGTGCCGGCGCCATAGGTGGAGGATTAGCCTAGTGAGCCACGGCGCCAGGCATAACTCTGACTTTCAAATAAATAAATAAATCTTTAAAAAGAACCAAATCAGACATTTCCTCTGAGGTTAATGAAATCTTTAATTAATTCCTATTCTTGGTTTTTGTAATTTCTCACAATCTCTAATCTACTGTGAGTTAAAGTATTTTTGAGACTCATGATGTCAAATAAAGGACACTCATCATTAATTAATATATCCCATGACAACATATGATTGGAGACTGCCAAGTGTGACAAAGCCCTTTTTATAAGAAATCATAAAATGTACAATTATGCGCTCATCTGGAAATAGTTTCTGCCTTTCCAAAATATGTGAACAAAAGTCTTTGAGATGGTCACTACTGAGTCTTTGTTGTTTGTCTTTACAATAGAGAGTAACATTTGATTTTTGAATATAATACTTTATTTATATTTAACTTCTTTTAAATGAAAGTAAAGCAGCATATAATTACCACATACAATACTTCATTAAAACTTAGTGACTTGAAACTACATTTTTAAAATGTTTATTGAAGTAAAACCATTGCCAAATTAAACAAGCATTTTTATTTTCTTATTGACAGCATTTCAATAATGAGACTCCCTTGACTTGTGCCACCTATTGCTAAACTTTAGAACTGTTTAATCAACTATATTTTACAGACTTCATAAAAAGTCTATTTTAGTAGGAAAAATAAATCCATATTATGGCATCATCTAATGTAATATTATGGACCATTCCAGTGTGCCAGAAGATAACAAAATATAAAATGATACATCAAATAATTCACGAAAAAATGAGATTAAAATATTTTATTGTGATGCAAAGTTTTTGAAATATATACATTGTTTCTCATAATATGCTTTTGTCATGAACTATCTGAAGTACCTTCATGTGATGTAATATGTGGTCTCTTTTGGCTTCCATTTTCACAGCATATCTTTTTCCATTCATTCATTTCCTCTTTTTTTTTTTTTTTTTTTGACAGGCAGAGTGGACAGTGAGAGAGAGACAGAGAGAAAGGTCTTCCTTTGTCATTGGTTCACCCTCCAATGGCTGCTGCAACCAGTGCGCTGCGGCCGGTGCACCGTGCTGATCCGAAGCCAGGAGCCAGGTGCTTCTCCTGGTCTCCCATGGGGTGCAGGGCCCCCAAGCATTTGGGCCATCCTCCACTGCCTTCCCTGGGCCACAGCAGAGAGCTGGACTGGAAGAAGAGCAATGGGGACAGAATCTGGCACCCCGACAGGGACTAGAACCCGGTGTGCTGGCACTGCAGGTGGAGGATTAGCCTATTGAGCCGAGGCTCTGGCCCCATTCATCATTTCCAATTTGTGGTGTCATTAAAAGTGAGTGAGTCCCCTGTAGGTAGAATACAGTTTCATCTTCTTTGTTTCCTTTTCAGCCATGCTATGTCTATTGATAAGGAAATTCTAACCATGTCATGCAATATTGTTAATTATGCATAGAGAAGTACAGAAAGACACAGATTCAGGGAGATGGGGTGAGAAAGACAGGTAGATAAAGAGAGCTATTCACTGGGTCACTCCCCAAATGCAACAGCCATGACTATGCCAGGTTATAAATTGGAGTTAGGACCTAGTGATTTCCATATGAGTGGCTGGGATTCAGTTGAAGCACTACCTGCTGTCTATAGATTGTACATTACCTGGAGGCTAGATCAGGAAAGGAGCTGGCACTTAAGTCTGTGCATTCTGATATTTGATACAGGTGATATCTTAACTTCTAGACTAAATTCCTATCCTCAAGGTATTTATTCTAGTGAAAGATTAATTAATTAATAATTAATTTGAAAGAGTGTTAAAGAGAAGGGAGAGAGAAGAGAAGAGAAGAGAAGAGAAGAGAAGAGAAGAGAAGAGAAGAGAAGAGAAGAGAAGAGAAGAGAAATCAGCAGAGAGATATTCCATCCACTCATCTACTCTTCAGAGAGTTGCAGTGGCTAACGCTGGGCCAGGGTAAAGCCAGGAGCCAGGAATTCCACATGCATGGCAGGGCTCTGAGTACTTGAGCCATCTTCCACCATCTTCCCAAAAGCATTAACAGAAAACTGGATTGCAAATGGAGCAGGTGGGACTCGACCCAGCACTCCAATATGGGATGCTACCATCACAAGTGGTTGCTTAATCCGCTGTGCCACAACACCTGCTCTTCAAGGTATTTTTGTATATGTAAGAACCCATTATTGCCAGTTTTTGTTTGTTTTGTAGATTCATTTGTTTCTTATTTTTCTCTTCCCTTGTGGTATGTTTTGGTTCTCCCCCTTCTCTACTAGTATGTTATAATTCCTTTCTTTTATTGTGTGTTATCTAGTATAGGTTTTATTTTGCAGTTACCATAAAAATTATAAAAGTATCTTACAGTTATAACAGCCTATTATGTGGCTAAACAATTCCACTTTTATGACTCATACACAAATAAGTTGTAGTTTTAATCTACTTGTCTCTCCATGTTTCATTTTTGTTGTCACACTTATGTCACTCTTTATTGTATAACTTGTTTGTTTATTCTTTTATTTTTTAAAGATTTATTTATTTATGTGAAAGGGTCACAGAGAGGCAGAAGCAGAGAGAGAGAGAGAGAGAGAGAGAGAGAGAGAGGTCTTCCATCTGCTGATTCACTTCCCAGATGGCTGCAATGGCTGTACTGATCTGAAGACAGGAGCCAGGAGCTTCCTCTGGATCTCCCATTCAGGTGCAGGGGCCCAAGGATTTGGGCCATCTTCTACTCTTTCCCAGGCCATAGCAGAGAGCTGGATCAGAAATGGAGCTATCAAGTCCCGAACTAGTGCCCACATGGGATACCAGCACTGCAGGCCGAGGCTTTGCCCGCTATGCCACCATGCTAGTCCCGCATATCTCTTCTAAAGTTATTATAATTACTATTATCTGAATAGTTTTATATTTAACCTTTACTATAATAACATCAATGATATGTGTACAACCATTACAGTATTAGAGTATTTGTAATTTCATTGTAGATTTACATTTATCAGTGAGTTTCATAGTTTCAGAAGTTTTTGGGCTACTTCTTAGCAAATCTTTCAACTTGAAGTACTCTTTAAGATTTCTTATAAGTTGTATCTGGTGGTGAGTGATGAACTTCAAGTTTCATTTATCTGATAAAGTATTTCTCTTCCATTTCTGAAGATAATTTTGTGGGTACAATATCCTTGGGTGACAGTCTTTTGTTCCTTCAACATTTTAAATACAGAATCCATTCTCTAATGGCTTATTATGTTTCTTTTGAAAAATGTGCTGCTGGCCATATGCTAATTTCCTTATGTATTAGAAGTTTCTTTGTTTTCAGGATTCTATTTTTCTTTGATTTGGACTGTTTGACCACAGTGTATTCTGAGTTAATCCTGTCTGAGTTGAATTTGGAGTTCCTGACCATCCTGTAATATTTATATTTTGCTACCAGGCTTGGAAAAGTTTTCTGTTTATTTCTTAATTAGGCGTGCTTCCTGTTTCTCTTTTCTTTATTGACCCCTATTACTCAATCATTTGGTCTTTTGAAGTCCTATACATCTTCTAAGCATTCTTCGTTTTTTCCTTAAACTGTAGATTTTCAAATAACTTGCCTTCCTTCTCCTTTATCAATGTTTCCATTGATAATCTATCCATACTACATTTTGTTTTCATTCATTTTATTTTTTGGCTTCAAATTTTTGAATTTTATTTAAATTTCAATATTTATGCTAAATTTTCATTCTGGTCACATATTGTTTTCAAGTCACTGAATTATTGTTCATTCTTGTTTGAACTACATTGTACTTATTTACATCAGTTCTTTTACATTTTTCTTATTAGGCAGTTCAAATATTTTCATTTCTTTAGGTTCAGGCAATGACACTTTGTGTGTACTTTCGGTGATATCGTGTTTCCCTGCTTGTTCATGGTCATTGTAGGTATGCATTGGTATCTGTTTGAAAACAAAATAGGTGCTTATTCTAGCCTTTGCAAACAGGATGTTTCTGGGAAAGCCCTTCAACAGTCATCCTGTTCTTTGATGGTGAGCCAGTCATCTGACATAACTCCAAATGCTGAAGACTCTGTGGTTTCTGTTGACTTGGAGAAGGCCAGAAACCCCGGAAAACTGAGGCCTAGCTGTCACCAGAGGCTGTCTGGATCCTGGAAATCCCAAGATTAGCTTGGTAACATACACTGAAGATCAAGCACACCTCACAGATTTGAATCCCAGGGATGCAGCTTCCCTCCTGATACCAGATTAGGGCCACTCGGTACCTGAGAACCCATCTGGAATGTGGCATCACTGAGGCCTGCCTGATGGTGGATTTTACTGTGGTAGGTCCAATGTTGGGGTCAAGGCAAAAATCCTTTGCCCACTTTCCTCTCCACAAGTGATATGTTTCTTTCATCACACTTTGCTTCTTGGGGTTAGGAGAAGAAGGATATGGACAATGTAAAACTGTTCTTTCTACCTTTTGTGTATATTTTCTAATATTTTTTTTTTTTTTTTTTTTTTTTTTTTTTTTTTTTTACAGGCAGAGTGGACAGTGAGAGAGAGACAGAGAGAGAAAGGTCTTCCTTTTTGCCGTTGGTTCACCCTCCAATGGCCGCCGCTGCAGCCGGCGCACCGCACTGATCCGATGGCAGGAGCCAGGATCCAGGTGCTTCTCCTGGTCTCCCATGGGGTGCAGGGCCCAAGCACCTGGGCCATCCTCCACTGCACTCCCTGGCCATAGCAGAGAGCTGGCCTGGAAGAGGGGCAACCGGGACAGAATCCGGCGCCCCGACCGGGACTAGAACCCGGTGTGCCGGCGCCGCAAGGTGGAGGATTAGCCTATTGAGCCACGGCGCCGGCCTTTTGTGTATATTTTCTTTGCTGTGAAATAACCAGTACTATGACCTCTCACGTGGTATCCTTAGCCTCTGTGAAAGTATTTTTATGTGTAGACAGGAGCTCAAATTGGTGTTTCTGCCAGGAAAACAATCACTAGAGACTTCTATTCCATCATATTGCTCCAGTTCGACCATTTCTTTTGAAGCATATAGCAATTACTTCAATTTGCTATTCTACTTTCAGTGTTGAGTGTGTGTATGTGTGTGTGTGTGTGTATATATATATATATATACATATATAAATATATATGTGTGTGCATTTAAATAGAAAACTTCCACAATAATTCAAAATACAAGTTTTATCATTATTCTGCAGGATATTAAGTTTAGGTTAATTCTCATACAAAAAAGCAAAGCTTTCTATTATAGTATTATGGAGATTCATACATGGTAATAGGAAGTATTTTGAAAGTCACATATCCTTCTCTGTCCTACATGTGTGAATTTAAAAAAAATATTTATTTAAAAGGCAGAGACAGAGGGGTAGAGGGAGAGTGAGAGAGTATCTCTGGTTTACTCTCCAAGTGTCTCTAAGTCTGGGTGAGGCCAAATCCAGGAATCTGGTACTCTATCCAGTTCTCCCACATGGATGGCATGGACTCAAGTTTCTGAGCCATGATCTGCTATCTCCCAGAACATGCATTAGAGGCTGGGTCAGAAATGGGGTAAGTGGGACTTATTCCCTACCCCAATTCATGCAAACTTATAACCCCAAAGTCATAAATTGGTGGTACTAACAAAGTGGAAACTTAATCTAGTTATAACCTTAGGGAGATGGGGCAGAATGGGAGATCCTGAAGTCATCAGAATCATTTCTAGGGAAGAAATTCTCAGGAGAGAGTAGCTATAAAAACTCGAGTATGGGTCCAGCCTCTCTGTTTCTGGGTTCATAGTGTGGTCCTTTCCTTGTAAGCAGTCTACCATCACCATGGGCCACTCTGCACCAGAACCATTGCTTGTGCTGTGACTTTGACGTTGGACCTCCAAAACTGTGAGATAAAAAGACAGTTTTTTTCTAAAAAGTTAGCTGCCTGAGGTATTTCATTATAGTCAGGAGAAGTTAACTACTATAACATCTTATAAATATTTCAATATGTTTGTTGCAGGAGTCTATGATTCTAATTGCTTGTGTTTTTGTCTCGTGACTATGAAGAGTTAGGAGAACGGCTGAGGAAGGGTATGTTAAGCTATAGTTCAGTTTTTTGAAAGAAGCAGAGAAAGCTCCCTGGATCTGAAAGTGGTCCCTAAAGGAGGGACCCATTAACGTTCCAGGAGAGGCATTAGAAGTGACAGTTTACATGCCAACGGGCGGGGGTCTTCTCTGTGGTAACGTTTCTCTGTTCATAATTCCTAAGTCATATTCTGGCCTTTGTCCTGTGGGTCGAGTGGTACCCCTTCTCATCTCTCCTGTGACAGCCTCTGCACATTCGATGCGTGCCAGATGATCATCACCCTCAGACTGTGATGATGCCTTGACACTGTACACTTTAACTGAGGCACTGACAGCAGTGGCTTTCATTATGCCAACTCCTGGACTAGCTGCACATGCACATAAAGAGATCAAAATGAGCTGGCTTATACGTTAGAAAAGACAGCTAATGCCACTGCTACTGCCTTAACATATCTTAATGATGAACTGAGTCAGGTTCGAGAGGCGTTTTACAAAATCGCACAGCCATTGATGACTTATTGCTAAAAGACCAAATCGGATGTAAGCAATTGCCAGGAATATGCTGTTTCAATCTGACAACTCAAACCTGGTTCAAAGAGAGACTGACAGGCTGCCATGAGGAAGTAAATAAAATACATATGTCGACTGAAAGTTTCTTTGGAAACTGCAGAAATTTCTTTGAAAATCTGCTATCTTGGTTATTGCCCTTCCTAGGACCAATATTTATTGTCTTTCTGGACTCCTGCTAGGACCATGTATACTCAACTGTCTTGCATGTTGTGTGTTATACAGGCTTAAATGACTAGAAGCCATCAAACTCCAACCATTACTTTAGATAATGCCTCTAAAGAAGCCCACATTCTACTGGAGACCCTTAAATCGACCTCCAGAATACCCTACTTCTGTTCCTCCAATGACACCCCTTTTCAGCATGAAGCAACCAGAACAGTCATCATCCAGTTCCCCCTAACAGAAGTTAGGGTTCCAATCTCCTGGAGGTGGGAGTGTAAGGAGTTAAATGGGAAATAGGGTGGTTCCCTGGTAGAAATTTGGAATTTGGAAGTGCCTGCCCACCCCTCCACCTCCCAGTTAATCTTTAGCAGAACAAAGTATCTTGCTTCCTTATGAATCTCGCTAATATCTTTAGCAGATCAGCTGTCCTGCTCCCTTAGTAATCTCCAAATTTACAAATTTACCATGAAAATAGCAAGGAAGCCCTGAATCCTGCCCCTCCCCCCCTTTGGGATGTTTCTCTTTTTAATCATAAACAAGTCAGACAGGGTGGAGAACAGTAAATCTGGTCTTTTGTTGAGTTTGTTGACACCTCCTCATTAACTGACAGTTTTGTCCCCAAGATTGTACTTAAAAACTCCATTGCTATTGGCCCTTTGGGTCTTCCTCTCTTGGAACACCCCCACCCCCTTTGCTACTCTTGCAGGAGGTTTCCAACCTAAATAAATCCTACTTTACTTTCAAAAAAAAAAAAAAAAGTGACAATTTAGATTGGTTAATTGGGTGAAAGTTAAACCTATAACTGGGACTCAATAAAGATGACAAAAATACATGAAAATTTGCTCTGAGTTTAAACTGATTTAAAGATAAAAATCTTACTTGCTGAGCTAAAATAAATCCATAAATTACAAGTGTAAATTGATTAGCCCATATCAGAGTAATCTACCTGCCATTGTTTGTTGCTGTGCTGGGGATATATATTGTGGATTCTTTAACATGATATTTTCACAACCTCTAGGATTATGAACTCACTGGAACTTACATTCTTTTTTTTAAAGGCTTACTTTATTTACTTGAAAATCAGAGTTACAGGGAAAGACATGGAGAGATCTTCCATCTGCTGGTTCACTCTCCAAATGGCCACAACAGATGGGGCTGTGCCAGGCTGAAGCCAAGAACCAGGAGCTTCAACTGGGTCTCCCACATGGGTGTGGGGACCCAGGTGCATGGGCCACCTTCCACTGCTTTCCCACATGCATTAACAGATAGCTGGAGCGGAAGAGGAGCATCAGGGACTAGTACTGGGGCCCATAAGGGATGCTGGTGCTGCAGGTGGCTAAACCAGTTATGCCACAGCATCGGTCCCTATATTTTATGTTCTTGAGCTTATTTTTACCTATGAGAAAAATGGGAGTTCACTTTCAATTAAAACATATGAGTACATGAGTCTAACAGAACCTTATGTTGGGGGATGGTTTCCATGTTTCAAATATCACCATTCTGAGGGAATTATGAAATACAAAGCATCCCTTACACAATATTCCCCAACAGATATCTTAGTCTCTAAAAGGGTAACTGCCCATGCATAGTATTACTGTCCCTGGATGTGTATTAGGTGTCTTACATTTTTCATGACTGAAAATATATTGAACATTAGTGATTTAAATAGGAGAATAAGGCAAAGTATTTGTAGAAACCCCAACACTCTCTCAGATGTTCAGTAAGCCGTCTTTCTCTTCCCATTCTGATGTCATTCTCATTGGGTAATCCTTTAGGTGATGAATAAAAAGGATTCATTCCCATTTCCCAAGCCTCCTTGACAACTGAAATTTCTTCTCAATTCTAAGTTAATATTACTTCTTTAGTCATCTCTGATTTTTAGAGAACAATGATTACTATATTCAGTAGCAGGGAAAATAGGGCTTTAAAACTCAAGAACATGGGAGTAGTTGTCTGTAGCTTTTATTTTAATCTTGGATAAATCCACACTGAGGCAACTCCTGCTCAGAATTTGTTTGTCATTTCAGCTGAAGAGTTTAAACTGGAACTGCAAGTGATAGATGGGTGAAATCTTTACATATTTATAGCCTGCTGATTGGAACTAATTACAGAAGCACATAAATGTGGAATTTATTTTCAAGAGAGCTAGAATCAAATTTATAGTACAATTTACAATCAGTTAACTCCACAAGGAATATTTCTCCATTTTTAACTTTGAAAAAATAAAATAATTTTTCCTCAACCAAATGTTAAATGGCAGTTTGAAATCCAAATTCAACTTTGGTTGATATGGAAAACTGAGAAAGCAAATTAATTTTTCTAGCCAGAAAGACTAATAGAAAATTAATGTTTGCCTCACAGCTTAGGCATTGACACAATAAGAAATTTCAATGTCTTTTATTTTACAGCAGTATAGTACACATTTGAGTTTTGCAAAAATGAGCTTGCTTTTTTTAAGTCACATTGAATGTTTGTACCTCCCCAGACATTCAATTTCTTCTTGTGATTATTTCCAGTGAAATATCAGAAGAAGTGATTTGTTTCATTTCCAGGTGGACTACTCAAAATCCCAAAGATACTTTGTGACATTGCTTGATGTGCGATTTTTTAACTTCCAGAGACATCCACCGTAAGAGTGGCTAGATTTTAAGGACAATGACATCATTCAGCAATATGAAGGAACTTTTATTAAGTATGTAACTTCAGTGAGAAGAAACTAAAACAAACAAATAACACTTGTAGTTTTAAGTCACTTAGTATTTGGATTTTTGTTGTACTGCATTACAAATTAATAACGTGTGATGGATTTATAATTATTTCAACATTGCTGAAACAATGATTGACATATAGTGGAAAATATAAAATTAAACTCAAACTCCAAGTACCTGTATGAATAAAGTATCCATTTTCACCATCTTAGATCGCAATTTTAGGTAAGGTCTGTAATTTTTTTCATTGTTAATAAATTAAAAATTCATGAATTATAGAGAAATATCATTAAATATTTTTAATAAGACCTTTGGTGCATTGTGTAATTTTTAAGATAACACATCATTACTACAATGAATTTTGTGTGTGTGTGTGTGTATATATATATATAATTTAATAGGATAACTTTCAAAATGCCATACACTTTTATTTCATTGGTTACAGATTTTTGTGATAAGTGCAAAAATGCAAACACTTTTCATCATACTAATTCAATATTGGTCTAGGAACTTCAGTTTTAACATAATTATTTTATAAATATATTAAACTAAATTTAATAAAAGTATAGAAATTTAATCACTGTTATCATTGCCCTTTCTTGCTAATATCCTTAACTGCCTTCTGCCTTTCTTTCTTGAGGTTGATATAGACACGTGGTTATTTCTAGCCATTTTTTGTGTGTAAACTGAGTAGTTTTTGCTGAGTGGATAGTACAATTTAAAAAACCCCATAAATCAGCCATTTCAATTAGATACCCAATGTTGAAAAAAGATTCAGATTTCTTAGATAATTTCTATATATACTATCTAACATAACTTGGACACACCTTCTTTATTTTTCCTAAATCCCTTAAACCCAATTTGAAATCTTTTATTTCCTTAGTTTGACATACCTAGAAAAAATTAGATACATAGGAAGAAACTTTCTCAATTTCTTGGTCCGAAAACTCCTCAACATTTGCTTATTTTTTCCCCACCTGATGCAAAAATAGCACATGAAATTACCTTATCCAAGGTGAATCCATTTTTTGTGCACTATACTCCATCTGTTTCTACCTTCTGCATCTATTCTGCAATCCATCTGCTGCCACCTGTTCAGAATCCACATTTGTCTTCTTCCTTGTTCATGTGTATTGTCTCCTTACATCTATAAACCTCTTCAAGCATTCAATGTGATTCAGAGGGCTGCAAAACCTAAGTGATAGAATATTCAATTAAAGAATGCCACATTCTCATTTATGAAAAAATGGTTTAATCATTTCACAAACATGTACACAAAATAACTTTTGAAAATTATTTGTCTTCATTTTCTAAGATTTACTTACAAAATTACTTCATTTATAAACTGAAATAAAGTAGGAAAACTTAAAAAGAAAAAAAAAATACCAAGAACAGAGAAAATTCATCCAAATGATTTAAGTGCTTTATCTTGGTTAAAACAATGAATATGCAAAACATTGTTAACTTCTGTCTGTGTTATTAATATTCTCCATTTAATGCATTGAGTCTTTACCTTAGTCTCCTATCACTACTTACCACAATTATTTATACATTAGCCATTCAAATGAAAGTTCCTCAAATCTCAAAACTTAACATGCTCTTAAAAAAGGCAGAATAGCAATTACAATTTGGGATATTATTAAACTAGACTTCTTGCTTTCTACTGTAGTTAATTAAGAACCTCAAGAAGAAAAAAAGTGATGAGGTCATGTTAATTTTAAAGAAACCTTCAGATAAACAGGTTCTGCAGATATTCTCCAAACAACAACCCCATCCCATCCCTTTTATGACCATTGTTGTAGCTCAAATCATATCTCTTCTTTTGAGATATGGGCAACTTTTTAAAATTTAATGTAGTACTCAATCAGACTCCTTTATATATAAAATCTCTGAAAACAATATTTATCATATCAGTTTGTATATGAAATATAATAAATTTTATTTTTGTGTGACATTTATTTATTTTTCTTTTAATTTTTTAATTTTAATTATTTATTTATTTTTTTGACAGGCAGAATGGACAGTGAGAGAGAGAGACAGAGAGAAAGGTCTTCCTTTTTGCCATTGGTTCACCCTCCAATGGCCGCCGCGGCCGGCGCGCTGCGGCAGGCACATTGCGCTGATCCGAAGCCAGGAGCCAGGTGCTTATCCTGGTCTCCCATGCGGGTGCAGGGCCCAAGCACTTGGGTCATCCTCCACTGCACTCCCGGGCCACAGTAGAGAGCTGGCCTGGAAGAGAGGCAACCGGGACAGAATCCGGCACCCCAACCAGGACTAGAACCCAGTGTGCCGGCGCCACTAGGCAGAGGATTAGCCTATTGAGCCACGGCGCCGGCTTTATTTATTTTTCAACTGTTATTTAACAAATACAAATCCAAAGTACAACTTTGGACAACTTTTAGATTATAGCAGTTTTTACCCACATAACCTCCCTCCTATCCACAACCATCCAGTCTCCGACTCCCTCTCCCATCCCATTCTTCATCAAGATTCGTTTTCAATTATCTTTATATACAGAAGATCTACTTAGTATTTACTAAGTAAAGATTTCAACAGTTTACACTCACCCAGATACACAAAGTATAAAGTACTTTTTGAGTAGTAGTTTTACCATTAATTTGCATAGTACAACAAATTAAGGACAGAGGTCCTGAGGTGCACAGGGACTCCCATTGTTGATTTAACAATTGACACTCTTATTTATGGCATCAGTAATCACTTGAGGCTCTTGTCATGAGCTGCCAAGGCTATGGAAGCCTCTTGAGTTCACCCACTCTGATCTTATTTAGACAAGGCCATAGTCAAAGTGGAAGTTCTCTTCTCCCTTCAGAGAAAGATAATTCCTTCTTTGATGTCCCGTTCTTTCAAGTGGAATCTCACTCCAGAGATCTTTCATTTAGGTTTTTTGTTTTGTTTTGTTTTGTTTTTTGTTTTTTGTGTTTTTTTGCCAGAGTGTCTTGGCTTTCCATGCCTGAGAAACTCTTATAGGCTTTTTAGCCAGATCCAAATGTCTTAAAGGCTGAATCTGAGGCCAGAGTGCTGTTTAGGACATCTGCCATTCTATAAGTCTGCTGTGTATCCTGATTCCCATGTTGGATCATTCTCTCCTTTTTAATTATATTAATTATTATTGCCAGACACTAGTCTTGTTTATGTGATCCCTTTGACACTTAATCCTATCATTATGATCAATAATGGACTTAAACCAATCACTTTGTCTAGTGAGATGGCATTGGTACATGCCACCTTGATGGGATTGAATTGGAACCCCCTGGCACATTTCTAGCTCTACCATTAGGGGTAAGTCTGAGTGAGCATGTGCCAAACTTTACATCTCTTCCCTCTCTTATTCCCACTCTTAGATTTCACAGGGATGACTTTGCAGTTAAATTTAAATGCCAAAGAATAATTGCCAAGAGTTAGAATCCATTGGAAAGAACGGTCCATCAAAGAAGGAGGTACCTTTCTCTGAAGGGAGGAGAGAACTTCCACTTTGACCATGGCCTTGTCTAATCATGATCAGAGTCAGTGAACTCAAAAGGCTTCCATAGCCTTGGTAACTCATGACAAGAGCCTAGGGTGATTACTGATGCCATAAACAAGAGTGTCAATTTGTTAAGTCAACAACAGGAGTCACTGTGCACTTACACCTCATGTAAGATCTCTGTCCTTAATGTGTTGTTCAATGTGAATTAATGCTGGATGTGAGGGCAATCTGGCTGCGATATCTGTCACTCCATTGATTGCCAGGGTTGATTTGGCTATTCTGGCTGGCTAGGTGGGTGTCCCCTTTTTCCCTCACTGCTCCATGTGCGTCCCTCCTGAAGCTGTGCGCTCAGTCGAAGAGGACAACCTTCCCCACTAGAGGAGGATTGGTCTTTGGTCAAGGGTATACAAGTAGCTGCACTCCCCTGCTAGAACCTCCAAACCAGCTCTCAATGTGAATTAATGCTATAACTAGTACTCAAACAGTATTCTACACTTTATGTTCTGTGTGGGTGCAAACTGTTGAAATCTCTACTTAATATATACTAAATTGATCTCCTGTATATAAAGAGAATTGAAAATGAATCTTGGCTGGCGCTGCAGCTCACTAGGCTAATCCTCCGCCTTGCAGCGCCAGCACACAGGGTTCTAGTCCCGGTCGGGGCGCTGGATTCTGTCCCGGTTGCCCCTCTTCCAGGTCAGCTCTCTGCTGTGGCCCGGGAGTGCAGTGGAGGATGGCCCAAGCACTTGGGCCCTGCACCTGCATGGGAGACCAGGATAAGTACCTGGCTCCTGCCATCGGATCAGCGCAGTGCGCCGGCCGCAGCGCGCTGGCCGCAGTGGCCATTGGAGGGTAAACCAACGGCAAAAGGAAGACCTTTCTCTCTGTCTCTCTCTCTCACTGTCCACTCCACCTATCAAAAAAAAATGAATCTTGATGTGAATAGAATGGGAGAGAGAGTGGGAGATGGGAGGGTTGTGGGTGGGAGGGAAGTTATGGGGGGTGAAGGCATTGTAATCCATAAGCTGTACTTTGTAAATTTATATATATTAAATAAAAATGAAAAACAAGAAACCATAACTCCAAAAAAAATACAAATCATGGATAGAGAAAGAAAACAATAAGACATGTGGCTATGGACTCAGTTAATACAGAGTCAGTTGCCCATCTTCTGCATTTAAAATTTTCAGTGTGTTTGTATACTACTTTCTTAGTGTAGAGCCAAGATATGGTTTTTTATCTTGGCAAATTTTGCCTGGCTTTGTGTCTGAAACAAACCTCTCCTGACAGTGATGTTGCTTCAACTTTATCAACTCTTATGCTCCAGCCCTCAGTGTTGGCTAAAAAAAGTTATAGAGGGAGTTTGGATAGTTGACACCAAATGAGAGTTACATCAAAGGAATAAGGTCATAGTATTACACAGCATTGTGAAGTGACTATAGTTCACAATAACATAGTATTTATTTATTGAACAAATAGAAAGAGCTCCAAGACTCTAATCCTAAAGTAATGTTGGGGACATTGCAGTGGCATAGCAGGTAAGGCTGTTACCGATAGTGCTGGCATCCTATATGGGCACAAGTTTGAGACCAATCCAGCTCTCTGCTATGGCCTGGGAAAGCAGTAGAAGATGGCCCAAATCCTTGGGGCCCTGACCCATGTGGGAGTCCCAGAAGAAGCTCCTGGCTTCTTCCAAGAGGTTTTAGATAAGCACAGCTCCAGCCACTGTGGCCATCTAGGGAGTAAACCAGTGGATGGAAGCCCTCTTGCTTGCTCATTCTCCCTCTCGCTCTCTGCTTCTGCCTCTCTGTAACTCTGCCTTTTAAATAAATAAATAAATCTTAAAAAGTAGTGTCAAAGAAGGGAATATGTTGATTGATCTGATTTGATTAGTACATATCATACACATGTATTGACATGTCAGACTGTAGGCTATAACTATCAGCAGTTCTTACTAATAAAAATTTACAAGACAAATTATCAGATGGAGTTAGTGAATCAAATAGTAATTGTCTTTGTAGTATTGACACTTCACTTACCTTATGACCTGCACAGTGAAGTAGCTGGTGCTTCTATCAAGCATTGAATGAAAATATGATTTGAGGTGGCTCCAAGATGGCAGAATAGGGAAGGAGCTCACTGATAGTCTAGGAAAAGGTTTAATAAAAGTGGAGATAGTTAAGTATCAAGGAAAAGTTAGCAAAAAAACTACAGAGGGAACTCTTTAAGAATTAGAGGGACATGGTGGATCTACGTGGAGGGCATGGGAACCCACAGCTCAGGAGCCCAGCTGCCGAGAATCTTCTCCGCACCAGCACTGGAAAGAGAGGTGAGGTGAAACTGCAGTAGCCTGAGGCACTGGTGGAAAAGCAGCAGCAAGAGCGTAGAGGAAACAAGGCTTGAAGCCCCATGGGGGAAAGTATACCAGCATAACTACAGGAGAGAAAAAAACAAAAGGGACAGTACAGACACGATTCTCTCTCTCCACACACTTTACAAAAGAGTGCGAGACAATAGAGCAGGCACCATTTTGAACATACATAACAGCTGTGCCAGCTCAGGGCTGCACCCATCCTCAGCCAAACAGAAAAACTTGACTCTGGTTGGGAGTAATAACAGGAAACTAAGACCTAGTGAATGTGTGGAGCTATGAACCGGGACTGTGATTAAAAAAAAAAAAAAAAAAAAGCCAGCGCCGCAGCTCAATAGACTAATCCACCACCTAGCGGCGCCGGCACACCGGGTTCTAGTCCCAGTTGGGGCACCAGATTCTGTCCTGGTTGCCCCTCTTCCAGGCCAGCTCTCTGCTGTGGTCCGGGAAGGCAGTGGAGGATGGCCCAAGTGCTTGGGCCCTGCACCCCATGGGAGACCAGGAGAAGCACCTGGCTCCTGGCTTCAGATCAGCGCAGTGCGCCAGCCACAGCAGCCAGCCGTGGCGGCCTTTGGAGGGTGAACCAACAGCAAAAGGAAGACCTTTCTCTCTGTCTCTCTCTCACTATCCACTCTTCCTGTCAAAAATAAATAAAAAATAAATAAAAACTCCTTAAAAAAAAAGATTAAAGGTGTGTGGGAGAACTCACAGTGTGGCTGAGATGTGAGTAGTCTCAGTGGGAGACACCACACACTTGGTAACCTTAGAAACCCAGTGAGAGACACTGCAAGGGAATCTGATCTTATAATGAGGTCTGTACAGATCGTTTGTGTGGTCCTTGGGACAGAACAGATGAATATTATACCCACTAGGGCTAGTGCTCAGGCACTGATTGCCATCAAGGAGAAGAGCTCAGCTGAGCAGAATTACTTTCCTTCTAAATGAAAAAAAAAAAGGGGGGGGGAGAGAAGATTTACCATGCCAAACCTGGGTGTGTCACCTTTGGCACACCCTTAACCATGAAGAACTGAACAGAGCTCTTGCTCACACCCACCTCAAGCCTCTAGAGATTCACCAAAAGCAGACAATCCACTTTATCTAGAGTCATAGTATAATGAGAAAATCCACCACAGTGAGGGGAAAAAAAAAAGAAGCCAAAGAATATCTCCACAATGCCAAAAACAAATGCAAAAACTGAGGAAACAAAAACTAGGAAGACATCATGATACTTCCATGTGAACATGACACTCCAATACAAGATTATGAAGATGATGAGATAGAAGAAACACAAGATATGGATTTCAAAAAATTGATAAGAACATTTAGAAATTATCAAAAACAGATGTATGAACTACAGAAATCCGTACAGGACAGGACAGAAAATCTCTCTCATGAAAATGAAATCTTAAGGAGGAATCAAAATGAAACGAGGAATTTAGTAGAGCAAGAAATTGAGATACTGAAGAGACCAAAATGAAATGAAGAATTCAATAAAACAAATGAAAAACACATTTGATAGCCTTAAAAACAGAATCAGTGAGGTAGAAGAGAGATTATCAGACTTAGAAGACAGAGCACAGGAAAGTATACAGTCAAACCAAAGAAAAGGTAAGAAAATTAGAAATCTAAAACATATTATTGGGAATCTACAGGATACTATTAAAAAAAAAAACAATATTTGGGTTCTAGGAGTTTCTGAAGGCATGGAGAGAGAAAAAGGATTAAAAGGCCTTTTTAGTGAGATACTAGCAGAAAACTTCCTGGGTTTGAAGAAGGAAAGAGATATCCAAATACAGGAAGCACATAGAACCACCAATAAACATGACCAAAAGAGATCCTCACCACGACACATTGTAATCAAACTCACCACAGTGAAACATAAAGAAAAGATTCTAAAATATGCGAGAGAAACGTCAGATTTCTCTCAGAGAATCTCCAATCAGACTCACAGCTGACTTCTCATCAGAAACCCTACAAGCTAGGAGGGAATGGCGAGATATAGCCCAGGTACTAAGAGAGAAAAACTGCCAGCCCAGAATATTATATCCTGCTAAGCTCTCATTTGTGAATGAAGGTGAAATAAAGACCTTTCACAGCAAACAGAAATTGAAAGAATTTGTCACCACTCGTCCAGCCCTGCAAAAGATGCTTAAAGATGTGTTACACAAAGAAACACAGAAACACGGCCATCAATACAAAAGAAAGTAAAGGAAGAAAATCTCCCAGTAAAAGATTACAGGAAGTTCAAAGCCTACATTAGAAATATCTTTGGAAAAAAGGCAAGGCAAAGTCACTACTTATCAATAGTCAAATTGAATGTAAATGATCTCAATTCTCCAGTTAAAAGGCACACACTGGCTGAATAGATTAAAAAACAAAACCCATCTATTACAAGAAACACATCTTTCCAACAAGGATGCATGCAGACTCAAAGTGAAAGGTTGGAAAAAGATATTCCATGCCAACAGAAATGAAAAAAGAGCTGGCACAGCCATGTTAATATCAGACAAAATAAACTTCAACACAAAAACTCGTAAGAGAGACAAAGAGGGGAACTATATAATGATTAAGGGATCAATTCAACAGGAATATGTAACTATTATAAACATACATGCACCTAATTACAGGGCACTGGGTTATTTAAAAGATATGTTAAGGAACTTAAAGGGATACTTATACTCCAATACAATAGTATTGGGGGACTTCAATACTCCACTTTCAGCAATAGACAGATCAACCAGACAGAAGATCAACAAGGGAACAGCAGATTAAATCGATACTACAGCCCAAATAGATCTAACAAACATCTACAGAACTTTTCATCCTACTCTTGAAAAATACACATTCTTCTCAGCAGAACATGTAACCTACTCTGGGACTGACCACATACTAGGCCATAAAGCAAGTCTCAGCAAATTCAAAAGAATTGGAATCATACCATGCATCTTCTCAGACCACCATGAAATGAAGCTGGAAATTAGCAACTCAGGAAACCCCAGAAAGTATGCAAACACATGGAGATTGAACAACATGCTCCTGAATGAACACTGGGTCACAGAAGAAATCAAAACTTTTCTAGAAGTAAATGAGGATAACAACACAACATATCAAAACTTATGGGATACAGCAAAAGCAGTATTAAGAGGAAATTTTATAGCAATAGGTGCCTACATCAAAAAAATGGAAAGCCCCCAAACAAATGAGCTATCAATGCATCTCAAGGATCTAGGAAAACTGCAGCAAACTGGAACAAAAACTAGTGGGAGAAGAGAAATAATTAAAATCAGAGAAGAAATCAACAGAATTGAATCAAAAAAAAAAAAAACACATTACAAAAGATCAGCCAAAGGAAGAGCTGTTTTTTTGAAAAAATAAACAAAATTGACACCCCATTGGCCCAACTAACTAAAAAAAGAAGAGAAAAGACCGAAATCAATAAAATCAGAGATGAAAAAGGGAATGTAACAACAGAGACTACAGAAATAAAAGAGTCATCAGAAATTACTATAAAGACTTGTATGCCAGCAAACAGGGAAATCTATCAGAAATGGATATATTTCTGGACACATACAATCACCCTTAATTGAACCATGAAGACACAGAAACCCAAAACAGACCCATAACCAAATCAGAAATTGATTCAGTAATAAAGGCCCTCCCAACAAAGAAAAGCTCAGGAACAGATGGAATCACTACTGAATTCTACCAGACATTTAAAGAAGAACTAACTCCAATATTTCTCAAACTATTCACAATAATTGAAAAAGAGAGAATCCTCCCAAATTCTTTCTATGAAGCCAGCATCACCTTAATTCCTAAGCCAGAGAAAGATGCAGCACTGAAAGAGAATTACAGACCAATATCCCGGATGAACATAGATGAAGGCAGCATCACCTTAATTCCTAAGCCTGAAAAAGATGCAGAATTGAAACAAAATTACAGACCAATTTCCCTGATGCACACAGACACAAAAATCCTCAATAAAATTCTGGACATAGAATGTAACAACACAACAAAAAGATCATCCACCCAAACCAACTGGGATTTATCCCTGGTATGCAGGGATGGTTCAATGTTCGCAAATAAATCAAGGTGATAACATCACATTAACAAATTGCAGAAATAAATCCACATGATTAGCTGAATAGATGCAGAGAGAGCATTTGATAAAATACAACACCCTTTCATGGTGAAAACTCTAAGCAAACTGAGTATGGAAGGAACATTCCTCTAAACAATCAAAGCAATTTATGAAAAACCAACGGCTAGCATCCTATTGAATGGGGGAAAAGTGGAAAGTATTTCCACTGAGATCTGGTACCAGAGAAGGATGCCCACTATCACACTGATATTCAAAGTAGTTCTGAAAGTTATAGCCAGAGCCATCAGGCAAGAAAAAGAAATTAAAGAGAAACAATTTGAGAAGAAAGAAGTCAAACTATCCCTCTTTGCAGATGATATGATTCTTTATTTGGGAGATCCAACGAACTCTATTAAGAGACTATTGGAACTCATAGAAGAGTTTGGCAAAGTAGCAGGATATTAAATCAATGCACAAAACGCAAAAACCTTTGTATTCACAGGCAATTCTTCAGCCAAAAAGAACTGCTAAGATTAAACCCACTCACAGTAGCTACAAAAACAATCAAATACCTTGGAATAAACTTAAGCAAGGATGTCAAAGATCTCTACGATGAGAATTACAAAATCTTAAAGAAATAGAAGAAGATACCAAAAAATGGAAAAATGCTCCATGCTCATGGATTGGAAAGATCAATATCATCAAAATGTCCATTCTCACAAAAACAATTTATAGATTCAATGCAAAACCAATCAAGATACCAAAGACATTCTTCTCAGATCTGGAAAAAATGATGCTGAAATTCAGAACGAGATGCAAGAGACCTCGAATAGCTAAAGCAATTTTGCACAACAAAAACAAAGCTGGAGGCATCACAATACCAGATTTCAGGACATACTACAGAGCAGTTATAATCACAACAGCATGGTACTGGTACAGAAACAGATGGATTGACCAATGGAACAGAATAGAAACACCAGAAATCAACCAAAACATCTAGAGGCAACTTATATTTGATCAAGGATCTAAAACCAATTCCTGGAGCAAGGACAGTCTGCTCAACATGTGGTTCTGGGAACACCGATTACCACATGCAGAAGCATGAAGCAGGACCTCTACCTTACACCTTCCACAAAATCCACTCAACATGGATTAAAGATCTAAATCTACGGCCTTACACCATCAAATTAGTAGCGAACATTGGAGAAACCCTGCAAGATATAAGCATAGGCAAAGACTTCTTGGAAAAGACCCCAGAAGCACAGGCAGTCAAAGCCAAAATTAACAATTGGGATCATATCAAATTGAGAAGTTTCTGTACTGCAAAAGAAACAGTCAGGAAAGTGAAGAGGCAATCAACAAAATGGGAAAAATCTGTGTGCAAAATATGCAACTGATAAAGTATTAATAACCAGAATCTACAAAGAGATCAAGAAACTCCACAACAACAAAACAAACAACCCACTTAAGAGATAGGCCAAGGACCTCAACAGACATTTTTCAAAAGAAGAAATCCAAATGGCCAACAGACACATGAAAACATGTTCAGGGTCACTAGCCATCAGGAAATGCAAATCAAAACCACAATGAGGTTTCACCTCACCCCGGTTAGAATGGCTCACATACAGAAATCTACCAACAACAGATGCTGGCAACGATGTGGGGCAAGGGGGACACTAACCCACTGTTGGTGGGACTGCAAACTGGTAAAGCCACTATGGAAGACAGTTTGCAGATACCTCAGAAACCTGAATATAGCCTACCACATGACCAGCCATCCCACTCCTTGGAATTTATCCAAAGGTAATTAAATTGGCAAATAAAAGAGCTGTCTGCACCTCAATATTTATTGCAGCTCAATTCACAATAGCTAAGACCTGGATTCAACCCAAATGCCCATCAACAGAAGACTGGAGAAAGAAATTATGGGACATGTACTCTATAGAATACTATACAGCAGTCAAAAACAATGAAATCTGGTCATTTGCAACAAAATGGAGGAATCTGGAAAACATCATGCTGACTGAAATAAGCCAGTCCCAAAGGGACAAATATCATATGTTCTCCCTGATCGGTGACAACTACCTGAGCACCAAAGGGGAAACCTGTTGAAGTGAAATGGACACTATGAGAAACGGTGACTTGATCAGCCCTTGTTCTGAATGTCAAGGAACAGCTTACTATTTTATTCCTTTTAGTATTTTTTGTTCTATTTAATACTATTGGTGAACTATTAAATTAACACTCAATTATTCTTAGGTGTTTAAATTAACTGAAAAGTGGTCCCTGTTAAATGTATGAGTGGAAATAAGAAAGGGAGGAGATGTAAAGTTCGGCACATGCTCACTTTGATTTACCCCAAATGGTGGAGTTAGAAACTTGTCAGGGGATTCCAATTCAATCCCATTCAGGTGGCATGTACCAATGCCATCTCACTAGACAAAGTGATTGGTGTAAGTTCATAATTGATCATAATGATAGGATTAAATGTCAAAGGGATCACATAAACAAGACTAGTGTCTGCTAATACTAACTGATAGAATTTAAGAGCAAATGATCCAACATGGAAAGCGGGATACACAGCAGACTTATAGAATGGCAGATGTCCTAAACAGTACTCTGGCCTCAGATTCAGCCTTTAAGACATTTGGATCTGGCTAAAAAGCCTATAAGAGTTTTTCTTTTTTTTTTTTTTTTTTTTTTTTTTTTTTTTTTTTTTTGGAAAGCCAAGACACTCTGGCAAAAAAAAAAAAAAAAAAAAAAAAAAAAAAACCTAAATATAAGATCTCTGTGAGTGAGATCCCATCGGAAAGAACAGGCCATCAAAGAAGGAGGTACCTTTCTCTGAAGTGAGGAGAGAACTTCCACTTTGACTATAGCTTTGTCTAATTAAGATCAGAGTGGTCTAACTCAAGAGGCTTCCATAGCCCTGGCAACTCATGACAAGAGCCTTTAGTGATTACTGACGCCATAAATAAGAGTGTCAATTGTTAAATCAACAACAGGGTTACTGTGCACTTACTCCCCATGTAGGATCTCTGTCCTTAATGTGTTGTACTATATGAATTAATGGTGTAACTAGTACTCAAACAGTACTTTATGCTTTGTGTTTTTGTGTGGGTGCAAACCACTTAAATCTTAGCTTACTATATACTAAATTGATCTTCTGTATATAAAGATAATTCAAAATGTGTCTTGATGAAGTATGGGATGGGAGAGGGAGTGGGAGATGGGATGGTTGCAGGTGGCAGGGTGGTTATGGAGGTAAAAACTGCTATAATCCAAATTTTGTTCTTTGGAAATTTATATTTATTAAAGAAAAGTTTTAAAAAAGTAAAAAAATATGATTTTTCTTATAGTTTTCTCCCTAGAAAGTATATCATAAAATTGTTGGATTTTTTGGCAATATAATGGAGGAAATAATACTTGGGTATTTTTTGTATCAAAAGAAGATTTATTAAAGCCAACTAGAATTTATCCCAGGAATATGGTTCAGTTTTAGGAAATTCCACTGTAGTTTGGTTAAAGAGAACAAAACCTTGGTAATTTTTAAAAATGCTAAAAGTGCATAACACAACATTTCCAAGAATACTGTAAGTCAAATATGAGCAGAAGAAATTTACTTTCAAATAGTGGAAACTATTTCAATTAAGACCAGGAAATGGATGGAATGCTGACTGTTACCATCAATACTCAACATTCTTTTGAAGCTGTAACAAATGCTAGGACATGGATTTGTTAGCTAAAATACTATGGAAAAAGAGGTTAAATCAGTAACCCATATTGATGAAGATTATCATATATTTTTTAAATTTCAAGAAGGGTATACTAAAATAATATGGTAGATACCTAGACAGAAGATATAATAAATGAATAGATTTTCTATTGGCAGTCAGGACCTAGAAATGAAAATGATGAGAATTAATTAAAATAAATAAGCATAAAATTCTTAGCAATATATTTACCAAGAAAAACAGAATTGTTACAAAAAACTTTAAACTCTCTTTTGGATGATTAAAAACAATATTAAAAATACAAAATGCAATATTCTTGGATGAGGATAAAGTGCTAGTTCTGCTAAAGTAAAAGCAAGAATCTAATGTAATTTCAATTAGACTCCTGAGAGTGTTATTCAGGGAGGGATTTTATAAAACAATCTTAAATATTGAATAATATATGCTTATGAGTCATCCTGAAAAATCTAAGAAAAAGAAGATGGGGACAGACACTTAACCTGACTGTTGTTGGAAATACTGTAGTCATTGTGGTAGAAATCAGTGGGGTATTGTTCTAGAACTAGAAAATTAGATTAAAAAAAAAAAAAAAAACAGAATAAGAATGTGTTAAATTGTGGGGAGCAATCCGGACTGGACTAAGTTACTGGAATTAAGACTTATTCTGTGCATCTGCTCTCCCACAATATGGCGCTGGGAGAGGAGTAAACAGCTTCTACCCAGCTGCCTCCAGTTCAACCAATAAACAGCAGGACTTGCTCCTGATTGGAGGAGAGCAGCGTACTCGGCGTGTGGGCAGCCGAGTTGGGATTGGCAGAGGAGGACTATAAAGGAGGAGAGAGACGGCATGCACCAGGAACATCTAAGGGGAACATCTAAGGGGAACACCTAAGGGGAACACCTGTGCAGCCCCCGAGAGAGCCGGCCGGCGGTGTGCCACTCCCCTGCGGAAGTGGGGAATGTGGCAGGGGGAACCGCCCTTCCACGGAGGTGGAAGGGACAGTAGCCAACCCGGGAAGAACCAGCAGCAAACCCGGGGAGGGCCAAGCAGACGAAAGAACAGCGCAGGGTCCTGTGTCGTTCCTCCACGAAGAGGGGGAGCAACATAATGGTGCCGTGACTCAGATAGGAAACCTAGGATGGATAGGAAACCTAGGACGGATAGGAAACTTAGGAGGGAAGAAACGGGAAGAAGTGGGAAATTACCGGAGAGAGAGACTAGCAAACAGCCTAGGGAAAAGCCGGACGAAAGAGGTGCCGGAGGAAGCTGTTGAAAGCCTAGGCATAGATTCAGATACGGACTACAGGGGGAAGCTGGGAGAAATCTCTAAGGTAGAAAGCGAAAGTGAAAGCTAGAACAAACAGACTCGGATGCGGACTGTGGGGAGAGGCCAGGAGAAATGAGGGAGGAGTATTGTTGGAGGAAAGCTTGGGGAAACATACCGGGTAGAGAAAAATGTTAGGGAAATTGAAGCTGCGGGGGGCAGGCCGAGGCGGAAACGAAAGCCACTTTGGGATTCTCAAGTTAGCCCGGGAATAGGGGGCGAAAAGTTAAAACCAGAAGCGGAAACGTAAGCCCGGTTGGGATCCGTCTGATTAGCCCGGGGAGCAAAGGACGGGAAGCCAAATCGTGGGGCGGAGACGTGAGCTGGGTTGAATTCGCCAGGTTAGCCCGGGGAACTTGGATTGAATGCTAGTGGCGGAGACGCAAGCTACGCTGTGTGACTCGCGGAAGCCGCCGCGTGCAGAGAGAGCACGGGGCGTGAATAGATAGGGAAAGCGGGGCTGGCGCGAGGCCGTGGTGCAGACGCGAAGGGGCGTGGAGACCGCGGAGTGTGCGCGCGAAGCCGAGCCGCGCAGAGCTGGGAAGCCGCGCAGATAAGAGAGGCGCGGGCTGAAGCGGCTCAGCCAGAAAGCCGCCGAGAAGCAGCCTCGGGGCGGGCGCCGGGAAGCCGCGGGGATAAGATAAACAGAAGTTTAGAAGTAAAATGAGAGCGGGAAGCCGCAGGGATAAGAGAAACAGAAGTTTAGAAGTAAAATGAGAGAAATGGGAATGTTGGCAGACAGAAGTAAAATGGGAGAAATAGGAATGCCCGGAGATAGAGAAATAGAGAAATAGAAAGGCCTCCCCACAATACTGCAATGAGAAGGCTTGGATTCGGTCTGCCTGATTAGTGAGGCGATGAGCACCTGCGGGCGGCTAGCAGCTTATGCGCCGCAGGTCACCGAAGACAGGCACGTTATTAACATCAATAGTCTCCCCACAATACTGCAATGAGAAGGCTTGGATTCGGTCTGCCTGATTAGTAAGGTGGTAAGCACCAGCAGGCGGCTCGACCAGAGTATGAGCCGCAGGTCACCGAAGACAGGCACGCATCAGCGCCTAAAAACCTCCTCACAACATGGCGAAGAGAGGACCCGGATTCGGTTTGCCTGATTGATAGGACTTGTAAGAACCTGTGGCAACTCTAGCAAGCAGAGCAGAGTGTGTGCCGCGGGACACCGAAGACAGGCGCGTATCAACGCCAAAAAATAAAAAGAAAGGGGGATCTGTGGGGAGCAATCCGGACTGGACTAAGTTACTGGAATTAAGACTTATTCTGTGCATCTGCTCTCCCACAATATGGCGCTGGGAGAGGAGTAAACAGCTTCTACCCAGCTGCCTCCAGTTCAACCAATAAACAGCAGGACTTGCTCCTGATTGGAGGAGAGCAGCGTACTCGGCGTGTGGGCAGCCGAGTTGGGATTGGCAGAGGAGGACTATAAAGGAGGAGAGAGACGGCATGCACCAGGAACATCTAAGGGGAACATCTAAGGGGAACACCTAAGGGGAACACCTGTGCAGCCCCCGAGAGAGCCGGCCGGCGGTGTGCCACTCCCCTGCGGAAGTGGGGAATGTGGCAGGGGGAACCGCCCTTCCACGGAGGTGGAAGGGACAGTAGCCAACCCGGGAAGAACCAGCAGCAAACCCGGGGAGGGCCGAGCAGACGAAAGAACAGCGCAGGGTCCTGTGTCGTTCCTCCACGAAGAGGGGGAGCGACATTAAATGATTCCACTGTATATAAAAATTTAATATATGACAAAGTTAGTATTTCTTTTCATTGGTAAAGAATGATTTTTTCATTTACATCTAACCACTTATTTAGCTCATCCCATCTGTTGACGACTCTAGTCTCTGGCTACCATACTGAGTCACACATTCATCATTCCATAACATTTTAAAGCATTTAAAATTGTAGTTTTAGAGACCAATGACTTTGATTACATGTTATCTCTGCTACTAAGTACCTATATATGTATGGTTAATATTTGAGTATTACTTTAGTTTATATTTCTAATACTATGAATAAAGTTTAAATTTCTTTCATTTAAAAATATGGAACTTGTTTCTTTTAATGTGTATTTAAGTTTAATATTCTTGACAGTGAACAACATATTAATTAGTAATCTGCACAAGAGTCTTTCTTCAGACTTTCACAATTTACTAGATGGTACAAACCAGATGGGAAAAACCATACACATGTAAATTTTGGTATATTTTATACCACAAATCCCACTGGGAAAACTAAATGTGAATTTTGTGTTGGGATATTTAGCAAGTATTAAACGAAAAAATTGGAATGGAGTCTTTGTAGAAAGGAAAAATTTTGGAGGAAAAAGTGCTAGCTTGTCCTGATTTTGTAAGATGCTACTTATATTTATCTCCTTTCGGGTAGATCAGTTTCAACCATACATGGGCTTGCTATCTATAAGTCTGAAATGTGTTTATTTATCAAATCACTATGGAACATTGGTTTATTATATTTCAAAAAATGAAGTTTATTTTTGAACATTGAGAACTCATTATATTTGAAAAAACACATTCATACACAGAGGTGTATTAGTTATATATGAAAAATAAAATTCAAAAAGTTCATTGGCTCCAAAAGATACAAACAAGAACATCATTGTTTGTTTCTCTCTCTCTCTCTCTCTCTTTCTCTCTTTCCCCTTTAAGTGAGAATGGTTTAAAGAGAGTCAGAAGATTTATATGTGTTGATTTCAGGCACCATTTCTATTTCTTAGAACATTTTAATCTTCTGTATTGATAGCAGTTTGAGAAAGAAAGGAAGAGAAAACATGATCCATTTCATAAGTGCCTCAAAAAAAGTATCACTGTTGATTCTTTTCAAGTTCTTCCCATAAAAACTAGTCATAGAACCCCAGTTATATGCAGAGAACTGGAAAGTATAGTACTATTTGGAGACTTTTCATCTATCTAATATATCAACAATTATTAATATAAGTTCCACTGTTTACCATTTCCTTTTTAGTATACTAAATGCTAAGTTGGTTAAGTTTGCATATTACACAAAGTTCTTTTATCAGCAAAACGAAAAATGTTCAATTTTGCCTAAATACAAATTAAATTACTACCCTGGTTCCAGGTGAACAGAAATAATTATTGATATCTATCTGACTTTTGTCTGCATCTGACTCTTTTTCTTCAGAATTAAACGTGGAAATGAAAGCTTTGCTCTCAAGGGTTTATTTTTCCTCTTAAAATAAATGACATGAATTACTTCTCCTTTCAAAATTATCTTTCCCCAAGTGTTGCTGATAGCTTCCTTTTAAAAATGCTTTGCATTAGCAAGTGCCATCCAGATGAAAAGCCCATTTCTACTTGACATTAATTTTACACTCAGTGCATAATACTCGACCTTGTCATTAGGTCAGCAATAAACTGCCACTACTGAAATGCAATTTTTCTGCTGCACTGCCATTTGTCCTTCTCTTTTTTGGTTCTGAAGTATACAGTTGCCCTCTACTGTCATCTTTGTTCCCTGTTTAAAATTTATTTATTTTTATTTCTTTGAAAGAGACATACAGAGAGAAATAAAAGAGAGACAGAGACAGAGAGACACAGAGAGAGAGAGAGAGAGAGATAATTAATTAATTAATTTTCCATCTGCTGGTTTACTCCCCATATGCCTGTAACTGCCAGGCGTGAGCCAGGCCAAAGACAGGAGCCTGGAACTCCACCTTGGTCTCCCACAAGGGTGTTAGAAAACCAAGCACTTGAGCCAATATCTAGATGCATTAAGAAAGCTGTAACTGAAAGTGGAGCTAGTACTTTAGCCCAGGGACTCCAATATGGGACGCGGGCATGCCAAGGGGCATCTTAACGGCTTTCCCAAATATTCATCCTAATGTCCCTTCTTTGCTCATTTACTCATCACTCCTATCACTAACACACTGTTCATTCTCCCCTTCTTTCTTTTTATTAAATGTGGATGTAAGTTTTCTTTTTTTAATAAGTTTATTTTAATGTTAAGATTTAACAATTTTTAACATCTTGACACATTCACTTCCAATGTAGATATTATATACATACATATACATACTATTTTTCTTGAAACTAGGGATATTCATATCACAAAATGTGGGATTCATGACAATGATAACGGAAAAAAAGGGTATATTGTCATGTATGTGGATGGTATAATTCAGTGAAGCAATATTTATACCTACATATCAAATTACATCACATCCACACAATTTTTATACTCCCTTTATTTGTTAACAAAACAACAGTAGGACCAACTCCACAACAAAACTTTAGTAATCAAAACTTTAGTAGAAGCTTATGGAGTTTCATACTGAAGAATGTTCTGTTCAGCTGTTAAGTGACATTCTGTATGCTTTCTTCCTTTGCAATATGCCATTCAGCTATGCTCCTTTTTGTGCTGATACATGCTATGAATACCATTTCCCAATTACCTATTTTGAAAGCACTTCCATATGAATAAGTAAATGTATTTTTATGGTCCATGCAAATATACACTTGAACAACTTTTAAAATCATCTGTCATTTTGACAATACTTATATCTCCAAAAATTGGATGTCAGTTAACATTAAATGTTTACAAAAGAAGCAATAAGAAAATATTTCTGTACTTTAGATATACTTTTAAGAGTGCGTCTAACTTCTAACATAACATAATAATTCAGCAGTATATTGAAATAATCATAAAATGGAAAATGTTATTGTTTTAAAAATATGGGAGAAATAATATTTTCTGTATCCAAATAAAGCATATTTAAACTGAGGTTTAAAAATGTCAGATAAGTCAGATTTACAGAAACAGAGGATAAAACTATGGCTACCATCGTGGATAGGCATGGAGTTGTGTATGGAAAATGGAGAGGTTTAGCCAAAGAATATGAAGTACTAGAAATGTAAGATGAACAAATCTAGAGATTTAACATATAATGTGGGTATTATAATCAGTGAAATTTTATTAGATCAGGTAATTTCTTAAGTATATTTCAGCTATTCTCACCAAAAAATTATGTGAAATGAAATGCTATCATATTTTACTATGGTAAAAATTTTACTTTCCATATGCAGCCTATAATATCATGTTGCAAAACTGAAATATAGAAAATAAAATTTATTTAAAAATATACTAACACTTAAACTGTGTCATGAATACCAATTTTATATAACACAGAAACATAAAGTAATTCTTTTCACTCCTGCTTAAAATATAAATGGATACTTCTCAATTTTCAATGGGGTTACAACCTGATAAAACTGTCATGATATATTTTAAGTAGAAAATACATTTAATTCAACTGACCTACAGAAATTCAAGCTTTGCAAAAGAATACATTGTATAATACCAACTGTTTACCTGCTGATTGAGTCCAACTGGCACATGCAGCTCACTGTTGTCAAGAATTCCAACAGAGATCCCTGTCACAAATCACTAGCTGGTTAAAAGAGCAGAATTCAAAATCGTAACTAGGAATTCTACTAAATATGCTCACTTTTGCACCATCGTAAAGTTGAAAAATCATAAAGTCCCATAATCCTAAGTTGAGAACCATGTATATGTATATCATTCTTTTTTACCGTTCCTTTATCAAGTTGATAGCGAGTTATTTGCCAAATTTGGTTTGTTTATTGGTCCTGCCTTGACAGTTCAGTCGAAACTTCTTTGAGAACTACACTTTGGAAGAGATAGGCCACTGGGCATCACACAAATATTTACACAGAATGGGAAGGAGAGGGAAAGGAAAACAGAGATGTAGAAAATAATGTTTTCATTTGAAAATTGGACCTTGTGAATAAAACAAGTAAATTTACTTGAGGAAAACAATTAAGAACAATTCTAAGAAATTGTAGTTAGAACTATAAATATTTTCCCCAAATAGAGAATTTGTGTATAGTTATCCTATTTGAGAAATAGAGAATCAAATTATTTCATGCATTTTCTTTTGAGTGAGCTCTTGAATTGGTATGGTTTCCTTTTATATGTTATAAACAAATAATATAGACCACAAGAGATATTAGTTTTGCAATTGATTTATCTAGCTGCTATTAATTAATTATACTATAAATAATTTCTTTTCTGTTTTTAGACTTATTTTATTTGAAAGGTAGAATGAAACACACACACACACACACACACACACACAGAGAGAGAGAGAGTGTCCCATCTGCTGGTTGAGTTCCCAAATGAACACAACAGATCAGGATGAGCCAGCTTGAAGCCAGCAGCCAGGTTCCATCTGGGTCTTCTATATGGATAGCAGGGATCAAGTAATTAGCAGGTAGCTGGGTCAGGAGAAGAGCAGCCAGGGCTCAACTGGCACACTGACATGGGATGACAGTGTGTCAGGTGGCAGTTTAACCCAGTGTCCCACTATGCAGGATCCCAAAACCAATTTTTTTAAACTTTTATTTAATGAATATAAATTTCCAAAGTACAGCTTATGGATTACAATGGCTCCCCCCCATATCTTCCCTCCCACCCACAACCCTCCCCTTTCCCAATCCCTCTCCCCTTCCATTCACATCAAGATTAATTTTCAATTCTCTTTATATACAGAAGATCAGTTTAGTATATTAAGTAAAGATTTCAACAGTTTGCACCCACATAGAAACACAAAGTGAAAAACACTGTTTGAGAACTAGTTATAGCATTAAATCACTATGTACAGCACATTAAGGACAGAGATCCTACATGAGGAGTAAGTGCACAGTGACTCCTGTTGTTGACTTAACAAATTGACACTCTTGTTTATGGCCTCAGTAATCACCCTAGGCTAAGTCATGAGCTGCCAAGGCTATGGAAGCCTTTTGAGTTCACCGACTTTGATCATATTTAGACAAGGTCGTAGTCAAAGTGGAAGTTCTCTCCTCCCTTCAGAGAAAGGTACCTCCTTCTTTGATGACCTGTTCTTTCCACTGGGATCTCACTTGTGGAGATCTTTCATTTAGGTCATTATTTTTTGCCAGAGTGTCTTAGCTTTCCATGCCTGAAATACTCTCATGGGCTTTTCAGCTGGATCCGCATGCCTTAAGGGCTGATTCTGAAGCCAGAGTGCTGTTTAGGACATCTGCCATTCTATGAGTCTGCTTTGTATCCCGCTTCCCATGTTGGATGGTTCTCTTCCTTTTTTATTCTGTCAGTTAGTATTTGCAGACACTAGTCTTGTTTATGTGATCCTTTGACTCTTAGTCCTATCATTATGATCAATTGTGAACAGAAATTGATCACTGGGACTAGTGAGATGGCATTGGTACATGCCACCTGGATGGGATTGAATTGGAATCCTCTGGTATGTTTCTAACTGTACTGTCTGGGGCAAATCAGCTTAAACATGTCCCAAATTGTACATCTCTTTCCTCTCTTATTCCTACTCTTATATTTAACAGCGATCACTTTTCAGTTAAGTTTCAGCACTTAAGAATAAATGCGTATTAATTACAGAATTCAACCAATAGTATTAAGTAGAACAGACAAAAAAAAATACTAAGAGGGATAACGTATTAAGTTGTTCATCAACAGTCAGGGTAAGGGCTGATCAAGTCACCGTTTCTCATAGTGTCCATTTCACTTCAACAGGTTTCCCCTTTGGTGCTCAGGTAGTTGTCACTGATCAGGGAGAACATATGATATTTGTCCCTTTGGGACTGGCTTATTTCACTCAGCATGATGTTTTCCAGATTCCTCCATCTTGTTGCAAATGACCAGATTTCATTGTTTTTTTACTGCTGTATAGTATTCTATAGAATACAAATCCCATAATTTCTTTCTCCAGTCTTCTGTTGATGGGCATTTGGGTTGATTCCAGGTCTTAGCTATTGTGAATTGAGCTGCAAAAAACATTGAGGTGCAGACAGCTCTTTTATTTGCCAATTTAATTTCCTTTGGGTAAATTCCACGGAGTGGGATGGCTGGGTCATGTGGTAGGGCTATATTCAGGTTTCTGAGGTATCTCCAAACTGTCTTCCATAGTGGCTTTACCAGTTTGCATTCCCACCAACACTGGGTTAGTGCCCCTTTTTCCCCACATCCTCTCCAGCATCTGTTGTTGGTAGATTTCTGTATGTGAGCCATTCTCACCAGGGTGAGGTGAAACCTCATTGTGGTTTTGATTTGCATTTCCTGATGGCTAGTGACCCTGAACTTCTTTTCATGTGTCTGTTGGCCATTTGGATTTCCTCTTTTGAAAAATGTCTGTTGAGGTCCTTGGCCCATCTCTTAAGTGGGTTGTTGGTTTTGTTGTTGTGGAGTTTCTTGATCTCTTCGTAGATTCTGGTTATTAACCCTTTATCAGTTGCATAGTTTGCAAATATTTTTTCCCATTCTGTTGGTTGTCTCTTCATTCTCCTGACTGTTTCTTTTGCAGTACAGAAACTTCTCAATTTGATATGATCCCAATTGTTAATTTTGGCTTTGACTGCCTGTGCTTCTGGGGTCTTTTCCAAGAAGTCTTTGCCTGTGCTTATATCTTGCAGGGTTTCTCCAATGTTCTCTACTAATTTGATGGTGTAAGCCGTAGATTTAGATCTTTAATCCATGTTGAGTGGATTTTGTGGAAGGTGTAAGGTAGAGGTCCTGCTTCATGCTTCTGCATGTGGTAATCTGGTTTTCCCAGCACCATGTGTTGAACAGACTGTCCTTGCTCCAGGAATTGGTTTTAGATCCTTGATCAAATATAAGTTGCCTCTAGATGTTTGGGTTGATTTCTGGTGTTTCTATTCTGTTCCATTGGTCTATCCATCTGTTTCTGTACCAGTACCATGCTGTTGTGATTATAACTGCTCTGTAGTATGTCCTGAAATCTGGTATTGGGATGCCTCCGGCTTTTTTTTTTTTTTTTTTGAACAAGATTGCTTTGGCATTTGAGGTCTCCTGTGCCTCCATATGTATTTCTTTTTGTTTGTTTGTTTGTTTTTTGTTTTTGAGAGGCAGAGTTAGAAAGTGTGAGAGAGAGACAAAGAAATGTCTTCCTTTCTTGGTTCACCCGCCAAATTGCTGCCACAGCTGGCACTGTGCCGATCCGAAGCTGGTAGCTAGGTGCCTCTTCCTGGTCTCCAATGAGGGCACACACGCCCAAGCGCTTGGGCCATCCTCCACTGCCCTCCCGGGCCACAGAAGGGAGCTGGACTGGATGACTAGCAACCAGGACAGAATCCAGCGCCCCAACTCAGACTAGAACCGGGGTGCCGGCACTGCAGGCAGAGGATTAGCTTAGTGTTACATATGTATTTCAGCATCATTTTTTCCAGATCTGAGAAGAATGTCTTTGGTATTTTGATTGGTATCGCATTGAATCTGTAAATTGCTTTTGGGAGAATGGACAGTTCATGATATTGATTCTTCCAATCCATGAACATGGAAGATTTTTCCATTTTTTGGTATCCTCTTCTATTTCTTTCTTTAAGATTTTGTAATTCACATAGTAGAGATATTTGACATCCTTGGTTAAGTTTATGCCAAGGTTTTTGAATGTTTTTGTAGCTATTGTGAATGGAATTGATTTTAGCAGTTCTTTCTCAGCTGAGGAATTGCCTGTGTATACAAAGGCTGTTGATTTTTGTGCATTGATTTTATATCCTGCTACTTTGCCGAACTCTTCTATGAGTTCCAATAGTCTCTTAGTAGAAGGGTTCAGCTTTCAAATTACAGCTGTTTGTTGACATATGGGAATCCATGTAAAGTATCTGCACCTCCATCTATTGGCTGGGAAAGTATTCTTCCACTCCTTTACATAAGAAATGGAATGGTAAAAAGTTATAATGGGATATTAATAAGATTGTGAAAAATGCATATTATGAATATCTGTTTTGTTAAACTTTGTTTCAAATATTTGTCAAATTTTTAAGAATAACAGTCCAATTTTAATGATTTTGTGGCTTTTAAAATTTGCTTTATGTGAGTGAAGTTGAACATCTTTACATTTTATTATTGTTTATAACCCTGGCCTATCTTCCTGCTCAACTATGTTTTTGTTTGTTTTTACTTTTTATTTCTTAAACTCTTTTTAGTAGAGCTATTAATTCTTTGCCTATAATGTAAATTTAAATAGTTATATAAAAATAAAAAAAAATTATTTTTAAAAATGAATGTTTTACTTGCAAAAAATAAAACTATGCATGGATTTCATTTTATGACACAAATGAAGTTATCCTTTAATTCTTTACTTTTGTTAACTTTTTAAGTATCTCTATAGATCACTTTGAAATACTCCACAAAATTTCTTCCCATGCCACTTGGTGTAATTTCTTTTTTTAAATGATTCATTAATTCATTCAATTTGAAAAGCAGAGCAACAGTAAAAGCAGAAGGTACACAAACAGTTCTATCTACTATTTCACTCCCCAAATAGGCACAATAGTTAGGTCTGGGACAGGCTGAAGCCAAGGGTCTAGAACTCCACTCTGGTCTCTCATGTAGCTAGTAGTGGCACCCTCCCCTGCCTTCACACTAGCATTAGCAGGAAGCTGCAAGGACTTCAACCTTGACACTGATAGGAGATGGTGGTGTTGAAAACAGTGGCTTAACTTACTATACAACAATGCTAGCTCCTGCAATTTCTTTTTCCATGTTGTGAGTCTTCACAAAGCCTTCAACATGATGACATTATTAGACAGTAGTTTACTGTTAATCAGCTTTGTCTTGGATTCACATGCCGTTACTTGGAAACCCATATATAAAATGATACTACTATCTCTTTGCAAATATTAAAGCAGCTAAAATTATCTTCTTTCTTGAATAAAATGTGAATAAAATATTCATTTATATTCCAATTTAAATTCACTAATTTTCTGGTGAGGTTTAATTAAGAGGGAATTTAAAATTTATCCTAGAATATTTTGCTTTGCCCCAAATCCTACAACCTTAACAGATGAAGGAAATTTTACTTCTAATAAAATGAGCACAAAATGATATTTTTGTCTAATTTCTCCTAAGCATGCCAATTTTGGAAGAATTCCTGATGGAAACAATATTAATAATCACACTGTTAATGTTTTATTAGATTTGGAACATGTGTGCTATAGCTTCAGAATAGATGAACTCTTTACATGTGTCATTATGCACTGTAGAAAGTCTAAAATGTTTTTCCAATTATGCATATTATATTTTTCTGAATTGTTTACCCATATATTAGAAGGATAATAATACATACTCTACAGATTGTTAGATTAATTAATATATCAAATTTATAGGGAAAAAGAAATTTTCTGATATACAAATGATAGAGCATAATTTTTACTTTTTAAGAATCTTTAAAATATGATTGCATTCCTTATACTTTTATGGATCAAAAACTATTTCGTACCATGTAATTTCTGTATAGTAAAATAATTTGCAGTACAATGCCATGGAAGATAATTCTATCTTTATTATTCAAGTTATTCACATATATGTACTATTTATTTTTCTGATGCAACTGTATCTTTTGCCATGATACATTTCTAATAAAACCTAAAATTTTATGCTTTGTAATAGTCACTTCTATATTATCATACTCTAAGAAGGATATGATAATAACAGAAGATGGTGCTAATTTTTCAAGAGTGCTCAGACTATACAGTGTATTAAGGATAGTCTCAACAAACGGTGCTGGTAAAACAAGATTTATATATGTAGAGAATGAAATTAGATCCATTCCTCTTATCATGTACAAAAATCAACCCAAGATGGATCAAATACCTGAAACTCTAAAGTTTATGGAAGAAAATATGGGGAAAAGACTCCCGGACATTGGTATAGGCATGGCTTCTTGGATAAGACCCCCAAAACACAGGCAACAAAAGCAAAATTAAATAAATGGGACTATACCAAACTCAGAAGATTTTGAACAGCAAAGGAAATGATTAATAGAGTGAAGAGACATCCAACAGACTGGGAAAAAAATTGAAAACTGACTATTTGACAAAGGATTAATATCTCAAAAATATCAGCAACTTAAAAAACAACAACAAAAACCAACCAATCTAGTTGTGAAATAGGCAAAAGATTTCAACAGAAGAAATGCGAATGGCCAACAAATGTGAAAAAAATGCTCAACATCACTAGACATTAGGGAAATGCAAATCAAAACCACAATGAGATATCACCTCACCCCTATCAGAATGGCTAACATGTAAAACACACAGAGTAACAAATACTTGTGAGGATGTGGAGAAGGGGAACACTTAGACACTGTTGGTGGGAATGCAAATTGGTGCAGCCACTGTGGAAAACAGTGTGGAGATCTCTTACAAAACTAGAAATAGATTTGGCATATGATTCCAACAATCCCACTACTTTCTATATACCCAAAAGACTAGAACACAAGGTATCAAAGAGATACCAGCACCACCATGTTCAAAGCAGCACTGTTCACAAAAGACAAACTTTGGAATCAACCAAGGTGTCCATCAGCAGATGAATGGATAAATAAAATGTGGTGTATATACTCAAAGGAATATTATTCAGCTATGGAAAAGAATGAAATTCTACTATAAGCAGCAAAATGGATGCAACTAGAGGACATCATTTGGAGTGAATTAAGCCGGACCCAGGAAGACAAATCCTATATGTTCTCCCTCATATGTGGGAACTAAAATTAAAAAAAAAAAAAATGAAAGAAGAAAGAAATATCTGTATCAGTATTGCTCTAAATATAATTTTATAAAATTTTGTTTTATACCTTTGTGAAGCCAAGGTTATGAATGTTATATTACTTTAGTTTTAATCTGTGATTACTTTAAAATGTACTGTATGTGGGTGAAATGGTCATTTTCCATTCAATTATTATTTATAGTCATTGTTTATATTCCCACTAAACTAGGGTTTATTTTTTGCTTTTTTATTTGTTTAACTCCTATTCTATGAAATATTAATCCTTTTTTACTGTAATGCATATTTAAAATGTTATCCCAAAAACAAAAAAAAAAGAAAAAGAGAAGGAAAGAGGGCAGGAAAAAGAGAAGGGAAGGGAGGGAGGAAACATATCATTATCTATAAAGCACATTGAATCTGTTAAAAACTAATTAAAATTTAAAGAAAAAGAAGGAAACTTGGATACTTTCCTAAAGCAATGAAGTGTTCTAATATATTATAGTACTGTACTAAACAAAGTTTCCAAGAATAAGTTAACAGTGTTGCAGTAATGTCTATTTTAGCTTTTAAAAAATATTTACTTGTATTGAAAGAAAGTGAGGGAGCAACAAGGAGAGGGATAACTCAGTCCTCTTGTTTACTCCCCACATGTCCACAACAGATAGGCCAAAGCCACGAACTCCATCCAGTTCTCTCATGTATGTGACAGAACTCAACTATTTCAGCCTGATCCATTGCCTTGCCGTGTGCATTACCAGGAAGTTGTATCAGAAGGGAAGCAGTTGGAACTCCAACTAGCACTCTGATATGGAATACAAGCATTTTAAGCAACAATTTAATGTACTATGTCACAACACCTACACCAATCAATCTCTTTATAAGATACAATTATATATCTTACTTTATGAACTACAGAATAATATATTCCATGGTCACAAGAATTTTTATAATATTCACTGTAAATTTAGTGTAGGCAACTAAATTTAGTGTAGGCAAAGATAGTCAAATACCCTTACTCATACACAAAGCCCATGTGACTTACATATAAAGCTCATGTGCCTAGAGAGATGATCTCATTCCAGACCACATCCAGTTATAAATCCTATTCTGGCAGAAGCTAATTTGACCTATACTTGACTTAACATAAATGAAAAGTAAAACACACATTTTTTAATCTCCCTTCATTTACCAAAATCATATGTAATGTAAGATTCATTCACAGTATATGTACCATTAGCTTGTAACTAGTATGAAATAAACTAGTTAGATACAATCTATAGATATATAGGAACAGATAGCATCTGCCCCAGTCTATGGCTTTCTTATCACCTTTAATGATGAGGTCTTTTGAAAAGTAGAATTTCTTGATTCTAATAAAGCATAATTTATCAATGTTTATTTATGCTTACTGCGTACTATGTGGTATTTAAGAACTCTAAGCACAAAACAAATTAATCAAGACTTCCTTATGTTTTCTTACAGAAGTTTGATCACTCTATATATAACACTTAAGCTTATGCACCATCTACCATTAATTTGTGTTTCTTTGGAAGGAGGAATGGATTAAGATTCATTTGTTTTCCCTTGTGGATATCCAATTAATTGTGAAACTATCCATTCCTCAAGAAATTTATAGTAGGGCCTTGTAAAAATTAGTTGAAAATTAATGTGTAGGTTTCTAATTGAACTTTATATCATGTCCCACTGGACCATATGCCTATCCTTGAGCCAATAAGCACATTGTTTGAGTTAGCTTATACGGTATTTATAGTAAGTCTTGAAATGTGCTAATGTATGTTCTCCAGCTTCATTCTTAATTTAAAATTCCCTTGGCTATCTAGGTCATCAGAATTCCAGTCTAACTAGTGAGATCATACTTTTCACTTTTTTTTTTTTTTTTTTTTTTTTTTTTTTGACGGGCAGAGTTAGACAGTGAGAGAGACAGAGAGAAAGGTCTTCCTTCCATTGGTTCACCCCCCAAATGGCTGCTATGGCCGGCGCTGCACCGATTCAAAGCCAGGAGCTAGGTGCTTCCTCCTAGTCTCCCATGTGGGTGCAGGGCCCAAGCACTTGGGCCATCCTCCACTGCCTTCCCAGGCCCCAGCAGAGAGCTGGACTGGAAGAGGAGCAGCTGGGACAGAACCAGAGCCCCAACCAGGACTAGAACCCGGAGTGCCAGCACCGCAGGAGGAGGATTAGCCTAGTGAGCCACGGCGCCGGCCACTTTTCACTTCTAATATGTAGAAAATCCTACTAGAATTTTGACTGGGACTTCACAGAAATGTTTTAAGAAATAAGTGTAAAAGTCCATGAACTTGGACTAGCTCTCCATTTATTTAGGTATACTTTAAGGATTTTCACACATTTCAGGGTAGAGCTACTACACGTTTAAATATGTATACCAGATTCATTCCTAGGAGTCTAATTTTGAGAGATCTGTAACAAATAGAATTAGTGTTTAATTTTCTGATTTTTATTGCTATATAAAGAATTATAGTTGAAAATTATATAGTTTTACCTTGTGTCCAGTGAAATGTAGTTATTTATTTATAAGGTTTCTTTTTAATAAATTGATCTAGTAGAGATGGAGAGTAATTTTCTATTAACAGTATCATGATGTATCAAAATAAATTTTTCTGTAATTTTAATAATAATTATTTATTTGGCCTTGTTAGCTGAAAAACAAACTTCCAGAAAATGCTGACAAATGAATAATAATGGACAATAATAATTCTCAACTCCAGGGGCAAAATGATAAGAAATGGTTTATATTTGTACACTATATTTGTACACTATACCTGATTGAGGATTTCATCTACTTTTATTATAAAAGGTTGGATGTATTTTGAATTTTATCAAATGTATTTTATATCCCTATTATAATATCATTTTCTCTTATATTACCTTATTATATAGAAGACCGATCAATTTTTTAAGTATTAAAACCCTCCATTTTTTTTTTTTGACAGGCAGAGTTAGACAGTGAGAGAGAGACAGAGAGAAAGGTCTTCCTTCCGTTGGTTCACCCCCCAAATGGCTGCTACAGCCAGTGCGCTGCACCCATCTGAAGCCAGGAGCCAGGTGCTTCCTCCTGGTCTCCCATGTGGGTGTAGGGCCCAAGCACTTGGGCCATCCTCCACTGCCTTCCCGGGACCCAGCAGAGATCTGGACTGGAAGAGGAGCAACCAGGACAGAATCCAGTGCCCCAACCAGTACTAGAATGCGGGGTGCTGGCACCGCAGGGAGGAGGATTAGCCTAGTGAGCCATGGTGCCGGCCAAACCCTCCATTTCTAAAATATAGTTTTCCACAACAGATTAAGCAGTTTTATATATACCATACTATTCTTATTAGTTCTATCTATAATTTGTAATTACATTTTGACAGAAATGATATTATAACTTCCATTCTTTAGATAGAATTTATGTAAATTACAATTAAGTCTTCTTAAACATTAGAAATCTCTGAGTTTTAAAGCCACGTAGACTAACTATTCTTTGTGGAATAGAAACTAGTTTCCTAATTTCTCTAGGAACACTAACTATAATTCATGATTTCCAAGAAAATATTCAAACTGTATTTTTATAGAAAACTTTAATTTAATAAATATAAATTTCAAAAGTACATCATGGATTACAGTAGTTCGTCCCCCCATAACCACCCTCCCACCCACAAACCATCCCATCTCCTATGCCCTCTCCCATCTTCATCAAGATTCATTTGCAATTATTTTTATATACAGAACATCAACTCCATACTAAGTAAAATTTCAACAGTTTGTACCCACACAGACACACAAAGTATAAAGTACTCTTAGAGTAGTAGTTTTACCATTAATTCTCATAGTACAACACATTAAGGACAGAGGCCCTACATGGGGAGCAAGTGCACAGTGACTCCTGCTGTTGCTTTAACAATTGACCTTCTTATTTATAAGTCAGTAATCACCTGAGGCTCTTGTCATGAGCTGCCAAGCCTCTTGAGTTCACAAACTCCAACCTCATTTAGACTAGGCCATAATCAAAGTGGAAGTTCTCTCCTCCCTTCAGAGAAAGGTACCTCCTTCTTTGATGCCCCATTCTTTCCACTGGGATCTCATTCACAGAGATCTTTCATTTAGGTCATTTTTATTTTTTATTTTTTTGCCACAGTGTCTTGACTTTCCATGCCTTAAAACTTTCATGGGCTTTTTAGCCAGATCCAAATGCCTTATGGGCTGATTCTGAGGCCAGAGTGCTGTTTAGGACATCTGCCTTTCTATGAGTCTGCTGTGTATCCCGCTTCCCATGTTGGATAATTCTCTCCTTTTTAATTCTATCAATTATTATTAGCAGACAGTGGTCTTATTTATATGAACCCTTCAACACTTAATCCTATCTTTATGATCAGTTATGTTCTTAAACTGATCACTTTAACTAGTAAGAAGGTATTGGTACTCACCAACTTAAGTTTTCCATAGTCAAGTGTTCTATTGTTGATTCCTATACTGTATGTTTGACTGCAATGTTATAATTTTTTATTACTATTATTATTTTCTTTTGTTAGTTTTCCTTTAATTCTATATCAGTGTATAATTATTTAAATATTAGAATGTAGTTACTTATTAGAATAAGTTTAGGTTTGCAGATAATTTGTAAAAACTAGTAGTGAGTTCCTATACATCTTGTACTCAATTCACCTTAAGCTTGGTAATTCATAAGGAGCATGTATTACAATTAAGTTATGCTATTAATACATTGTTTTTAACAGAAGCCCTTATTTTAGCATATATACTTATTATACATTTGAATTTGAAGTTTGTACTATAAAGTTCTTTGGGATTTGACAAATGTATAATGTTATATATCTACAATTAAAAGTTTCATCATTTTTAAAAATCCCCTGTGATTTACCTATTCACACTTTATCTTCTCCCAAATCTGTGGCAACAACTGAACATTCTGGTATTGCTGTATCTTTGCCTTTTCCAAAATGTCATAAAACTGAAATCATACAATATATAGATTTTTAAAAATCCCTTCTTATAATTAGAGGTATTTGGATATAAGATTATTCCATCTACATATCTTTATATCTTGATACTAGATACAGTTTTATCATTTAATAATATGGTTTATTGCAGTTTATTTATTACCTCATTTATTAAAAGGTATCTTGTTACATCTAGTTTGGGATGATTATGAATAAAACTGTTGTAAACATTTTTTGCAGGTTTTTGTGGGAACATATTCACAAATCAGTCAGGAGAACACTTAGAGGATAATATGGTAAGACTATGAATATTTATTTTTGTATGATCTGGAAATTATCTTGCAATGTGTTTGTATTATTTTGCATTCCCTTGAGAAATAAGCATTCCCATATTGACAATTTTTGAAATTTAATCAGTTTTCTCAGTTTACTTATTGCTGTTTTAAAGATTTACTTAGTTTTATTTGAAAGGTGAGTGACAGAGAAGGGTGGTGGGGAGAGGGAGAGAGAGAGAGAGAAACTTCCATCTGTTAGTTCTCTTCACAAATAACTGTAACAGTAAGGGCTGGGCCAGGCTGAACCCAGGAGCCAAGAACTCTACCCAGGTATACCACAGGGGAGGCAGGGGCCCAAGTATTTAAATCATCATCTGATGCTTCCTAGCACATTAGCAGGAAGGTAGATAGAAAGTGGAACACCCATGACACAAATTGGCACTAGAATTACAGAGGCTGATATCACAAGCAGTGACTTAACCCTCTATGCCACTAAGTTCACCCCTACCTGGTTGTTTTATCTGTAATTTTCTAATAGTAAAACAAGTTGAATATATCTTCATACATTTAATTTTCATATATACTTGGTAAAGTGCCTTTTTAACTCTTTTTCCTGTTTTATAAAATTCACTTGAAAGGCAGAGTAAGAAACACACGTACATACACGCACACACATCGAGAGAGAGAGAGAGAGAGAGAGAATCCATTCTGTCATTCACACCATGCAACAGCAACATCCAGGCCTGGTACAGGTCAAAGCTAGAAGAGTGGAACTCAATCTGGGTCAACTCTATGGGAGGCAGGGACTCTGCTAACTGAGCCATTATCTGCTGCCTCACAGGGAATGCATTAGCATGGAACTGGATGTGAAGGGGAGGCCTCATACAAATAGTTTGGCAGAGTTCCATCTTATTCAATATTTTAGAACACTTTAAGAAGTAGTGTAGTTCATTTTTAAGTGTTTTGTAAAATTCAGTAGTAAAGCCATCAGATACTAAACTTTTCCTTGTTAGAAGACTTTTAATTACTGCTTCAATCTCATCACTTATGGCTCTGTTCACATTTTCTATATCTTCTTTTTATAACACATTTATATGTATCTTTTAATAGAAATTAAGAAACAAAGAGTACTTGAATTTATATTTCTCAATTGATGCTTTCATTATTTTGCTTAGAAATTACTTGTACATTAGTAGCTATTATTTTAGTGTAACATAACCAAAAATATAAATTACTTGAAAAGTTCATTCATAAGGATGCATTTCATCTACACTCATTTACACTCAATGTATTCATTTTAACAATTATACCAAGATTAACCATGAAAATTCAGATATGTTGGAAAACAATTTTTATCATTTCACATTATTTCCTTTTTTTAAAATAGCAACATAAGTTCTTTAATTTTGACATATGTATAAATTGATACAATTTGATGTATTATATATCTTAATTGTTCAATGTTTATTCCTAGTTATAAACACACTATTATTTTATAGTTAACAGTCAACAAGATGCAGTCATAATATTTCACTTTTTCAGAACATTTTAATGAATCATGCACATGCAGCTAAATGCACATAAGCGTGGATTTTCAGACTGACTACAGCTGTGAAACTGACACGCTGATCAAGAAAAACATTCTAGCACACTAATAATCCCCCTTTTGTACTTAGTCATTATTAAGCACCTCGATCCTCAAAGGTTAATCATTTTCCTAATTTTAATTCTCACGTTTAAGGGATGTAAATACAGAGAACAGATTCCATCCAGTTCATATGTACTCTTGATTTAATTGTGGTAGGTAATATGTATCCATGAATTTACCTATTTCTTAAAGGTTTTCAGCTTTTTAGTATATAGTTGTTTATAACAGCTTCTTATGGTATTTTGTATTTCAGTATTGTAGTTGTAGAAACAAATCTACATTTGTAGATTTTTTTCCAAATCTGATTTTATTTATTTGCTATTTTCCTTTGTTATTTTTTAAGATTATTCATTTGAAAGGTGGTGTTAGAGAGACAAGGGGAGAAGGTGAAAGAGAGAGAGAGAAAGAGAGAGGAGAGAATATCTTCTATCTGTTGGTTCACTCCCCAAAGTCCATAATGACCAGGGTTAGGCCAAGTTGAAGCCAGGAACCAGAAGCTTCTTCCTGGTCTCCCAGGTGGGTGCAGGGGCCCAAGTGGTTGGGCCACATTCTGCTGCTTTCCCAGGTGCATTAGAAGGGAGCTGGACCAAAAGGTTAGCAGCCAGGATTTAACTGGCAGGCAGTTAACCTGCTGCACCACAGCACCATAACCCTTAGTGTGGTTAAAGTTTGTCTATTTTTATTTATCATTACAAAAAAGAGTGTCTTTTTTTGGCTGTAGTTTTTTTTTTTGTTGTTTTGTTTTTAGTTTTTAGTTTGATTCTGGTCTGATCTTTATTATTTCTAACCTCAAGATAACTTGAGGTTTTTTTGTGCTTCTTTTCCTAAATACATGAAATACAACATTGGATGATGTAATTGAGATTTTTTTTTTAATGTAAGCACTTAATGCTGCAAACTTCTCTCTTAATAGTGTTTTTGTTGTATCCCATGGGTTTTGATATGTTGTTTTATTTTCATTTATTTCCTGTTTAATTCCTTCAATGACCTACTGCTCACTCAGTAGCATGCTACTTAATTTGCATGTCTCTGAAAATATTCTGTTGTTCTTCCTCTTGTTGATTTTGAGTTTTATTCCTTTGTTGCTAGAGGATATACAGTATGATTTCAATCTTTTTAAATATACTGATCCTTCATTTGTGCCCTCATATATGGTCTATCCTAGACACTGTTCTGTGTCCTGATAAGAAGAATGTACATTCTGTAGCTGTTGTGTGAAATGTTCTGTAATGTCTGTTATGTTCCTTTCCTCAAAAGTATGGTTCAACACTGATGTATCCTCATTGATTTTCTATCTGGATGAGCTGTTCATTGACGATGGTCAGGTGTTTAATGCCCCAACTATGAAAGCACAGGAGTCTATCTAAGCTTTTAGATTTAAAACTATTTGCTATATTTATCTACATGTTCTTGCGTTGGTTGCATATATATATATATATACACACACATATATATATAATTTTTATTATGCCTTCTTGCTGGATCAATCAATTATCAATGATTAATAATGTCATTCTTTGTCTCTATTTTTTTAAACAATTATTTATTTATTTATTCGAAAGTCAGAGTTACACACAGAAAGAAGGAGAGGGCAGAGGCAGAGAGAGTGAAAGAAAGAAAAAGAGAGAGAGAGAGAGAGAGAGAGGTCTTCCATCTTTTGGTTCATGCCCCAATTGTCTGCAATGGCCAGAGCTATACTTATCCAAAGCCAGGAGCCATACAGGAGCTTCTTCTGGGTTTCCCATGTGGTGCCGGGGTCCAGGGTCTTGGGCCATCTTCCACTGCTTTTCCAGGCAATAGCAGAGAGCTGGATCAGATGTGGAGCAGCTGGAAATAGAACTGGTGCCCATATGGGATGCTGGCACTGCAACTTTGCCCACTGAACCCAGTGCCAGCCCCTCTTTGTCTCATTTTAAAGTTTTTTTTTTTTTTTTTTTATTGAAAGTTAGTTTTATCTGACATGAGGATAGCTACTCCTGCTTGTTTCTTCTAGTATGCCTGATAGATTTTTGCCAGCCCTTTACTTTCAGTTTATGGGTATCTTTGCTTGTGGAGTGAGTTTCTTGTGGGCAGTATACAGTTTGTAATCTCATATTTTTTTAAATTCATTTGGCCAATCTATATCTATTGGCTGAGGAATTTAATCTATTTACATTCAAGATTAGCACTGACAGATAAGAATTAACACCTGTCATTTTGTTGATTTACTGGTTATACCTGATCTGATACTGAATTTGATAATGTAAAGTGTGTATTCTTGATGTTTACTTCTTTTTTTAAAAGATTTGTTTTATTTGAAGTCAGAATTACACAGAGAGAGGAGAGGCAGAGAGAAAGAGAGAGGTCTTCCATCTGTTGGTTTGCTCCCCAATTGGCCACAATGGCCGGAACTGCACCAATCCAAAGCCAGGAGCTAAGTGCTCCTCTGGGTCTCCTACATGGGTACAGGGGCCCAAGGACTTGGGCCATCTTCTACTGCTATCCTAGGCCATAGCAGAGAGCTGGATTGCAAGTGGAGCAGCCAGGTCTTGAGCATCCAGGTCTCCATATGGGATGCCGGTTCTTCAGGCCAAGGCATTAACCAGCTGCACAACAGCACTGGCCCCTCAATGTTTTCTTTTGATGTAAGACTTCCTTCCACCAGGGGTTGATTCTCTTAGTTTTTACTTATCTAGGAAATACCTTATTTATTTTTCATTAGTGAAGGATAGTTTTGCTGGATGCAGTATTCTATGTTGGAAGGCGTTTTTGTTGTTGTTATTTTGTTTTGTATTTTCCTTTTTTTTTTTTAACAGGCAGAGTGGATAGTGAGAGAGAGAGATACAGAGAGAAAGGTCTTCCTTTTGCCGTTGGTTCACCCTCCAATGGCCGCCACGGCTGGTGCACTGTGGCCGGTGCACCACACTGATCTGAAGGCAGGAGCCAGGTGCTTCTCCTGGTCTCCCATGGGGTGCAGGGCCCAAGCACTTGGGCCATCCTCCACTGCACTCCCTGGCCACAGGAGAGAGCTGGCCTGGAAGAGCAGAAACCAGGAAAGAATCCGGCACCCCAACCGGGACTAGAACCCGGAGTGCTGGCGCCGCTAGGTGGAGGATTAGCCTATTGAGCCGCGGCGCTGGCCTGTATTTTCCTTTTAAGACCTTAAGATTCACTCTCTTCTGACCTATAAGATTTATTTATTTATTTTTCATTTATTTATTTTTGATTACTGAAGGACAGTTTTGCTGGATACAATATTCTATGTTGGAAGGTGTTTTTGTTGTTATTTTGTTTAGTATTTTCCTTTTACGACCTGAAGACTCACTCTCTTCTGACCTATAGGATTTCTGATGAGAAGACCGCTGTTGGTCTAATAGATTTTCCTTTATTTGTAACTTAACACTTTTCTCTTGCTGTCTTTAGGATTCTCTACTTGTCCATAACTTTTGATGATTTGATTATAATATGCCTCGGAGATGATATTTTTCGCTTGTTTGTTTATTTTGGGTCATTTGATCTTCCTGTACCTGGATGTCCTTGTCTGTGCCAAGACCTAGGAAGTTTTCAATTATTATTTCATGTAGTAGGTTTTTAATACCCTTTTACTTCTCTTCCCCCGCAGAAAACCTTATAAAATGAACTTTGGTTGCTTAAAGCTAGCTATTCCATATTTCATGTAGGTTTTCGACATTCCTTTTAATTGTTTTTTCTTTATATTTGACTTACTGAGTTATTTCAAAATTCTTGTCTTCGATATTAGATTTTCTTTCCTCCACTTGGTCTATTCTACTGCTGAAACTCTCAACTGTATTTATGCATCTTCATTGCTTTAAACTATTTTCAATCTCTTGAATCTAACTGAGATTCCTTACAGTCATCATTTTGAAATCTACTTCTGGAGTTGCATAGCTTTCCTTCAAATCAAGGGCTATTTCTGGAGAATTATTGTGTTCCTTTGGATATGTCATGCTGCATTGCTTCTTTATGTTTCTTGTGTCTGTGTGTTGATGTCTGTGATGTCTGTGCATATATATTTTTTTTTTGACAGGCAGAGTGGACAGTGAAAGAGAGAGACAGAGAGAAAGGTCTTCCTTTGCTGTTGGTTCACCCTCCAATGGCCGCCGTGGCCGTCGCGCTGCAGCCGGCACACTGCGCTGATCCGATGGCAGGAGCCAGGTGCTTCTTCTGGTCTCCCATGGGGTGCAGGGCCCAAGGACTTCCTGGCCACAGCAGAGAGCTGGCCTGGAAGAGGGGCAACCGGGACAGCATCAGGCACCCCGACCGGGACTAGAACCTGGTGTGCCGGCGCCGCAAGGCGGAGGATTAGCCTAGTGAGCCACGGCACCGGCTTCTGTGCATATATTCTAATAGTCCCTTCTTCTTCACGAAGTAGGTTTTATTGAAAAAGGATTTATTATTTTCAAGGAATGCAAGGTATCCTTGCATGTTTCTTTGGATTTGGTTATAGGTGAGCCCAGAAGTATGACCTCTGAGTGATTGCTTTTGCTTTTGTCACTGTCAGTAGTGTCTCTAAGGGACACAGTGATCTTATCTGCAGCAGTCCATTGGAGTAGAAGTGTGACACTGAGGTCAATGTGGGCTTCCTAGAGTATCTGTGTTCAGTGTCCAGATTTGGGAGTCTGTCACATCACAGATTGTGATAGCCAGTGTCTCATTCTTGGTGTTGAAGGACACCAACAGAGCCATCCTCTAGTCTCTGGAAGCCTTAGTGATGCTAAGGCCAATAGCTGTGATGCCACTAGCTATGGTGCCAATAGCTGTGACTCTAGGAATATGTATGAATGAGACCTTCCCCAGGTTCTTCCTGGAGAATGTGATGGCACTGGGGCTTAGAGCACTCAAAGCCCTTTTCCCTGGACTGGGGTATGTAAACTGTATTCTGCTCCAGGACTATAGAGTTATTATAAGATACCAGGAGACTTTGAACTGGCAGGTAGGGGTCTGGAGAGGTGAAATGCAGGCATTTCCTTAGTTCCCACCAGGTACAATCCAGTGGGTTTGAGGAAAGTATTATTGATTGTCACAGCCCTGGTGTTACAGGATGCAGTGGGGTCACTACCCAGGTCTTGAAGGGTAAGAGCCAGTGAAATGCAGAGAGAACTCTCCGGTTAAAGTGGGTGTGAATTAGGCAGAGATTGTAATACCAATATCAACAGTCTATGCATCTATGCAAGGCACAGATGCAAGTGCCCTTAGTTCCCATTTGGCATTCAAGGGTGATAATGTCTTGTAGTCACTCTTCCCAGTACTGTGGCCTAGGAGGTGTAGAGGGAACTTCCCCTGGATGGGTCTACATTTTTTTATGGGTTGCTGCTGATGCTGTTCCCAAGAAGCCTATAGGAATGCCCCTGAATCACACAGTGATTGAGTGCAGCATGGAGCTTATGCCCAGAATTCTTACAGTTTCAGGGGCAGGAGGTCTGCTGTATTTTCTGAAAATTGCCCTGTTTCTTGCCCTTGTTGTTTCTGGTAGCAGTGGGCCTGCTTACTGTCTTGTGAGTCAGAACTGAGTGCAGCAGTGACTCTACCAGAGCAAATTGTGTCTGCACCTTGGTGGGCCTAGGAGATTGGAGGGAAGCAATGCAGGTCTTCCTTTCAGAGTAAAGTAGTCCATCAGATCCCAGTCAGCTCCCAGGTTAGACTTGAAGTCAGTGAGGACTGTGAAATTCTCCCACAGTTAAAGCTGGTGGTTGCCAGTTTCAAAGCACTTACTTCCACCCTTGGTTTGAAAAAATGACATGTCCCAGACAGGAGCATTGGTCCAGGAGTGGGTGGCAGCACAACCAACAGTGGTGGCATGTCTGCCTTCTTCCCTCACTGCTGCTTGGGGTCTCTATTATGTTTTTTCACTTCCCCACTAATAATTTCCCTGGGAACATGCTCCTTTGTTTCTCTGATAATTTCTGTAGCTGAAGTTGGTGCTGCTTCTCATTACTTGGCCATCTTGGAACCCTTCCAAATTTTTTAAAAATATCACCTTTTTTGAGTTTTCTATATTAGTAATCATTGTCTCTTGTAGACAAGTAGTTTATTTTTCTTCCAATAAGTATATTTTTACTTCCTTTTCCTTTCTGAGTTCACTAACGTCCAGCCTGATATTGAATATCAGTGGTGAGAGAGGTCAACCATGCGTTCCAGCCAATCTTAAGGGGAATGGATGTAGTTTATCATCAATAACTTTAATAATAGATTCAGTATGTTTAAATGTTCTTTAGTAATTTTTGAAAATTACCATCTACTTTTACTTTCTTTTAAAAAATATTTTATTTATTTACTGATTTGAAAATCAGAGTTAAAGAGAGAGGGGGAGGGACAAAGAATCTTCCATCTGCTGGTTCACTTCCAACCTGGCCACAATGGCCAAGACTAGGCCAAGCTGAAACTAGGAGCCAGGAGATTCTTCCAGGTCTCTCACAAGAGTGGCAGGGACCCAAACACTTGGGCCATTTTCTGCGGCTTTTCCCAGGTCATGAGCAGGGAGCAGGATTGAAAGTGGAAAATCTAGGACAGGAACAGACATCCATATGGGATGCTGATGTCACAGGTGGCAGCTTTACCCACTAAGGCACAGTGCCAACTCTACTGTTACTTTATTAAGGGCTCTTATCATTAATGGTTATTGGAATTTGCCAAAGTATTTATATTGTTTCAATCAGCAACAATTAGAACAAAATACAATGTTGCCATGTGACATGATAGTCAAAATGAATGGTAGCCAACAACCGCAATAGCATCTTCAGCAGTGTCTTTTTCTCAAGCATAGAAATAGTTTCACATACGGTATCGCTAAATTTCTTCTGTTTTTATTCTAAAGGTCAATGTCTTATCATGCATTGTTTATTTGCAGTCGAGGAAAGATTGAGGAAAGAATATATTGCAACATGATTTACATTTTTATATGGCCTATTTTAAAATCGTAATTGAATGTAAACCAAATTTCTATAGATTTGAGTATACTGTCATTCAATTTTGAATATATATTCAACATTTAATATTACTATACCAATTTAGTTGCAAAGAAAATTATAAATTCCATTAATTTCATTAAAGTTAAATGTCATGCTTTTATCACTAGCAAAATATTAGTTTCAGAAAAAAATTAACCTTTCTCATAAATTACTTTAAAGTATGACTTACTTATATTCTCAGACTTTACAATAGTTGGTGAATCATAGAAATATAATCTAAGCTTCTTATGATTAACAACCATTCCTTAAGAGTTTTCTTGGGGCCAGCACTATGTCATAGCAGGTAAAGCTGCCACCAACCAGTGGCAAACCACATGGGCACTGGTTCAACTCCTTGCTGTTCCACTTCCAATCAAGCTCTCTGCTGTGGCTTGAGAAAGCAGAATATGGTGGCCTAAGTCCTAGGGCCCCTGCACCTGTGTGGGAAAACCCAAAGAATTACCTGGCTCCTGACTTTGGATCAGTCCAAGTCCGGCTGTTGTGGCCATTTGGGGACTGAATCAGTAGATGGAAAATCTCTTTCTTTCTTTTTCTTTCTCTTTCTCTCTCTCTCTCTCTCTCTCTTTCTGCTTCTGCCTCTCTGTAATTTGCCTTTCAAATAAATAAAACTTTCAAAAAAGAATTTTCCTATCTTTATACTTAATATATTTTTTCTCTCCAAACTAATGAAAGAATAAATGATACTAACATGAGAAAATGTTTTTAATTCATTCCTCCCAAGATTATTAATGTTAATCATTATTTTCTCATAATTCTATTTTCTCCTAATCACATTTGTCTGACACAGTGTCACCAAAGATATATATATATAAATGAATATATAATATGTTACATAGAACATATAATACATTATAGATGTAAATCATGACTGATAAAATAGCTTGGCAATAATATTTTGATTAAAGCATACTTGATTAATATGCAAGTAGTAGTAACAGAAATAATTGCTGTGGCAGGAGCAGGAGTACATACAACAAAGCATAGGTTGCAGGTGGGCTAAGTGACTTATCTTCATGATATCATTCATATTTACTATGTAATATTTTCTAATGTTAACATTTTTCTACTATATAAGGAAATTTGTAGTGAGAAAATTATAATAATCCAAAGGCCTTAAATATAAAAACAGTGCTGTGCTTGAGCTCACATATAACAAAGTGTTGATACTCTTAGACATTAATAGGAAATAATGTATGTCTATAGATACTGATCTAATTACAATACTTTTTTCAAATATCCTGCAAAAAATAGAAAGAAGTTCAAGTACTTTTGAAACAGACAGTTCTCAATTTAGTATTTGATGAATCATTTCACACATATGAATTTGCAATGAGTCAGAAAATACTTCCAGGAAACCAAAGAACAGGAAAAAAATCACAAATCAAGCTTACTTAATGAAGTTCTTATGGTGAAATTATTTTCACTGAATCATGGTGAAGGTTCAGCTTGGTTATTTTCAGTAATTTGTCTGTCTTAAATTAATGAGTTTTTATGTATGACGATTTTAAAAACCAGATAAGCAATGAAACAATTTGGAGATGATGATGTTATAGGTAGGCATGATGATTATTTGAATAGGGATCCAAGAAAATATTTTTAAAAGTTAAGATTTAATCCATGAAGGCTACAAGAACTCTGATATTATCAAATGTGATAGTGGCTTTTAAATGTTACAATTTCATTATATCAGTATGTATTGATGTTTTCCATAATGCTATAAAAGAAATTTCTACTTTATTTGCATGCATGATTTAATAAAGATCAGTCTTCAGTGAGCAGGTTCATTTGGTAGAAGATTATGGTTTGCAAACTGCCTTTTCTGTTGATCACCATGGAGAAAATTGAGTAATAGAATTTCCTGTGTTCTATGTGAAGATCTTAAATGTCAGAGGAGGAAGGGTGACAAACTCCCATTATATGTTTACATCTACATCTTTGGATGGTTGGAATCTTTGAGGTAATGACTACCTGAAATTTGAAGAAGTTCAGCCTTCCACAGACATCTTAGAGTTGGAGTATTAGAGGAAGGAAGATCAGGATGGAGAATTTGATGGTCAGCACAGACAACATAAGATTCAAACTAGAGTATTTGGGAGCACATTAAGAATTGCAGATTTTAAACTGAGGAACAATGTGTTCCATTATTTAATTTATATTTTGGATATTACTATTCATCGTTTCATTAGTTGCTTTTTATTCCCATGACTTTTGTTTCTCTTACATTTCTCCTCATATGTACTGTCCCACATCATGTTATTTTCAAACTTGATAATAACCTACTTGCCTTCTGCAGTTTTAACTCTTTTTCTTTTACATGACATAGCATTGGTAATTTTGTGTATTATTTGCTTTGTCAATTCTAAGAGAGAACTATAAAAAATTTTTCTGATAATATTTGAGTATTTTCTAGGCTGCTTGATTTGTGCATTTCGATGTTTTGGACATCATAAGGTATCTTCTTGAAATTCTGTTCCCCTGGAATCTACCCAATTCTGAGTTGATGCTGCTAATTATTTTTAATCAGGTTTTTGTCATCAAATTAGTCACCTCCAAACCATCATCAAAATTTCATCAGGTTTAGATGGGAAAATATTTTACAGTCTTAGAAACTGACTTGAAAATTACAGCATGGTTTGCCATATGTGAACTTTGCTTCAGATGGAAATGTAGAGAGGTCACCAATTCTATAGCAGGATGATGATTTGGCATTTAAAAATACAAAAATGTTGAGACAGTGTTGTGGTAACCACTTGAGACTCTGGAATCTATCCAAGTGCATGCTTGAGTCCTATTTGTTCTGTTTCTGATCCAACTTCCTACTGTTGCACCTGGGAAGGCAGTGGATCATGATGGCCCACGTACTTGTGTGCTTATCACCTTTGTGGGAGACCTAGATGGTGATATTGATAAACTGACTTCAGCTTTGCCCAGGCTTGGCTCTTGAACCACTGGAAAGCTAATCAGCTGATGGAAGATCTATTTCTCTGTCTCTCTCCCTCTCCATCTCTCTCTATCTATTGCTTTGCTTTTAAATGAAGACTTAAGTAAATCTACAAAAAAAAAAAACCTACAAAATGAGTTGAAGCATATTAACATGTAATTGTTAATATGTAACACATATTATGTAATACATAATAACATGTATTTGTTATTTTACATTTTAATCAGAAGATTCAAAATATGTCTTTAAAATCCAATCTTAAGATATGATGATTTGGAGCTGGTGCTGTGGCACAATGAGTTAAAGTCGCAGCCTGCAGTGCTGGCATCCCATATGGGCACCAGTTTGTGTCCTGGCAGATCCACTTCCAATCCAGCTCCCTGCTAAAGCACCTGGGAAAGCAGCAGAGGAGGGCCCACATTCTTGAGCCCCTGCACCCATGTGGAAGACACAGATACTCCTGGCTCCTGACTCCTGGCTTTGGATTGGCTTAGCTCTGGCCATTGCAGCCATTTGGGCATGAAACGGTGGCTCAACCTCTCTCTCTGTAACTCTGTCTTTCAAATAAATAAAATAAATCTTAAATCTTTAAAAAAGGACATAAAATGATTTTTTTATACTGGTGGGGGAATTAAGAAGAGTAGATTAAAACTTATAAATTGGAGTGTTTATTTATTTTAGTATCAGTTTATGGTATTATACTAATATTTGATAGAGACTCATATTACAAATATTTAATATAAAGTAATATTTGATGATTTCTATGTAGACATGAAAGTTATTAATCAGCTGACTAATCAATGCTATTTGTGAGATGAATTCAAAACAATATGTGGTAACATTTTAATAAATGTAGACATAGAACTTTAAGTGGGAATCAGTGACAAATACACTATTTATTAGTGAGTCATGAAATAGCAAAACTATTTGTGTATAAGCTGGTTTTGAAATAAAAAGGTAGAAAGAAGAAACATTTCAAACAATTTTAATTTATAGAAGCCATAAAAATAAATAGCAGTAAGCTGTATTTTTTAATAAATGAAGAAACACAATAATCACCAGCAAAAAAAAATGGCTCAAATGTAATAACAAAAATTAATGAGAGAACAGAAAAACAAAAAACAAATAATTTCTAAAGAAAGAGAAAACTCAGAGTTGGGGGTAAGTATTAATTTTGAAATCATTTGCAGAGGACCAGAAAACTGTTAAAAGGCAAGGAAGTAAGAGTTAATCCATTATAAAAGAGTGTGGTGGACCTCATTTTTGATATTTCTACAACATGAGTGAAAATACAGAAAAGAAGTGAACTTGTTCTGCTTAGTAATGCAAAACGAACACTGTGAATGTATTAATTGTCAGGTGGCTACAAAATAAAACAATGATAAATCTGAAAAACTGGTATTTTGCACATCCTGAAGAAGGAGACTAATCTAACAGAAATAGATTGACTCACTGAATGCACATTTATTAAGGACTTGCTATAATGAGAAGCAAATTCATGATTCAAAGAAATCCATATATGACATGAATGAAAAATATTCCCATGAAATTGAGATTTTGAAGAGCTCAAAATGAAATATTAGAAATAAAGAATTCAATATGCTAAATAAAAAATAAATTGAAAAGCTTTAACAATAGACTTGGTGAGGCAGAAGAAAGAATATCAAACTTAGAAGACAAATGTTTGGAAATTTTCCAGTCGTACTCAAAAGACAACAAAACAAAACAGAAATAAGAAGTTAGAAACATTAAAAAGAATGTTGGAGATTTATGCAATACTATAAAACAGCCCAATATACATGTCCTAGGAGTTCTTGAAACTGTGGAAAGAGAGAATAGAGGCCTATTCAGCTAAATAATTACCAAAAAATGTGCCTAATTTGGAGAAAAAAAGGGATATCCAAGCACATGAGGCACACAGAACTTCTCATAGATAGGACAAGAAAAGATCTCCTTCATAACACATGGTATTCAACCTTTCAAAACTGAAACATAAAGAAAAGATTATAAAATGTGACAAGAGAAACAACAGATTACTTTCAGAGGTTCTCCAATTAGACTCACAGTTGATTTCTCACCAAAAACTCTACATACTAGGAGAGACTAGAGATACACAGTCTATGTCTTAAGAGAAAAACAAAAACAAAACAAACAAAAAACCTGTCAACCGAAGACACCATACCCTGCAAAGATCTCATTTATGTATGAAGATAAAATAAAGAACTTCCATGGCAAACAGAAATTGAAAAAATTTGTCACCATTCATCCTACTTTACAAAACATACTTAAGGATTTTCTACACAGAGAAGCACAGAAAGATAATCATCACTATCAAAGAATGTGAAGGCAAAAAATCTCCCAGTACAAGTACAAAGGAAATCAAAGCAAACATTAGGAATATTCATGAAAAAATGGCAGGGCCAAGTCATTACTTATCAAGAATAAATCTGAATGTAAATGGCCTAAACTCTCCAACTAAAAGTTAGAGAATGGGTGAATGGATTAAAAAAAAGTACCATGTATTTGCACTTAAAAGAAATACATCTCACCAACAAAGGTAGACACAGACTGAAAGTGAAAGGATGGAAAAAGATATTCTGGGGCCAACTCTGTTGTGCAGTAGTTTAATCCTCCGCCTGTGGCACCAGCATCCCATATGGGCTCCAGTTCTAGTACTGGCTGCCCCTCTTCCAATCCAGCTTTCTGCTATTGCCTGGGAAAGCAGTAGAAAATGGCCCAGATCCTTGGGCCCCTGCACCCACATGGGAGACCAGGAAGAAGCACCTGTCTTCTGGCTTCGGATTGGCATAAATCTGTGGCCATCTGAGGAGTGAACCAACAGAAGGAAGACCTTTCTCTCTGTCTCTCCCTCTCACTGTCTATAACTCTACCTCTCAAATAAACAAATAAAATCTTTTAAAAAAAAGGATTGAAAAAGGTATTCCATGCTAATGGAAAGCAGCAATGAGCATGGGTAGCCATCCTAATATCAGACAAAATATATTTTAACATAAAAACTGATAAAAGAGACAAAGAAGGGCACTATGTAATGATTAAGGGATCAATTCAAACTGAAGATATGACTATAAGAAATGTACATGCACCCAATTACAGGGTGCCTGGCTATTTAAAATAAATGTTAAATGATCTATAGAGACAAACAGACTCAAATACAGTACTAATAGAGGTCTTCAACACCTCTTTCAGATCATAGAGGCAGCATAGCTAATCTACACTATGGACCATATGGACGTAACTGAAATCTACAGAACCTTTTATCCTAAAGTTGCAGAATGCACATTCTTTGCATCAGTGCATGACACTTTGAGAAGCAATGACCTTGGACAGTGCTTATCTTAACTACTGAGGAACAGGTTGTTTTTTTTTTTTTTCCATACTATCTGTTGAATTCTTTACTCAATATAGAGATAATCATACATGTATAAAGTTAATTTAAAATAGATCTTAGTAAAAAATAAGAGTGGTAATAAGAGAGGGAGGTGGAAAAGGGGTGAGATTATGGGTGGTAGGGTGGGCACAGTGGAAAGAATCACCATGTTCTTAAAGTTGTCATTATGGAATGATTGACGTTTGTAACTGTAAAACTCTATAGTTCTGCATACATCCCTACAGACTACTTCTAAGGGTACAGTTTAACAACTTGCCATGGGACCTCAGATCCCCCTAATCTGGGTGGTAAGAACAGCATTTTAAGAATTTAAGTGTTCAGTTTTGTACAGTGACAGTATCATAGCAATGAGGTTTATCTGAGGCACGATCATTACTAAGAATTTAAGTGTTCAATTGATATGATTAAATCTTAAAGTGATCATATAAATATAAAGTGGTAATAAAAACAGATAGATAGAGCTAGGAAGATGGTGGAATAGGGAGGGAGCACACTGATGGTCCAGGAAGGAAAAGTTAGAGGAGAGGATGAAAATTTGTAGTTTCAGGGAAAGGGAAATTCTTCTGAGACTGGGGAGATGGGGTGGACCTGCAAGGAGGACGCGGATGCCTGAAGTGCAGGACACCAGCAGGAGTGTGTATGCACCAGCGCTGTAAGCCGAGGTGAGGCAGGTGCTCGCCAGGCACCACTGCACCAGCTGCCCACTGCCCTTTCCCTCCAACCCACCCTGGGACGGACAGTGAGACACACACGACTGAGTGGGGGAGGAAATTGAAAACGGAACAGAGTAGCACCTGTGGAAAGAGTGCATGATTCATGGAGATGAATTGAGGGACTAAACACACCAGGTTCCCTTGTTACCTCCACCTTCTCCCAAATTGGAGCTGCAGTGGGTGGGAAGCAGCCATCTTGTTTGTTTACATTCGTGCTTAAAGGTGAACTGCCTCTGCCTCAGCACTAACCTCTGGAGGCGGAGTCCAAAGGTGGAGTGGAGCGATACTACACTCCTTACGCTGGGGGTGAGCGCAGCAAGTTAGGGCAGCTCAAAGTCCCAACACAAGCCTACACAAGTTACCAGAAGAAAAAAAAAACTGAATAGCGCCCGCGGAAAGAGGGGACGAACTGAGGGATCAAAAACACCAGGATCCTCCCCACAATCAGAGCTGCAGTGGGCAGAGAGCAGCCATCCTGTTTGTTTACATTCGGGCTTAATGGAGGCTGGCCTCAGCTCCGAAGGAGGAGGCAACAGGGGCGGAGTCCAAAGGCGGTTGCACTGAAGGAACTGTGAAGGAGAGTGGCTGACAAATGAAAACCAGGCACAGACATGTAAGGGGGAACAGAGGAACAGAGAAACTGGCCCCCGAGGGGCGGAGATTGGCACCTCAAAGCCCTGACACCAGCCCACTCATGTTACAAAAAAACAATAATAAATAAGTAAAAAAATAAATAAACTCTAGGAGGTAGAGCAGCCTGCTTACACTGGATATTGGTAGAGACCCACAGCAGCCTATAGCAGAGGGAAATCAACCTTAAAAACAAACCAAACAGAATGCCGAAAAAGAAAACAAAAACCCACAATAAGAATATAGAAGAACATATAAACTTGCCAATGGAGCAGGCTAAACCAACCATAACAGAGGCTGAAGAAGAATTTGAAACCATGCCAGAAAAAGAATTCAGAAAATTAATAACCAGATTACTTAGAAATAATGAGAAACAAATTTGAGAGCTGAATGAAAAACAAGCCCAAGGATTATAGATCCTAAAGAGAAGCCAGAATGAAATACTAGAACTGAAAAACTCAATTGACCATATAAAAAACACTGTGGAATCCCTCGGAAATCGAACAGATGAAATAGAAGAGCGAATATCAGAATTCGAAGACAAACTTTCAGAAATAATACAGTCAGTTCAAACGCAGGAAGAAGAAATTAAAAAATTAAAAAATACGGTCGGAGACCTACAAGATTCAATCAAATGGTGTAATGTTCGGATAACAGGAGTCCCTGAGGGGGTGGAAAGAGAGAATGGATTGGAAGGTGTCTTCAACGAAATAATATCAGAAAACTTCAAACAAAGGCAGGTGGATAACAAAACACAAATACAACAGATAGTCAGGACTCCAAACAGAGTAGACCAGAAGAGAAATTCACCGCAACACCTTGCGGCAACACTCAGCTCAGTGACACACAAAGAACAAATCCTAAAATGTGACAAAGAAAAGCGACAAATCACATTCAGGGGTAAGTCAATCAGACTCTCCCCAGATTTCTCATCTCAAACACTACAGGCAAGGAGACAATGGCATGATATATTTCAAGTTTTAAAAGACAAACAATGCCAACCTAGAATAATATACCCTGCAAAACTATAATTTATGAATGAAGGGGAAATAAAGATCTTCCAAGACAAACAGAAACTGAAAGAATTTGTATCCACGCGTCCAACCCTACAACACTTGCTCAAAGACATGCTGCACACAGAAATACAAAAACAAGAACTTCACTACAAAAAAAGCAAATGTAGAGTAACCCACAAACAAAGTTCAAAATACATAGACAGCTCGTTTCAGGAAACATGAATGGGAAAAGACAGTACTTAACAGTAATCACACTGAATGTGAATGGTCTTAATTCCACTACAAAGAGACATAGACTAGCTGATTGGATCAAGAAAGAGAATCCATCTATATGCTGCCTTCAGGAAACACACCTCATCAGCAAAGATGCACCCAGACTGAAAGTGAAAGAATGGAAAAAGATACTCCAAGCTAACGGAAATCAAAAAAGAGCTGGTGTGGTCATCCTAATATCAGACAAAATAGACTTTAACATAAAAACTATTAAAAGAGACAGAGAAGGGCACTATATAATGATTAAAGAATCTATCCAACAGGAAGACATTACTATTATAAATGTATATGCACCTAATTACAGGGTGCGAGGCTACCTGAAAGAATTACTAAAGGATTTAAAGGGAGATATAGACTAAAATACAATAGTAACAGGGGACTTCAACACCCTACTCTCACCAATGGACAGATCAACCAGACAGAAATTCAACAAGGAAACAACAGAGCTAATTGACGTCATAGACCAAATAGACCTGATAGACATCTTCAGAACCTTCCACCCCACAGCCACAGAGTTCACGTATTTCTCCCCAGTACATGGAATGTTCTCTAGGATCGACCATATACTAGGCCATAAAGGGAGCCTCAACAAATTCAAAAAAAAATTGAAACTATACCATGCAGCTTCTCAGACCATAGCGCAGTGAAACTCAAAATCAACAACCCAAGAATCTCTACACCATATGCAAATATATGGAGAATGGACAACATGATCCTAAATGAACAGTGGGTCATCGAAGAAATTAAAAGAGAAATCAAAAGATTTCTAGAAACAAATGAAAATGATAACACAACCTATCAAAACCTGTGGGACACAGCAAAAGCAGTACTAACAGGAAAGTTTATAGCAATTGGTGCCTGCATCAAGAAGCTGGAAAGGAACCAAACAAATGAACTCTCCATGCACCTCAAGGAACTAGAAAAACAGCAGCAAATCAAGCCCAAGCCCAGCAGGAGGAAAGAAATACTAAAGATAAGAGAAGAAATAAACAGAATTGAAACAAAAAAATACAAAAGATAAACAAAACCAGGAGCTGGTTCTTTGAAAAAATAAACAAAATTGACACACCATTGGCCCAACTAACCAAAAAAAGGAGAGAGAAGACCCAAATCTGTAAAATCAAAGATAGTAATGGAAATGTAACAACAGACACAACAGAAATAAAAAGAATCATCAGAAACCACTACAAAGAGATATATGCTAACAAATTGGGGAACCTGGAAGAAATGGATAGATTCCTGGACAAATACAACCTTCCTAAACTGAGCCCTGAAGATACAGAAAATCTAAACAGACCCATAACCACGGAAGAAATTGAATCAGTAATAAACACACTACCGAAAAAGAAGAGCCCAGGACTGGATGGCTTCACCACTGAATTTTATCAGACATTTAAAGAATAACTAATCCCAGTTCTTCTCAAATTATTCAAAACAATTGAAAGGGAGGGAATCCTCCCAAATTCTTTCTATTAAGCCAATATCACCTTAATTCCTAAGCCCGGAAAAGACACAACAGAGAAAGAAAACTACAGACCCATCTACCTGATGAACATGGATGCAAAAATACTCAACAAAATTCTGGCAAACTGAATACAACTGCACATCAGAAAGATTTTTCACCCAGACCGAGTGGGATTTATCCCTGGTATGCAGGGATGGTTCAATATTCGAAAGTCAATCAATGTAATATATCACATTAACAATTTGAGAAACAAACATCATATGGTTATCTCAATAGATGCAGAGAAAGCATTTGACAAAATACAACACCCTTTCATGATGAAAACCCTAAGCAAATTGGGGTTAGAAGGAACATTCCTCAACACAATTAAGGCAATTTATGACAAACCAATGGCCAGCATCATATTGAATGGGGAAAAATTGGAGGCATTTCCATTGAAAACTGGCACCAGACAGGGATACCCACTCTCACCATTGCTATTTAATATAGCCCTAGAAGTGTTAGCCAGGGCCATCAGGCAAGAAAAAGAAATTAAAGGGGTTCAAATGGGAAAGGAGGAAGTTAAACTATCCCTATTTGCAGATGGCATGATACTATATATAGGCAACCCAATAAATTCCTATAAGAGACTATTGGAACTCATAGAAGAGTTTGGTAAAGTAGCAGGATAGAGAGTCAATACTCAGAAATCAACAGCCTTTGTATACAAGACAATGCCGTGGCTGAGGAAGAACTTCTAAGATCAATCCCATTCACAATTGCCACAAAAACAATAAAGTACCTTGGAATAAATTTATCCAAGGAGGTCAAAGACCTCTATGATGAAAATTAGAAAACACTAAAGAAAGAAGTAGAAGACGACATAAAAAAATGGAAAAACCTGCCATGCTCATGGATTGGAAGAATCAATATCATCAAAATGTCCATTCTCCCAAAAGCAATTTACAAGTTCAATGCAATCCAATGAAAACACCAAAGTCATTCTTCAAAGACCTAGAAAAAACGATGCTGAAATTCATATGGAGAAACAGGAGACCGAGAATAATAAAAACAAAGCTGGAGGCATCACAATTCCAGACTTCAAGACATACTACAGGGCATTTACAATCAAAACAGCCTGGTACTGGTACAAAAACTGATGGATAGACCAATGGAACAGAATAGAAACACCGGAGATCAATCCAAACATCTATAACCAACTCATATTTGACAAAGGACCTAAAACCAACCCATGGAACAAGGACAGCCTCTTCAACAAATGGTGATGGGAAAACTGGATATCCACATGTCGAAGTATGAAGCAAGACCCCTACCTTACACCTTATACAAAAATCTACTCAACATGGATCTAAGAACTAGAGATGCGCCACAACACCATAAAACTAATTGAGAGCATAGGGGAAACCCTCCAAGATATTGAAACAGGCAAAGAATTCCTGCAGAAGACCCCAGGGGCACGGGTAATCAAAGATAAAATAAACAAATGGGATTACCTCAAATTGAAAAGTTTCTTTACAGCAAAGGAAACAGTCAGGAAAGTGAAGAGGCAACCAACTGAATGGGAGATGATATTCGCAAACTACACAACAGATAAAGGATTAACAACTGGATCTACACAATGATCAAAAAACACCACAGAATCAAAACAAACAACCCAATAAAAAAATGGGCCAAGGACCTTAACAGACATTTTTCAAAAGAGGAAATCCAAATGGCCAACAAACACATGAAAAAATGCTGAGGATCTGCCGTGAGCGTCTCGGGGAGTCTGGCCAGCAGACTCAACCCAGGGCCCGCGACGACAGTTTCTCGGGAGAGAAAAGAACGAACGACGTTTATCGGTCTTCAGTAGACTTTTTATTAGAGAAAGTAAACGTGACAGAGGTAGAGAGGAAGGAGGAAAAGAGTGGAGAGAGAGAGCTTCCTCCTTACACCCGTGGCTTACATACAAAATGCGACCAATCAGGAGCAAGCTAGAGTCCATGCATCAGGCACACCTATCTGGTCTCTGTTCATGTGAAGGGCACGCGTCGTTTGGCCAATCAGGTGAGGTGTCACGCAGCAGGCAGGCAGGCAAACTCACTGCGGGGGTCCTGGCGCCATCTTGTTGTATACTGCGACCTCGATCCCTCCGCCTCCGGAGAGCCCCTCCCATAGGAAAGCCCCCTGGTCAAAACCGAAAGTAAAAACCTCCGCCTAGCGATGCCACCGTGGACTATTCCCGACAAGGATCCAGAGCCAACAGGGAAATGCAGATCAAAACCACAATGAGGTTTCACCTCACCCCGGTTAGAATGGCTCACATACAGAAATCAACCAACAGATGCTGGTGAGGATGTGGGGAAAAAGGGGACACTAATCCACTGTTGGTGGGAATGCAAACTGGTCAAGCACCATGGAAGACAGTTTGGAGAGTCCTCAGAAACCTGAATGTAGCACTACCACAGGACCCAGCCATCCTACTCCTTGGAATTTACCCAAATGGAATTAAAGGGGAGAAAAAAAGAGCCATTTGAACCTCAATATTTGTTGCAGCTCAATTCACAATAGCTAAGACATGGAATCAACCTAAATGTCCATCAACGCATGACTGGATAAAGAAACTATGGGATATGTACTCTATGGAACACTATACAGCAGTAAAAAAAACAGTGAAATCCGGGCATTTACAACAAAATGGAGGGAAGCTAGAAAATATCATGCTGGGTGTAGCCATATTAATATCAGACAAAATAAACTTTAATACAAAAACTGTTAAGAGAGACAAAGAGGGACATTATATAATGATTAAGGGTTCAATTCAACAGGAAGATGTAACTATTATAAATGTATATGCACCTAATTACAGGGCACCGGTCTATTTAAAAAATATGTTAAGGGACTTAAAGGGAGATTTAGATTGCAATACAATAGTACTGGGGGACTTCAATACTCCACTCTCAGAAATAGACAGATCATCCGGACAGAAGATCAACAAGGAAACAGCAGATTTAATCGACACTATTGCCCAAATGGATCTAACAGATATCTACAGAACTTTCAATCCTACATCTAAAGACTTCACATTCTTCTCAGCAGTGCATGGAACCTTCTCTAGGATTGATCACATACTAGGCCATAAAGCAAGTCTCAGCAAATTTAAAAGAATTAGAATCATACCATGCAGCTTCTCAGACCACAGCGGAATGAAGCTGGAAATTAGCAACTCAGGAAACCCCAGAAAGTATGCAAACACATGGAGACTTAACAACATGCTCCTGAATGAACACTGGGTCATTCAAGAAATCAAAAGAGAAATCAAAAACTTTCTGGAAGTAAATGAAGATAACAACACAACATATCAAAACTTATGGGATACAGCAAAAGCAGTATTGAGAGGCAAATTTATAGCAATAGGTGCCTACATCAAAAAAATGGAAAGCCCCCAAACAAATGAGCTTTCAGCGCATCTCAAGGACCTAGAAAAACTGCAGCAAACCAAACCCAAAGCTAGTAGGAGAAGAGAAATAATTAAAACCAGAGAAGAAATTAACAGGATTGAATCCAAAAAAAACTACAAAAAATCAGCCAAGCAAGAAGCTGGTTTTTTGAAAAAATAAACAAAATTGACACCCCATTGGCCCAACTAACTAAAAAAAGAAGAGAAAAGACCCAAATCAAGAAAATCAGAGATGAAAAAGGAAATGTAACAACAGACACCACAGAAATAAAAAGAATCATCAGAAATTACTACAAGGACCTGTATGCCAGCAAACAGGAAAATCTATCAGAAATGGATAGATTCCTGGACACATGCAATCTACCTAAATTGAACCATGAAGACATAGAAAACCTAAATAGACCCATAACTGAGAAAGAAATTGAAACAGTAATAAAGGCCCTCCCAACAAAGAAAAGCCCAGGACCAAATGGATTCACTGCTGAATTCTACCAGACATTTAAAGAAGAACTGATTCCATTTCTTCTCAAACTATTCAGAACAATCGAAAAAGAGGGAATCCTCCCAAATTCTTTCTAGGAAGCCAGCATCACCTTAATCCCCAAGCCAGAGAAAGATGCAGCACTGAAAGAAAATTATAGACCAATATCCCTGATGAACATAGATGCAAAATCCTCAATAAAATTCTTGCCAATAGAATACAACAACACATCAGGAAAATCATTCACCCAGACCAAGTGGGATTCATCCCTGGTATGCAGGGATGGTTCAACATTCGCAAATCAATCAATGTGATTCACCACATTAACAGACTGCAAAAGAAAAACCATATGATTATCTCAATAGATGCAGAGAAAGCATTCGATAAAATTCAACACCCTTTCATGATGAAAACTCTAAGCAAATTGGGTATAGAAGGAACATTCCTGAATATAATCAAAGCAGTTTATGAAAAACCCACGGCCAGCATCCTATTGAATGGGGAAATGTTGGAAGCATTTCCACTGAGATCTGGCACCAGGCAGGGATGCCCACTCTCACCACTGCTATTTAACATAGCCAGAGCCATCATACAAGAAAAAGAAATCAAAGGAATACAATTTGAGAAGGAAGAAGTCAAACTATCCCTCTTTGCAGACGATATGATTCTTTACTTAGAGGATCCAAAGAACTCTACTAAGAGACTATTGGAACTCATAGAGGAGTTTGGTAAAGTGGCAGGATATAAAATAAATGCACAAAAATCAAAAGCCTTTGTATATACAAGCAATGCCATGGCTGGGAAAGAAATGCCAAGGTCAATCCCATTCAAAATAGCTCAAAAAACAATCAAATTCCTTGGAATAAACTTAACCAAGGACGTTAAAGATCTCTACGATGAGAATTACAAAATCTTAAAGAAAGAAATAGAAGAGGATACCAAAAAATGGAAAAATCTTCCATGCTCATGGATTGGAAGAATCAACATCATCAAAATGTCCATTCTCCCAAAAGCAATTTATAGATTCAATGTGATACCAATCAAGATATCAAAGACATTCTTCTCAGATCTAGAAAAAATGATGCTGAAATTCATATGGAGGCAAAAGAGACCTCGAATAGATAAAGCAATTTTGTACAGCAAAATCAAAGCTGGAGGCATCACAATACCAGATTTCAGGACATACTACAGGGCAGTTGTAATCAAAACATGGTACTGTAATCAAAGCATGGTACTGGTACAGAAACAGATGGATAGACCAATGGAACAGAATGGAAACACCAGAAATCAACCCAAACATCTACAGCCAACTTATATTTGATCAAGGATCTAAAACCAATTCCTGGAGCAAGGGCAGTCTATTCAATAAATGGTGCTGGGAAAACTGGATTTCCACGTGCAGAAGCATGAAGCAAGACCCCTTCCTTAAACCTTACACAAAAATCCACTCAACTTGGATCAAAGACCTAAATCTACGACCTGACACCATCAAGTTATTAGAGAACATTGGAGAAATCCTTCAAGATATTGGCACAGGCAAAGAGTTTCTGGAAAAGACCCAGGAGGCACAGGCAGTCAAAGCCAAAATCAACTATTGGGATTGCAACAAATTGAGAAGTTTCTGTACTGCAAAAGAAACAGGAGAATGAAGAGACAACCGACAGAATGGGAAAAAATATTTGCAAACTATGCAACAGATAAAGGGTTAATAACCAGAATCTACAAAGAGATCAAGAAACTCCACAACAACAAAACCAACAACCCACTTAAGAGATGGGCCAAGGACCTCAACAGACATTTTTCAAAAGAGGAAATCCAAATGGCCAACAGGCACATGAAAAAATGTTCAGCATCACTAGCAATCAGGGAAATGCAAATCAAAACCACAATGCGGTTTCACCTCACCCCAGTTAGAATGGCTCACATACAGAACTCTACCAACAACAGATGCTGGTGAGGATGTGGGGAAAAAGGGACACTAACCCACTGTTGGTGGGAATGCAAACTGGTCAAGCCACCATGGAAGTCAGTCTGGAGATTCCTCAGAAACCTGAATATAACCCTACCATTCGACCCAGCCATCCCACTCCTTGGAATTTACCCAAAGGAATTTAAATTGGCAAACAAGCTGTCTGCACCCTAATGTTTATTGCAGCACAACTCACAATAGCCAAGACCTAGAACCAACCTAAATGCCCATCAACGGTAGACTGGATAAAGAAATTATGGGATATGTACTCTTTAGAATACTATACCGCAGTAAGAAACAACGAAATCCAGTCATTTGCAACAAAGTGGAGGAATCTGGAAAACATCATGCTGAGTGAAGTAAGCCAGTCCCAAAGGGACAAATACCATATGTTCTCCCTGATCGGTGACAACTGACTGAACACCAAAAAGGAAACCTCCTGAAGTGAAATGGACACTATGAGAAATGGTGACTGGATCAGCATAGCCCTGACTGTTAATGAACAACTTAATACATTATCCCTCTTAGTATTTTTTTTTGTCTGTTCTACTTAATATGACTGGTTTAATTCTGTAATTAATACACAGTTATTCTTAAGTGTTGAAAATTAACTGAAATGTGATCCCTGTTAAACATAAGAGTGGGAATAAGAGAGGGAAGAGATGTACAATTTGGGACATGCTCAAGCTGACTTGCCCCAAATGGTAGAGTTAGAAACATACCAGGGGATTCCAATTCAATCCCATCAAGGTTGCATGTACCAATGCCATCTCACTATTCCAAGCAATCAATTTCAGTTCACAATTGATCATAATGAAAGGACTAAGAGTCAAAGGAAGCACATAAATAAGTCTAGTATCTGCTAATACTAACTGATAGAATAAATAAAGGGGAGAGTGAGCCAACATGGGAAGCGAGGACTCAGCAGACTCATAGAATGGTGGATTTCCTAAACAGCACTCTGGCCTCAGAATCAGCCCTAAATCCATTCAGATCTGGCTGAAAAGCCCATGAGAGTATTTCAGGCATGGAAAGCCAAGACACTCTGGCAAAAAAAAAAACAAAAAAAAAAAAACCAACAACCTAAATGAAAGATCTCTGCGAGTGAGATCCCAGTGGAAAGAACAGGTCTTCAAAGAAGGAGGTACCTTTCTCTGAAGGGAGGAGAGAACCTCCACTTTGACTATGACCTTGTCTAAACAAGATAAGAGTCAGAGAACTCAGAGGGCTTCCATAGCCTTGGAAACTCATGACTAGAGCATAGGGAGATTACTGATGCCATAGACAGGAGTGTCAATTGGTAAAGTCAACAGCAGGAGTCACTGTGCATTTACTCCTCATGTAGGATCTCTGTCCTTAATGTGCTGTACATTGAGATTTAATGCTATAACGAGTACTCAAACAGTATATTTCACTTTGTGTTTCTATGGGGTTGCAAACTGTTGAAATCTTTACTTAATGTATACTAAACTGATCTTCTGTAAAAAAAAAAAAGAAAAAAAAGAAATTATCAATTCCCAACTTGACTCTCACTGGGATTAAACATGACAATAGGTCTGATCTGATTTCATCATCATTTAAAAAATCATTATTTTTCACTTTATGTTTCTGTGTTGGAGCAAACTGTTGAAATCTTTACTTAATGTATACTAAGCTGATTTTCTGTATATTAAGAGAATCTAAAATGAATCTTGATGTGAACGGAAGGGGAGAGGGAGTGGGAAAGGGGAAGGTTGCGGGTGGGAGCGACAGTATGGGGGGGAAGCCATTGTAATCCATAAGTCATAATTTGGAAATTTATATTCATTAAATAAAGTTAAAAAAAAGAAAATATCATGCTGAGTGAAATAAGCCAGTCCAAAAGGGACATATATCATATGTTCTCCCTGATCGATGGCAACTAAACGAGCATCAAAAATGATACCCATTGAGGTGAAATGGACACCATCAGAGACAATGACATGATCAGCCCTAGTCTAGACTGTTGAAGAACAACTTACTATTTTATTCCTTTTAGTATTTTGTTGTTGTTTTTGTTGTTGCTTGGTTTGTTCTACTTAATACCACTGGTTGAACTCTGTAATCAATACACAATCATTCTTAGGCGTTTAAAAATTAACAGAAAAGTGATCTCTGTTAAACATAAGAGTAGGAATAAGAGAGGGAGGAGATATATAGCCTGGCACAGGCTCACTCGGACTTACCTCCAATGGTGGAACTAGAAATGTGCCAGGGGATTTCAACTCAATCTTTTCAAGGAGACATGTGCCAATGTCAGAGCACTTGGTAAAGTGGTAAGTATAAGTACACAACTGATCAAAAAAGATAGGGTAAGTGTCAAAGAGATTTTACAAACAAGACCAGTGTAAGCAAATAATGAAGGATAGAATTAAAAGGGAGAGAATGATCCTGCGGGGGAGGCAGGACACACAGCAGACTCATAGAATGGCAAATGCCCAAAACAGCACTCCTGCCTCAGAATCAACCCTTGGGGCATTCAGATCTGGCTAAAAAGCCCATGAGATTCTCACAGTCACGGAAAGCCATGATACGGTGGCAAAAACAATCTAAATGAAAGATCCTGGTGAACAACACCCCAGTGGTAGGAACAAGCCATCAAGGAGGGAAGTGCCTTTCTCGGCAGGGAGGAAGGAACCTCCACTGTGAAACGGCCTTGACTAAACAAATTCAGAGTTGGTGAACTCAAGGGGCTTCCATTGCCTAGACAGCTCATGACAAGAGCCTCAGGTGATTGCTGATGCCATAAATAAGAGTGCCAGTTGTTAAATCTACAACAGGAGTCACTGGGTACAGGCTCCCCATGTAGGATCACTGTCCTTAATATGTTTTACTATGAAACTTAAAAACAACACTACTAGTCAAATAATACCGTATACCTTGTGTGGTTGTGTGAGGGCAGCCTGTTGAAATCCTTGCTTAGTATATACTATGTTGATCTTCTGTATATGAAGGTAATTGAAAATGAAACTCGATGAAGGGCGGGATGGGAGAGGGAGTGGGAGAGGTGAGGGCTGCGGGAGGGAGGGAAGTTGGGGGGGGAGCCACAACAATACAAAAGTTGCACTTTGTAAATTCACATTTACTAAATAATAAAAAGAAAAAAAAACAGATAGATAGAATTAAAAGGAAGTGAATGCTCCATGTGGAAAGCAGTCCATACAGCTGACTCATAGAATTACAATTGCTTTAAGTAGCACTCTGACCTCAGAATCAGCCCTTAAGGCATTCTGGTCTGTCTGAAAAGACCATGAGAACATTTCAGGTATGGAGAGCCAAGACACTCTGGCCAAAAGTTTCCCACATGAACGACCTACGTTGATGAGACCCAGTGGAAAAACTTGGTCGTCAAAGAAGGATGTACATTTGTTTGAAGGGAGTAGAGAACTTCCACTTTACTTAAGGCCTTGTCTAAATATGAAAGAGGTTGTTGAATTAAAAAGCTTCCATAGCCTAGGCAGATCATGTCAAGAGCCTCAGGTGATCACTGATATCATACATAAGGGTGTTAATTGTTAAATTAACAACAAGAGTCAGTGTGCCCTAACTTCCTCTGTCCTCAGAGAGCTGGATTATAAGAGTTAAGTAAAATCTGTTTGCAAAGATTTATTTTCTTTTAGTGTAATAAGTGCAGGGTATTTTTATGTCTCATAGGCTATAGTTGTTTCTAAGTGTTTGCAAAAGATGAATCATTCTTGGGTCCTTCTTCAAAGTTAATTAAGTTTCTAAAATGCATATGTGTGTGTGTGTGTGTGTGTGTATAAATTAAACCTCAAAAATGTTTAATTCTATTGCATTAAAATTTTTTTCCTTATTTTAAAAACAATCTTTCTGGTTTTCTATTGCACAGTACAGTAAAAATAGTCAACAGTAACAAATTGTGTTTTTCTAAATAGCTAGAAGAGACTTTAGAATGCTCACATACAAAGAAATCTTGAATATATGAAGCAATGGAAGCTAATGACCCAAATCTGATCATGAACATCTATGCATTTGGCTTGAAAAGAACCATTTGGCTTGTCTTACAAAAGTTTTGTATATACTAAAACCATTGATGGGATAATTGTAATAAAATAATGCAGATTAAAAAGCATTATGCTGGGGCTGGTGCTGTGGCAGAGTAAGTTAATCCTCTGCCTGTGGTGTTGGCATCCCATATGGATGCAGATTCTAGTCCCAGCTACTCTTCTTCCAGTCCAACTCTCTGCTATGGCCTGCGAAATCAGTGGAAGATGGCCCAAGTACTTGGGCCCCTACACCTGCATGGGAGACCAGGAAGAAGCACCTGGCTCCTGGCTTCGGATCGGTGTACCTCCAGCCATTGCAGCCATTTGGGGAGTGAACCAATGGAAGGAACACGTTTCTCTTTGTCTCTCCCTTTCACTGTCTATAACTCTACCTCTCAAATAAATAAATAAAATCATTTTAAAGCATTATGCCTTAAAAAAAAAGAATCTTGAGAACATGTGCAAACACACGGAGACTGAACAACATGCTTCTGAATGAACAGTGAGTCAAGGAATAATTCAAAAGTGAAATAAAAAAATTCTGGAAATGATTGAAGATGATAATACAACATATAAAAATGTATGAGATATAGCAAAAAGCAGGGTTGAGAGGTAAGTTTATAGCAGTTGGTGCCTACATCAAGAAATTGTAAAGGCACCAAATAAATGAGCTATAAACACACCTTAAGTACCTAGAAAAACAACAATAAACCAAACCCCAAATTAGTAGGAGAAAACAAATACTTAAAATTAGAGTAGAAATAAAACAAAAATGAAACAACAAAAAGATCAGAGAAATGGAGAGCTGTTTTTTTGAAGAAATGAAATTTATATGCTATTGGCCCAACTAATCACAAAAAAGAGGGGAAAGACATAAATCAAAAGAATCAGAGATGGAAAAGGTAATGTAACAACAGATTCCACAGAAATAATATAGAATTATCAACAATGACTACAAAGATATATATATATATATATATATATCAATATCAACAAATCAGAAAATTTTGAAGAAAGACATAGAGACTAGGGTATGTCTAATCTAACAAAATTGAGTCATGAATACATAGAAAATCTCAAAAGACCAATAAACAAGATGGAGATGGAATTAGAAATAAAGACTGAACAATGAAAATCCCATGTCCTCTTGGCTTTTTGGCGAAATTCTACCAGACATTTAAAGAATGAATTCCAATTCTTCTCAGGTTATTCAAAACAATTAAAAGGAAGGGAATCCTCCCAAACTCCTTTTAAGAAGCCAGCATCACTTTAGTTCCTAAACAGAGAAAGATACAAAAGATAAAGAAAACTATAGACAAATATCTCTGATGAACACAGAGGCAGAAATCTGCAACAAAATTCTAGCTAATCAATACCAATACATTGCAGAAAGATCATTCACCCAGACCAAGTGAGATTTATCCCTGATATGGAGGGATGGCTCAACATTTGCAAATTGGTTTATACACTGCATTAACGAACTGCAGAACAATATCCATATGATTATCGAAATAGATGCAGTTAAATTATTTGATAAAATACAACATCCTTTCATGAAGAAAACCTTAAGAAATTTGGTATGGAAGGAACATTCCTCAAAACAATCCAGGTAATTTATGACAAACTAAAATCCAGCATCTTGTTGAATGGGGAAGGTTGGAAGTATTCCCACTAAGATCTGGAACCAGACAAGGAAGCCCACTTTCACCATTGCTCTTCCATATAGTCCTGAAAGTTTTACCCAGAGCAATTAGGCAAGAAAAAGAAATCAAACAGATATAAATTGGAAATGAGGAAGTCAAATTAACCTTATTTGCAGATGAAATGATTCTAAATATAGGGGAACCAAAAGACTCCACTAAGAGACTATGTGAACTCCTAAAAGATTTGGTAAATTGGCAGAATAAAAAAAAAACACACACACACAAAAACACATAGCCTTTGTATACACAGACAATGGCATGGCTTAGAAAAAGCTTCTAAGATCAATCTGATTCACACTAGCTAAAAAAATTAAATACCTTGTAATCAAACTAACAAAGGAAGTCAAAGATCTCTATGATGAAAATTTCAAAGCATTAAAGAAAGAAATAGAAGACATAAAAAATTGAAAAATTATTGGGCATTGCCTAAAGTAGTCCCTAACAACATGGCGCCTGGTGGATGATCAGGGGGTGTGTCTGTGGCCACTGTGGTTAAACTGCATGAGATCGAACCACCTGCAGGGATAGGTCTGATTTAGATCCGAACACGTGGACAGTGAATGGTCCCTATACCTTGCTTAAGGTGTCCCTGTGCGTGGTCCACCCGTGCCTGTGTGGCCTTTTCGCTGATTGGCTCCCCTACTGCACATGTCCTTCGTAAGCTTTATAGGCCTGTATGTTTCCTCAATAAAGTAGTTCCTGCTTCGACAGAACTCACAGGTGCTTGCTGTGGTGTGCTTGACCCGTCAATCTTACCTCTCCAGTTCTCCTTGTTGGGGAATGTTTGTACTGCCCCTTGCTGGTCAGGGGACAGTCTCAGGCTTAAGACCCCAACAATAAATCTTCCATGTTCATGAATTGGGAAGAATTAATATCATTAAAATGTCCATAATACTGAAAGCAATTTACACATTCAATATGATCCCAATCAAAATATAAATGACATTCTTTTCAGATCTAGAAAACAGAATGCTAAAATTCCTATGGAAATATAAGAGACCCTGAATAGATAAAGCAATCTTATCCAACAAAAACAAAGCTGGAGGTATCATAATACCAATTTTCAAGTTATAATCAAAACAGCCTGGAACTGGCACAAAAACAGATAGATAGACCAATGGAACAGAATTGAAACTCCAGAAATCAATTCATGCATCTATAATGAACTTATCTTTGACAAAACAGTTTAAATCAGTCCCTGGAACAAGGACAGTCTGTTCAATAATGGTGCTGGAAAAACTGGATCTCTGCATGTAGAAGTATTAAGCAAGACCCTTAAATTACACCTTACACAAAAATCCACTAAAAACTGATTGAATACCTAAATGTATGACCTGATACCATCAAATTATTAAAGAATATTGGGGAAACTGAATAAGACATTGGCATAGGCAAAGCTTTCTTGAAAAAGACCACAGAATCAAAGGCAATCAAAGCCCAAATTGACCAATGGAATTACATTAATTTGAGAAGCTTCTACACTGCAAAGGAACACTCAGCAAAGTGAAGAGGCAACCAACAGAATGGGAGAAATTATTTGCAAACTATGCACATGAAAAAGGACTAATATCCAGAGTCTATATAGACCTTAAGAAACTCATCAACAACAAAACAAACAATCCTTTCAGAATTGGGTTAGGAACTTGAAAAGACATTTTTCAAAAATGGAAATTCAAATGGCTAGCAGACACATGAAAAAATGTTCAGGAACATTAACCATCAGGGAAATGCAAATAAAAATCACAATGAGTTTTCACATCACTCCAGTTAGAATGGCTTTCATACAGGAATCAACAAACAACAAATGCTGGTGAGGATGTAGGGGAAAAGGTACTCTAATCTACTGTTGGTGGGAATGTAAACTGGTACAACCACTGTAGAAGACAGTATGGAGATACCTAAAATATTTCTTCCTCCCCTTCCTCTCCCTCACTGTCCACTTCCTCTCACTCTCTTTCCTCTCCCTCACCTTCTCTTGCTCTCTTTCTCCCTCCCCTTCTTCTCCCTCACCCTCCCTCTCCCTCCTTTCCCTTTCCCACTTTCTCTCCCTCCCCTTCCTCTTTCTCTCCTTCTTCCTGCTGTTTTGCATTCTTTCTCCTCTCCCTTCCCTCTCTTCCTCCTCCCCCTCCCACTTCCTCTTCCTCTCCCTCCTCTCCACTCCCTTTCCTTCTATCTCCACCCCTGCCTCTCCCTCTTCTTGCCTATCTCTCTCTTCTCCCTCTCCCTCCTCTTCTTCTCCCTCTGTATTTCAAATAAATAAGGTCCTTTAATGAAAAAAGTGGTTAACATCAGGGAAATAGAAACCAATGTCACATGGTATAACTAACTTCACACCATCTCATCCTGTTAGGATGGCTATTGTCAAAACTAGATAAGGAGTTGGCAAGAATATTGACAACTTGAAACAATTTGCACTGTTTCTAGGAATGTAAAGTGTTGTTTTATAAATATATACTACACACAAATATGTATTTTATTTCATATGTTTCACATTTAAATATATATTTATTTATGTTTATAAATGTTTTCATGTTTTAATATATATTTTAAAAACAGTGTGAAGTTTCTTTAAAAAGGTAACAGTCACATAAAGTGATCCAGCAATCCTTCTTCTGAGTATGTATCCTAAATAATAATCAAAATCAGGATCTGAAATTATCTGAACTTGTGTATTTGTTCAGTGTAACATTATGCCGAATAGCCAAGCTATGGAAACAACTCAAATGTGCAGTGACAGATAAATGGATAGACAAATGTGTATATACAATCAATCACTCAGTCTGAAAAGAAGATGAAAAAGAACCCACCATTTGTGACAGTAGGGATGGATCTGTATGACATTATGCTACACGAAATGAGACCATCACAGAAGGACAAATCCTGAAAGATTCCACCCTATATGTGGTATCTAAAATGATCAAACTTTAGGAAACAAACAATAGAATGGTAGTTACCAGAGGATGGGTAAGGGCTAACAAGATTGATGGGTATAAAGTAACAGTTATAAAAGATGAATAACTTCTAGATATTTGTTGTGCAGCATAATGCCTACATTTAAAAACACAGTATTGTACACTTAAAATTTTATAGATTAATCTTACAATATATGTCTTACTGAAAAAAATAGTTCAGAAGACGTTTTGGAGGTGATGGATACATTTACTTCCTTGATTATGGTGTGCATCATTGGTTTATACATATGTCCAAACTCATAAAACTGCATTCATTAAATATGTATGGGTTTCTAGACATTATATTTGTAATAGGATAATTTGTAGGTGAAATAAATATTAAATCCGTTCTATCTCCGGCATTCAGCATCTCTAATACCTTTTATAATTTTTTGACTGCTTGCCAGTGCTTTGACTCATTTGGCTAATCCTCCGCCTGCGGCGCCGGCACCCGGGGTTCTAGTCCCGGTTGACCCTCTTCCAAGCCAGCTCTCTGCTGTGGCCCAGGAAGGCACTGGAGGATGGCCCAAGTGCTTGGGCCCTGCACCTGCATGGGAGACCAGGAGGAAGCACCTGGCTCCTCGCTTCGGATCAGTGCAGCACGCCGGCTGTAGCGGCCATTTGGGGGGTGAACTAACAGAAAAGGAAGACCTTTTTCTCTGTCTCTCTCTCACTGTCCAACTCTGCCTGTCAAAAAATATGTTTTGACTGCTTAGTGTTTCTTCATAGGAAAATGAAAACATTATTGCCATAAATATTGTGAAGCAGATATAAACAGTACTCTTATAGCCATGCTTGGTGCATAAAAGTTATTATACAAGTGTTAACTATAATAGTAAGAATAAACTGACAATAATAATTTCATTGCAGCTTACTTAGCAGTTTCTTGGAAACACTTCTTGTGTTTATTAATCATTTGCATATCTTGTTTATTTGAAGTGTGCACTCAAGTATCTAATTCATTTTCCATTAACTTTTCTTTGAATCACTGAAATTTGAAACACAATTTACATGTGAATCTTTTGTTCAGTCTAAATGTCATTATTTCAATGTTTTCCATCAGTAAAATTTCATAATTATACTCTAATTTTCAGATTTTCTCTTTTGTAATTACTAGTTTTGGATTTTTCTACCTTGTATTTTTAGGTAAAATTTGCATGTGCTCAGATGATGAATGTATTCATAAATTGCTTATTTGTTGGTCAGAATCACATTGTCTAACTTCCATGGGTTTTTAAGTCTTGTCATCTAATAAAGTGTATCTCAAGTGATATTCTTCAGAAATGTTTTAGTTCCTCTTGCTTTCTTACTTTTACATATTAAATTAGAATCAATCCTTCAAATCTCACACCCAAGCACACACACACACACACACACACACACTGATTGTTTTGGTAGGAATTACTTTGGAAATGCAATTTATTTGCAGGAAATTCTATCTGTACACTACTGAGTCTTCCAAAACACAAATATCAAATGTGATTTATCATTCCATTTCTTAGACATGCTATGCTTCTCCTCAATTATATTTAGTATTGTTAATCTTGAATACCTATTGCTTCATTCATTTTAAATGTTTGGTTATTGGTTCATTATAATGTTTATTTATGTTCATTTAAATCATTTTAAATGTTTGATTATTAGTGTAAATGAATTTCTTTAAATACTGTTTCCTACTTGTGGTATACTGTTATATATATATAAAAATTAATGTTTGACATTGGTGTTCCAGTGACCTTATTAAAATAACTTATAAACTCTAAAAAAAATCACTTATAAACTCTGATCATTTATAATTTTCTTGGATTGTTTAAATTGGCAATCATGAGAACAGATCATGACTGTTGTATTTATGCTTCTTTAATACTTACCTATAAATTTCTTACTGTAATGTTAAAAGTTCTAGATCAGTAATAAACGTAAGTGGAGATGGACTCATTCCTGTTCTCAGGGTGCTTTCAATAGGTTCAGTTATTAACGAAGGTAGCAAAAGCAGTGTTGTACCTTTTTCATTCCTGAGATCTCTATTTGCATGTTCTTGTTGGAATGTTTTAGAGTCAATCTTGTTCAAATAACAAGTACCAAGGTTTGGAGAGATTTTTTAAAATTATAATTTTATTCAAAGTTTTTCAAATCATCTCAACTCTAATTTATGTTCTGTATTCCTCATTTTCCATCTGCTTTCCTTTGTCTAACTTCTTAATATGGATATTTAGATTAAGTGTGAATTCTTCAACCTTTCTTTTTTTTTAATAGTTCATATTAAACATGCAATGTCAAGTTCAAGTTATATTCCTGTGAAACAGATTGCTGTAAAAAGAAGACAAACAGCTGAATTCTTTTTTTCTAAGACTACTTTGAAAACTTCACATACTTATTTTTTACATTTTTTAAAAATACTATTTAAGGTAGACAAATATCATGTATCTCATTTAAATAAATTTGAGAATATAGTGATACTTCCCACCCTATCCTCCCTTCTGTCCACACTCCCACCCATCCTCTTCTTTTATCTCCTAGTCCCTCTGTTAATTTTTACAATGATATACTTTCAGTTTACTTTATACTTATAAGCTTAACCCTGCACTAAGTAAAGAATTCAACAAATATTAAGAAGATGGAAAAAAAAAAAAACAAACCACTGTTCAGGGCTATAAACAATCATCAAAGCTCAAAATGTCAATTTTATTCCTATACATTAGATTTTTTTTTATAATTTTTTTTGACAGGCAGAGTGGACAGTGAGAGAGAGAGAGACAGAGAGAAAGGTCTTCCTTTGCCGTTGGTTCACCTTCCAATGGCCGCCACGGCCGGCGCGCTACGGCCTGCGCACCGCGCTGATCCGATGGCAGGAGTCAGGTGCTTCTCCTGGTCTCCCATGGGGTTTAGGGCCCAAGCACTTGGGCCATCCTCCACTGCACTCCCTGGCCACAGCAGAGAGCTGGCCTGGAAGAGTTGCAACAGGGACAGAATCCGGTGCCCCGACCAGGACTAGAACCTGGTGTGCCGGTGCCGCAAGGCGGAGGATTAGGCTACTGAGCCGCGGCACCGGCCAGATTTTTATTACTCTATTAGTTACCACAGATCAGGGAAATATGATATTTGTCATTCTGGGACTTTTCTATTATATGCATTAAAATTGCATCTCCTTCTAAATACAGCTTTAGCTGCATAATATGTTATAATGTGTTGTATTTTATTTATGTATCACATAAGAATGCTCACTAAATTTCAAAGTTTGATATTTTTCTAGGACTTAGATTTAATTTAGACAATCATGATCTGAAAACATCTTCAAAATACACATTATTCAAATTTTTTTTTGAGAATTGTTTTTATAATAATATATCTTATGGATGGTATTTTCCAGAACTGATTTAAAAGTTCATGAAAATATAGAGCATACTTCGAGTTTTATATTCTCTGATAACTTTCGCTTGTTTTATATAATTTCTTTAGTCTAACATCTTTAGTAGTAGAGTAAAATTTTTCCTTTTTTTATTTGTGCATTGTTTCTTCCAATATAATCTTTCCCTCACACCTGCCCCTTACTGTACAAAAGGAAATAACAATTTCTTAGAAAATAATTACAAGATTAGTCGTTCGTGAATAAAGACTTTATCCTATTAATAACTACTTCCTTTTCACTGACAATTTCCTTAATAAGAAATGCTGTTTTATTTTTTAACTAATAAACAAACTATAATTTCACAGTTAAAATGCAGAAGCATTTAAAAAGTTTAGATGGATATTATGAAGAGTCTCACTTCGAAATGGAGAAGCGTAAGTGGAACCACTCTATTTGAAATAAAGAAAAGAGGATCTTATTCATCAAAATCTCATTTTGACCATCTTGAGTTGCCTCTTAAGACATTCTAAAATGTCTTAGAGATGTCTTGCTAGAACCCTGTTGGAAATTTAAGAGCATAGCTGTTTGCAGTCCTTCAATCTACTTTCAGTTAGCAGAGGTTACAGTCCAGAGAAAATGGAAAATTGAATTAAAACATAAGTTTTTTTGGTACAAAATATTTTGACACCCATATAACAGGATCTTAAAAATACATGGGTGCCATTTTAAAAAGTGTATTTGCATCAAAATAATTGTAGCTTTTAATTTCATTTCTCCACATACTTTTGAAGTATGTGTTTATGTAAGCTAATTTTCAATAAACTATAGCAAATTGTCAAATTAATTATACTTACACTGAGCTCTGTTGTATTAATTTTGTAAAGGAAATATTGGCAAAAAATTAAAGTGTTCAATGTTCAAATTTATTGATATTCAGAAGATATTTGAGACATTTTGGAAGAGAAATATAGATAGCATAAGAGCTGAAAGAGTAAAATAACGTGTAAAAATAATTACAGAATAAAAAAGAGAAAAAATGAAGGTGCATTTTAATTTAGAAATCAAATATGAAATCGAATGATATTCTCATTATAAGAAAGAAGATAAATTACATTTCAGTTCATCCATGATTGAATATTACTATGATCTATTTGCTTCACAGGTTGTGAACAATATACATAGTCCTCAGAGTAATCGATAGTCTATCTGGACACTGGCTAGTCAACTGACAAACATGATCTTGTGTGACGAACATTTATAAAATTTTTTTTAAAGATTTACTTATTTACTTGAAAGAGTTACAGAGAGAGAGAGAGAGAGAGAGAGAGAGAGAGAGAATGAGAGCAAGAAAGAGAGAGAGAATATCTTTCATCTGCTGGTTTACTACAGAGATGGCTGCAACGGCCAGAGCTGGGCCAGGCCAAAGCAAAGAGCCAGGAGCCCAAACACTTGGACAATCCTCTGCTGCTTTCCCAGGAACATTACTAGGCACCTGGATCAGAAATGGAGCAGCTGGGGCACAAACCAGAGTCCATATGGGATGATCCACATAATCGCAGGCTGTAGTCTTACCTGCTACACCACAATGCTGACCCTGCGATGAATATTTTAATAAAGTTAATTCCAGTTGGTACTAGAACACATAATAGTATAGTTATTCTTACAATTCTGTAGGTCAGAAATCCTGCAGGCACATCAAGATAATGAAGTAGGCCTAGATTCCTTTCTAGAATTTCTCAGGAAAAAGCAAAACAAAACAAAAACAAAATGAAGCAAACAAAAAATAAAACAATACAAAACAAAACAAAACAAAACTTTCCCCTAGTCAATTGTATTTTATCCAGAATTCAGTCCCTTGAAGCTGCTGGATTATGATCTCTTTTCTTTCTGGCTGTAAATTAAGGACTATGCCCAAGTTCTTGAGGCCACCACATTCCTTGGCTCCTAGGCTTCTATTTTCCTCTCAAAACCCAGCAATAGTGATCTAGTCCTTCTCACACCAAAGCAGACTGACTCACTCTTTTGGCTTCCTTGTCACCATTTTAAAAATTTGTAGTAATAAATCATGCCAACCCATGTACTATAGGATAATTTCCCTACTTCAGTGTGCTTAGCCTTGATTACATCTGCAATTGTTTTTGTAATGGGAAATTACATTTTCACAGGTCTGGATATGAGCACAGGGCATATTTGAACTTGAGTTACAAATATTATTCTGTCAAGCACAGACAATTAACCCCTGGTACAAATATGATGAGGTAGACAGGGAAGCGGCTTGTTGCCTTTAAAAATTATATAATATATATATTATATAATTATATAATTTGTGTTCTGAGCTGAACTTGAAAGACTACGTGATATGTGCCCATGAGAAGAAAAAAATGAATTCAACAGGAACATTTGAGAAAGGTTTTCAATTCAGATAAAAAGAAATGGCAATTTTTGAGAGGTGGCTTTAGCAAGTGATGTAAATGCCACAAGTGGCTAGCAAGATTATCAGGCGGATGAAGTGTTTCCTATGTCAGGCTTGGCCACTTGGTTTTTATTTTAAACATAGCAGCAAGTTGTGGGAACACTTTAAGAAATAAAATGGGATCATACAGTCACTCTATAAAATCACTGAGAACATCACAGGAAGGAATTTCAGGGGATAATCAAGTATTAAAAATGGATAAAAGTTAGGAGGATGAAAGTAAATAAGGCCGGCACCGTGGCTCAATAGGCTAATCCTCTCCCTGTGGCACCAGTGTACTGAGTTCTAGTCCCGGTTGCTCCTCTTCCAGTCCAGCTCTCTGCTATGGCCCGGGAGTACAGTGGAGGATGGCCCAAGTGCTTGGGCCCTGCACCCACATGGGAGACCGGGGGAAGCACCTGGCTCCTGGCTTCGGATCAGCACAGTGCGCTGGCCAAAGCCACTGCGGCCATTGGGGGTGAACCAATGGGAAAAAGGAAGACCTTTCTCTCTCTCTCTCTCTCTCTCTCTCTCTCTCTCTCACTGTCTACTCTGCCTGTCAAATAATTTTTTTAAAAAGAAAAGAAAAATAAAAGAAAGTAAAGGAGAGGTGAAATGACATCATTGGCAATGACAATAATGACCTTGAGAGAGGGTGGACTGTTTATAGGCTAACTTTTCAAGGATGATTTTATGGCAAACAGCATCAGAAATTAGATATAGGGGCCAGCACTGTGGCGCAGCGGGTTAACACCTTGGCCTGAAGCACCAGCATTCCATATGGGCACTGGTTTGTGCCCCAGCTGCTCCACTTCTGACCCAGCTCTCTGCTATGGCCTGGGAAAGCAGTAGAGAATGGACCAACTCTTTGGGCCCCTGCACCCGTGTGGGAGACCCAGAAGGAGCTCCTGGCTTTGGATCGGCACAGCTCCAGCCATTGCAGCTAATTGGGGAGTGAACCACTGGATGGAAGATCTCTCTCTCTCTCTCTCTCTCTCTGCCTCTCCTCTCTCTGTGTAAGTCTGACTTGCAAATAAATAAATAAATCTTAAAAAAAAAGAAATTAGATATAGTCTCTCTTTTCAGAACAAGTTACAGGCATGCTCACTGTCCCATACAGAAGATTTCAGTTTTTCAAGAAAAAGATTTCTCCTTTGCAATTCAACCCATTGGTGTGCACAAATGCCATTTGACTGTTTATCTGTCACACTGTGGAAATTTGAACTCACAGAATAGATGAATTAAGAATCTGATAGTGTTCCTATTGTTACTGGAATGAGTAAGTAATTCTTTGTAACTCCTGCAGAAAGGTAATTTCTTCTGTCAGCATCCATGAAATTGTAAGAGGCTGTTTAACTTGAAAATCATGTAATTTCTCGGTTCTCGACAGTGTAGACAATGAGAATAGAATGTTGACAGAGTCATAGATACCAAGAAAAGGAAGAAAGACGTCTTGAGAACCAATGAACAGATTTTTAGGAAATTTCATGGTAATCAGCATTGTAAACATTGATCAAACCTTATGGTTTTCCAGGTCACAACTTCTCCGGCATATCACACGCTGTAAATGAGGGAAATTTGAGGATACGGGTGATTGCAGGAGATGTATGGAGAAAACAGCTATCTGAGTGGTAATTTGGGTGTTATTAAACATCTCTTAGATAATAAACTTTGTTACACATGTTGAAATTCCCTTCAGTCTGCTTTGGAAAACATATGTCTCTTATTCTTTTGACAACAAGTACAGAGACATACTCCTATACTAAACATGAAAAGGTAAAATCTGAAAACACTATATGCAAATCAATGGAATAATTTGGGCTTCTGTAGTTGACTTGAGGTGGGTTGTGAGTGTAATGATTTTTAAGGAAGAATTGCATCAACTGAACAAGTTACAACTCAGCTCGAACAATAATATGTCATGTCAACTTTAGGTTCTTTTGGAGTTAGGGAGATATCAGAGTTTTTGCTGTGTATCCTGGCTATTATAATGCAGCTTTTTAGCCCTCTAGGGAGATTTCCCTGAGAGAGACAAATTTTCTGAGGAAGCAATAAATGAGATATAGACCAGCGTTTGTTGGAAAGGCTTGGTCTCATGAAATCAGCTGTAATCAAGCTGCAGATCCAAACCGTATCTCATAAATTTCCAGAGTGTCTGATCTATTACCAAGCACATATGGAAAACTACCCACCATTGTAGACTGCACATCTTTCTGATACAGTGTCTACAAATGCATGCAAGAACCACAAATCTTGCCAAAAATGGAACTGCTTGTATTTTCAGGGAAAGAGGCAAAATCATGGGAGCCAATTTTGTCTACGTCTGTTGCCAGGAAATTAACTGAATTAAACCTTTCGTGCATACTTAGAATGGAGTTTTGCTCCTTGATTGGGGCACTGGAAGAACAACCTCTCAATACCGAGGAAGTACAGGAGAAGAAATGATTTTGTACTTGTTCAGCGAGAGCTAAAGATATGTAGATACATACATGTATGCAATTAAAGAATGTTTTAAAGTCTCCCTTTAAAACCTTTTTAACAAAGAAAACCTATGGCTGGGCTTTCCCAAATAGCTTCAAGCTCCTTAAATATAACTGACCACTGGTTACAATAATTATTTGAATACTATTTCTCTTATTATAACCAAGAAGTCTATCAGAATCAAAAGAGAAATCAGTATCATATTCCTCCATATATTTTCCCCACGATTATTCATTTTCCACAACTCATGACTCCTGAATTACTCTAGTCCCATCTGAGAAGCCTGACAGTTACGAATAAAAGTTTTTTATCGAGAACATTGATGGGACTATCAACCTCTACCTCTGAGAGATGCACATTCCAGTTAAGTCATAAAAGTTATAAATATTTCAAGTTGAAAATTCAAAAATTGGAATAATGTATCTTCTCTAAACAACCACCATTCCAAGTTCATGTCATTTTCTTTACTTATGATCTTAATTCAGACCCACATTTTAACAAGCTTGATTTAGTGTAGTGTGTGTTATTGAACTGGCATTTATCTTTCCAGTCTTGTTGCCTAGAATCTATTATTTATTCTCAAAAAAAAAAAAAAAAAGAGAGAAACCCGAAACAAAACAGCAAAGATTGTCCTAACAAAGGAAATGCTTAATGGTCTTTAATAATTCTAATATAATTCAGAATGAAGATCAAAATCTCTGGTATGTCCTGCCATATTCTTCCTGAACTGACATTGATCTGCTTATTCTAGATTATTCTTAAACAACACTTCCTCCAAAAACTCAAGTTGCTGTATACCATGCATTTTACACTCTCTATTATAACTCATTTAATATATCATACATACCCCACCTCTTACTGTTTTAAATCTATGTTTAGTTATTTGAAAGACAGAAGACCTAGATATTCATTCCACAAATGCCTGAGACAGCAGGGGATGGGACAGGCTAAAGCCAGGAGCCTAGAATTCAAACCAAACCTCCTAAGAGGATGGCAAGGTCTCAACTGCTTGAACTATCAATGATGTCTCCCAGAGTGTGCACAGCAGGAAGCTAGAATCAAAAGGGGTCCTTGAAAACAGACATTCTGATACAGGCTTCTGGCATCCCCAACAGCATCTTAATCACAGCTATCAAATGCTTACCTATTCTTCTTATTTTTTTCTAGTTGTTCTTTGTGACTAAAATTGTGATTGCTATGTATTTCAAAACATTCATAATGTTGTGGTTATGTATTTCAAAACATTCATAATGTTTTGAATATACATACACTCTCTGTGTCTCACTTGGTATATCACTTTTGATTGAAATTCTACTTGGGAATTCAGTTGTTCACTAATGCGTTCTACAATGCCCCAAACTTTTCTTAACATGGTTGCTATCTCTATATGTTATTATCCTACTTATTTGTTACACCCTCAAATACATACTTAGTTCTTTTCCTCTGAAGCTTCCTTTACAACGTACCAACCAATAAATTTCAAACTCAATGAAACACTCAATAAATGTTTATGAGTGAATTAATTAACATAATTAACACATTAATGCATATCACATTACCATTTCAGTTACATAAAATTGTACGATGATATGGTCAATTGAAGAGAAATTGAAAATAAAAACTGTAAAATCATGATCTACTTTTGGTGAAGATAAGTTATTTTATTTTATATTCATATTGCTTTAATATTACTTATGCAAAATTACTTATAAAAGCATAGCAATAATCTTTTATGAGCATATGAATAATGAAAATTCCTTTTACACACAATTAGCAATTACATTTTCAGATTAGTTGGCTGTCACGTTGAAAAGAGCACAGATTTCAGATTATGTGATGCTAATCAGATAAGAATAAATGTTGAGCAGATCTTCACATAGCATACAGATGCAGTGGGTTGTCTTGGGAACAGAAGGCACAACAAAAGAGTGAAAGAGAAAGGAAACAAATGGGAGATTTAAAAAATAGAGGATGGAAAAAACTGTCTATTCTTCTGTGCCACTTAGTCCTACCCTATGTTGTAGTACTCAGTAGCAAATAACTGCAGTGCAATGGCATTCGTAAGAGCTGAAGCAAAAACTAATGGAAGGACAAAATCATAGCCTAATGAGGTAAATGGGTTGGCACTGAACTTGCTTAAAGAGGCTGGAAATGGGACTGTTTTAAAAGCATTTTTAATTAGAAAGTTGTTACACTATTACTACATGAAGAAAAAATTTTAAAAATACATTTAAAATCAAAATTTGCATAGAATTTGCCTTTAATAACTTATTACAAAATAATGGATTCCCATGCCACTAAAATACCATACAGACTAGTATTAATGAGATAATCCTAGAAAACAAATATGAGTATATCTTTATATGTGCAAATGCTATTTTTCTCTGAAAATGCTAATGCAAAAGGGAATAGAAACTATGTCCCCATATGTTATTGGCATAAAAACTCCAAATACAGAGCAATGGAACAGGATAAAGAATCTAGAAATGAACTCACACATACATAGTCAGTCAGTTTTCAATAAGGGGTATGAAGAATACACAATAGGGAAAGAGTAGTTTTTCAATACATGGTGCTGAGAAAATTGAGCATTACTTGCAGAATAATAAAATCAGATTTTTTGCACAGATGCAAAAATCAATAAAAGAGGTTAAAGATCTAACCATAAGTCTTGAAATCATAAAACTCCTATAAGAGAACCTAGAGTAAAAGTTCCTTGATGCTGACTTTGGCTATGATTTTTGGGCTATTACACTAAAAGATCAGGCCACAAAAGGAAAATTTTTTAAATGGGACCACATTGAATTAAAAGATGTTCTGCATGCAAAGGAACAATTAAAAAATTAAAAGGTAGAGTATACATTGGAAAAAAAATTGTGCAGCACATACCTGAAAAGGAATTAATATCCAAAATATACAAGGCAAACAACTCAATAGCATAAAATTAGATAACTTGATTCAAAGTGTACAAAGGCACTGAATAGATATTTCTCCAAAAATGATATAAAAATGGCCAAAGGTGGGGCTGGTGTTGTGTTGTAGCAGGTTAAGCTGCCACTTGCGTTGCTGGCATCTCATATAGGTATCAGTTTGAGTCATGGCTGCTCCACATTGATCAGCCCCCTGCTAATTTACCTGGAAAAGCAGCAGATGACAGCCCAAATATTTGGGTTCCTGAAATCATTGGAAGACCCAGAAGAAGCTCCTGGCTCCTGGTTTTGGCATGGCCCAGCTCTGGCTGTTGTGGCCATTTGGGGAATGAACCAGCAGATGGAAGATCTTTCTTTCTGTCTCTCCCGGTCTCTATAACTCTTCCCTTCAAATAAATGAATAAGTCTTTAACAAATGGTCAAAGGTATATGAAAAGTTGCTTAAGTTACTAATCACAAATGAAATGAAAAATTAAAACCACGAGGAAATATCATTTCACTATTTAAATGACAATTATCCAAAAGACTAGACATAAATATTACTGAGGGTGAAATCCTATACAATGTTAGTAGGAATGGTGGGAATGTAAATGGATGCCATCATTATAGGAAAAAGGATTGAGGTTTCCTAAAAAATTAAAAACAATGAAATATGATCAGACATAGAAATTTATTTTCTAAGTATATACCCAAAGGAAAAAAGTCAGTACTTTACAACGATATCTGTACTCTCATGTTCATTGCAGCATTATTCACAGTATCCAAGATATACAAAAAAAGAAAAAGCAACATAAATATCTGCCAATGGATAATGGATAAGAAAATGTGCTATATATTATATAATATTTAATTGTAATTAAATATTAAACTTGCCACTTTCAACAATATGGATGAAACAAAGTATATTATGTGAAATAAGATAGGTGCAGAAATAAAAAACACTACATTATCTCAATTGCATGCAGAATCACAAAATAAAATCCATAAAAACAAAACTGCTTGGGATTGAGGGGATGGGAATGAAATAAAGAGGTGTATATAAAAAGATACATAGTTGCAAATCTACAGAATGAGTATGTCTAGAGATCTTATCTACATGAGGTCTCTAGTTAATAATACTAAATAATATTCAGATTAATTGCTAAGTGATAGAATTTAGGTGCACTTTACACATACACGCTTTATTTTTGAAATGATGAACATGCTCATTTACTTTACCCCAGTGACAATTTCACTACACATAACTATATAAAAACATCAGGGTACATATCTTTAACATATGCAATTTAACAAGAAGAAGAAAACTGAATCCTACTTCTAAAGGAACTCTATATTAGAAAATTAAATAGTATTCCGTTGTATAGTTCTTAAGGGTTGATAGAGAACATGAATTATTTTTCAGTGAAACAGTGTTAAGAACTGTTTTTATAAACACACACACACACACACACACACACACAAGCTCTATGGAAGAGAGGAAAGGGAAAGTCATAGAGAGATACAGAGGAGAGAAATTATGTACAAGAAAAAATAAATGGACTTGTACAGTATCTGGCATATTTCCCTTAGTGTAACATTCTATGTGCTAGTGGATGAATATAGCATATTTTCTTTATCCATTGATGGATACAGATTATTTCCATAAGCTAGCCATTGTGAGTAACATACATGTGGTATCTATGAAGCTCACACTTACATATGCATAAAGTATTATGGTTTCTAGTAACTTTGGAAAATTAGACAATTTTTGTCAAAGTACACAAGCATGCATTAAAAAATGAATAAATCCCAACATATAATACAAATATTGTGACTAATATTGCTAAAATCAAATTGTTTACTTAAGGCTTACAAAGATAACAGATCATATGTATTCAAATATACATATACAAATGATATCAATGTAGTCAATGATCTATTTATTTGATTACGGTTATGATTCTATAGTATATATGTGTGTATAAATATATGCTATGAATATGTCTTGAATATATTAAACTTTTCCATCAAAAATGAAATCACATGTTGGATCGTTCTATCAGTTAGTATTAGCAGACACTAGTCTTGTTTATGTGATCCCTTTGACTATTAAACCTATCATTATGATTAATTGTGAACTGAAATTGATCACTTGGACTAGTGAGATGGCATTTGTACATGCCACCTTGATGGGATTGAATTGGAATCCCCTGGCACGTTTCTAACTCTACCATTTGGGTCAAGTCAGCTTGAGCATGTCCCAAATTGTACATCTTCTCCCTCTCTTATTCCCATTCTTACATTTAACAGAGATTACTTTTCTGTTAAATTTAAATACCTAAGAATAACTGAGTGTTAACTACAGAGTTCAATCAATACTATTAAGTGGAACAAAAAAAAAATAAAGCACAATAAGGATGGAGGGAAAAAAAAAAAAAAACAGTTCACAGAATGATATAATGTGTTAATCACAGCTGGAGAAATAGACCACAAAAGGTAGTGCTGAAATGGCAGCCATCTTTTTTTGGAACATTGAAAACTTCCAAATTAAATCTTGGCAATTTGAGATGTGGGGTAACCAGTGGGACAAACATCAAGTTGATTATTTGAATAACTCTTTATAGTTTTAAAGTCAATATTCTTCTTCTAAGTGCCAAACACAATTTTATATCAATGAGGCAAAAAGGAAATTCAAAGGACATCAAAGGAGTTGTGAGGCACTACCTATGGTAAAACTAGACTGACTGACTGCTTTTTATTAACATTTTCTTTGGGAAACTATAGATAAATTATTTGCAGAGAAAGTATTGTCAGTGTGGAATTTTGCCTAGGTAAAGTTACTAGCTAGCTGTGAGGGCCAGATTAAAGATTGTTTTTAACTTTTCTTTAATGAGTATAATTTCCAAGTACAGCTTACGGATTACAATGGCTTTTCCCACCCCATAACTTCCCTCCTACCCCCCCGCTCTCTCTCCCCTTCCATTAACATCAAGGTTCATTTGCAATTCTCTTTATATACAGAAGATCGATTTATTATATATTAAGTAAAGATTTCATCAGTTTGAACCCACATAGAAACACAAAATGAAAAATACTGTTTGAGTACTAGTTATAGCATTAAATCACTATGTACAGCACATTAAGAACAGAGATACTACATGAGGAGTAAGTGCACAGTGACTCCTGTTGTTGACTTAACAAATTGACACTCTTGTTTATGGCATCAGTAATCACCCTAGGATCTTGTCATGAGTTGCCAAGACTATGGAAGCCTTTTGAGTTCACTGACTCTGATCATATTTATTTTTTTTTTATTTTTTTTTTTATTTTTTTTTTTTATTTTTTTTATTTTTTTTTTTGACAGGCAGAGTGGACAGTGAGAGAGAGAGACAGAGAGAAAGGTCTTCCTTTGCCGTTGGTACACCCTCCAATGGCCGCCGCGGCCGGCGAGCTGCGGCCGGCGCACCGCACCGATCCGATGGCAGGAGCCAGGAGCCAGGTGCTTTTCCTGGTCTCCCATGGGGTGCAGGGCCCAAGCACCTGGGCCATCCTCCACTGCACTCCCGGGCCACAGCAGAGGGCTGGCCTGGAAGAGGGGCAACCGGGACAGAATCCGGCGCCCCGACCGGGACTAGAACCCGGTGTGCCGGCGCCGCTAGGCGGAGGATTAGCCTAGTGAGCCGCGGCGCCGGCCCAACTCTGATCATATTTAGACAAGGTCATAGTCAAAGTGGAAGTTCTCTCCTCCCTTCAGAGACAGGTACCTCCTTCTTTGATGGCCTGTACTTTCGGCTGAGATCTCAATCATGGAGATCTTTCATTTAGGTCATTTTTTTTCCAGAGTGTCTTGGCTTTCCATCCCTGAAATACTCTCATGGGCTTTTCAGCCAGATCCGAATGCCTTTAGGGCTGATTCTGAGGCCAGAGTGCTGTTTAGAACATCCGCCATTCTATGAGTCTGCTGTGTATCCCACTTCCCATGTTGGATCGTTCTCTTCCTTTTTTATTCTATCAGTTAGTATTTGCAGACACTAGTCTTCTTTCTGTGATCCCTTTGATTCTTAGACCTATCATTATGATCAATTGTGACAGAAATTGATCCAGTGGGCTAGTGAGATTGCACTGGTACATGCCACCTTGATGGGATTGAATTGGAATCCCCTGGTATGTTTCTAACTATACCATTTGGGGAAAGTCAGCTTGAGCATGGCCCAAATTGTACATCTTCTCCCTCTCTTATTCCCATTCTTATATTTAACAGGGATCACTTTTCAGTTAAGTTTCAACACTTAAGAATAAAGGTGTATTAATTACAGAATTCAACCAATAGTATTAAGTAAGACAAACAGAAAAAATACTAAAAGGGATAAAGTATTAAGTTGTTCATTAACAGTCAGGGCAAGGGCTGATCAAGTCACCATTCCTGATAGTGTCCATTTCACTTCAACAGGTTCTCTTTTTGGTGCTCAGTTAGTTGTCACCAATCAGGGAGAACATATGATATTTGTCCCTTTAGGACTGGCTTATTTCACTCAGCATGATGTTTTCCACATTCCTCCATTTTGTTGCAAATGACCAGATTTCATTGTTTTTGACTGCTGTATAGTATTCTATAGAGTACATGTCCCATAATTTTTTTATCCAGTCTACTGTTGATGGGCATTTGGGTTGGTTCCAGGTCTTAGCTACTGTGAATTAAGCTGTAGTAAACATTAAGGTACATACAGCTTTTTTGTTTGCCAATTTAATTTCCTTTGGGTAAATTCCAAGGAGTGGGATGGCTGGGTTGTATGGTAGGGTTATATTCAGGTTTCTGAAGAATCTCCAGACTGACTTCCATAGTGGCTTGACCAGTTTGCATTCCCACCAACAGTGGGTTAGTGTCCCCTTTTCCCTACATCTTCTCCAGCATCTGTTGTTGGTAGATTTCTGTATGTGAGCCATTATAACTGGGGTGAGGTGAAACATCATTGTGGTTTTGATTTGCATTTCCCTGATTGCTAGGGATGCTGAACATTTTTTCATGTGCCTGTTGGCCATTTGGATTTCTTCTTTTGAAAAATGTCTGTTGAGGTCCTTGGCCCATCTCTCAAGTGGGTTGTTTGTTTTGTTGTTGTGCAGTTTTAATTTCATTGTGGATTCTGGTTATTAACCCTTTATCTGTAGCATAGTTTACAAATATTTTTTTTCCCATTCTGTCTGTTGCCTCTTCACTTTCCTGACTGTTTCTTTTGCCGTACAGAAACTTCTCAATTTGATGCAATCCCAAATGTTAATTTTGGCTTTGTGTGCGTGTGCCTCTGGGGTCTTTTCCAAGAAGTCTTTGCTGGTGCCGATATCTTGCAGGGTTTCTCCAATGTTCTCTAATAATTTGATGGTGTCAGGTCGTAGATTTAGGTCTTTAATCCATGTTGAGTGGATTTTGTGGAAGGTGTAAGGTAGGGGTCTTGCTCATGCTTCTGCATGTGGAAATCCAGTTTTCTCAGCACCATTTGTTGAATAGACTGTCTTTGTTCCAGGAATTAGTTTTAGATCCTTGATCAAATATAAGTTGGCTGTAGATGTTTGGGTTGGTTTCTGGTGTTTCAATTCTGTTCCATTGGTCTATCCATCTGTTTCTGTACCAGTACCATGCTGTTTTGATTACAACTGCCCTGTAGTATGTCCTGAAATCTGGTATTGTGATGCCTCCAGCTTTATTTTTGTTGTACAAAATTGATTTAGCTATTCTAGTTCTCTTGCATCTCCATATGAATTTCAGCATCATTTTTTCTAGATCTGTGAAGAATATCTTTGGTGTCTTGATTCGTATCACATTGAATTTATAAATTGCTTTTGGGAGAATGGACATTTTGATGATGTGGATTCTTCCAATCCATGAGCATGGAAGATTTTTCCATTTTTTGGTATCCTCTTCTATTTCTATCTTTAAGATTCTGTAATTCTCATCGTAGAGATTTTTAACGTCCTTGGTTGAGTTTATTCCAAGGTATTTGATTGTTTTTGTAGCTATTGTGAATGGGATTGATCTTTGCAGTTCTTTCTAGGCTGAAGAATTGCCTGTGTGTACAAAGGCTGTTGATTTTTGTGCATTGATTTTATATGCTGCTACTTTTCCAAACTCTTCTATGAGTTCCAATAGTCTCTTAGTAGAGTGCTTTGGGTCCCCTAAATAAAGAACCATATCATCTGCAAAGAGGGATAGTTTGACTTCTTCCTTCCCAATTTGTATCCCTTTAATTTTTTTTTTTTTTTTTCGCCTGATGGCTCTGGCTAAAACTTCCAGAACTATATGGAATAGCAGTGCTGAGAGTGGGCATCCCTGTCTGGTACCAGATCTCAGTGGAAATGCTTCCAACTTTTCCCCATTCAATAGGATGCTGGCTGTGGGTTTTTCATAGATTGCTTTGATTGTATTGAGGAATGTTCCTTCTATACCCAATTTGCTTACAGTTTTCATCATGAAAGTTTGTTGAATTTTATCAAATGCTTTCTCTGCATCTATTGAGATAATCATATGGTTTTTCTTCTGCAGTCTGTTAATGTGGTGTATCACATTGATTGATTTGTGAACATTGAACCATCCCTGCATACCAGGGATAAATCCTACCTGGTCTGGGTGAATGCTTTTTCTGAAGTGTTGTTGTATTCTATTGGTAATAATTTTATTGACTTTAAGCACTGGGGCCGGCACCGTGGCTCACTTGGCTAATCCTCCACCTGAGGTGCCGGCATCCCATATCACCAGGTTCTAGTTCCGCCTGCTCCTCTTCCAGTCTAGCTCTCTGCTGTGGCCTGGGAGGGAGTGGAGGATGGCCCAAGTGCTTGGGCACCTGCACCTGCCTGGGAGACCTGAAGGAAGCACCTGGCTCCTGGCTTTGGATCGGCATTGTTCTGGCCATAGCAGCCATTTGGGGAGTGAAGCAACAGAAGGAAAACCCTTCTCTCTGTTTCTGTCTCTCACTGTCTGTAACTCTACCTCTCAAATAAATGAATAAATAAAATCTTTAAAAAAAACTTTAAGCACTATGAAATTCTTTTAATATTTTTCTGGAATATGTTCTCCTACACCTCTTATAAAATACTTTATATATAAATAATGCTTATTAGAATGTATATTACATAAAATAAAAAAAATCCATTAATCCATGAAGTTAAAAGAGAAAATGTTCTGGTACAAAAATCTACAGTCATGCATAGTTTATTCAAAATGCATTTTTTCATTAAAGATTTAAAGATATCTTGTATATGTTATATATTTTAGATCAAATATAATACATTATATGTTATAATCATAAACTGTATACATGAAATAAAGTCTGCATAATTCTTTATATAGTTTAGGAAAAAATGTGGAAGTTCAAATTCAGCAAGACAAGTATGTTAAATATGATAATTCATTCCATAAAATAAATAGTATGATTTAAAATGGCTTTATTAGTCAAACAGATATTAGAATGTTTATTATAGCTTTTATCTTTCTCGTCTAAATAGTATAATTTACTAAAACATAATTTTAAGGAATGAGAATTCCCAAGAAATGGCCAGGTCAGAAATATCTTATGATCTTTATTCTATACCAAATATAACACCCTAAACAACACTAAATATCATCTTGGGGCTGGTATTATGGTACATCGGGTTAAGCAGCTGTGATATTGACATCCCATATGGGTGTTGGTTCCAGTCCTGGCTGTCCCGCTTCTGATTCATCTTCTTGCTAATGTGCCGGGCAAAACGACAGTGGATGGTCCAATTATTTATGTCCCTGCACCCACACAGTAGACCTGGATGAAATCCTGGCTCCTGGATGAAGCTCCTGGCTCCTGGCTTTAGCCTGGCGCTGCCTGAGTGGATGGAAGGTTTCTTTCTTTCTCTTTCTCCCTCCCTCTCCCTCCCTCCCTCCTTCCCTCCCTCCCTCCCTCCCTTCTTCCCTCTCTCTCTCTCTCTTTCTCTCTTTCTCTCTCTCTCTTTGCCTTTCCAATAAATTAAATAAATCTATACATAAATAAATTTCATCCTCACTTCATTAATTCTGTCTTAAAGTAAACACTTATGTAATATGTTTGAGGTCTGATGTGCATGGAAAGGGCCTGTGACTGAGAGTTGAGTCAGTTTATGCTGACTCAATCTATAACTACCTTTTCTAAAAGAAAGATACATTCTAAATCTTTAAAAAATCAGTCTCCCAGTCTCAGAACATATCCACTTAAACAACTTGCTTACCCATAACTCAGGATTTGTTTCTCTTTGACTTCTAAATAGATGTATAGACATGAACTGTGATTCTCAAATAAAAGCAATGTGATTTCAAATTAAGATGTTTATCAATATAGTGCAGTGTAGATATATAGTTGTCCTATAGTAAAGATTGTAAGAAACTTCACTGTCATGACAACAAACAAGAAAACCCAGATGTCACATGGTTTGAAAAATGAAGAAGATAAGATACTCCTATGTAAACAACATGTGAGGCTGTTCATTACCAGTTGCTCTTTCCTTCAAGATGTGCTAAATGGAGTCTGTCTACTTTGGAAAGAAGGATAACAGAGAGCAAATCTGAGTCACATAAAAAAACAGAAATTTTGTTTAAGGTAACTAAAAATAGATATCCCTTCACTTACCATGGAGTTACTTCCTAATAAATCCTTCAAATTGAGAATGTCATAAGCCAAAAAAAAAACAAAACAAAACAAAACAAAAAAAAACGAATTCCATGCCCTAAGCAACTGAACAGTATACCTTAGTACAGACTATTGATTGTTTACTCTTGTGACCGCATGGGTGACTAGCAGCTGCAGCTTATACCTTCTGCCCAGTATCACAAATGCATTTAATGGCACATATCAATAGCTCAGGAAAAGATCAAAATTTTAACTCAAAGTATGTTTTCTACTGAATGTCTATCATTTTTGCTCCAGCATCATATTAAAAATCATTTTAAATATTATGGTGTCATTGCTTAGTATTTCTAAAGCATTTTGAGAGGAAAATAGAGCTATATGTGCTCCCTTTGGCTCCTAGTCCTATCATTAGTGTCTGCAAATACTAGCTGATAGAATAAAAAAGGAAGAGAATGATTCAACATGGGAAGCGAAATATACAGCAGACCCACAGAATGGCAGATGTCCTAAACAGCACTCTAGCCTCAGAATCAGCCCTTAAGGCACGCGGATCTGGCTGAAAAGCCCATGAGAATATTTCAGGCATGGAAAACCAAAACATTCTGGCAAAACAAACAAACAAACAAACAAACAAAAAACCACAACCTTAATGAAAGATCTCCGCGAGTGAGATCCCAGTGAAAAGAACAGGTCATCAAAGAAGGAGGTACCTTCAGAGGAAGGGAGGAGAGAACTTCCACTTTGACTACCACCTTGTCTAAATATGATCAGAGTCAGTGAACTCAAAAGGCTTCCGTAGCCTTGGCAGCTCATGACAAGAGCCTAGGGTGATAACTGATGCCATAAACAAGAGTGTCAATTTGTTAAGTCAACAACAGGAGTCACTGTGCACTTACTCCTCATGTAGGATCTCTGTCCTTAGTGTGCGGTACATAGTGATTTAATGCTATAACTAGTACTCAAACAGTATTTTTCATTTTGTGTTTCTATGTGGGTGCAAAGTGTTGAAATCTTTAATATATGCTAAACTGATCTTCTGTATATAAAGAGAATTGAAAATGAATCTTGATGTGAATGGAAAGGGGGAGGGAGAGGGAAAGGGGAGGGTTGCGGGTGGCAGGGAAGTTATTGGGGGGGAAGCCATTGTAATCCATAAGCTGTACTTTGGAAATTTATACTCATTAAATAAAAGTTAAAAAAAAAGAAAAGAAAAAGAAAATAGAGCTATATTCTTTGTGTTTCACAGAGGCCATGAGGAGTCAACAGACATAATTCCATGTTGATAAATCAAGCAATTGGCCGGCGCCGTGGCTCAATAGGCTAATCCTCCACCTGCGGCGCCGGCACACTGGGTTCTAGTCCTGGTGGGGGCACTGGATTCTGTCCCAGTTGCTCCTCTTCCAGTCTAGCTTCTCTGCTGTGGCCCGGGAGTGCAGTGGAGGATGGCCCAAGTGCTTGGGCCCTGCACCCACATGGGAGACCAGGAGAAGCACCTGACTCCTGGCTTTGGATCAGCACAGTACGCCAGCCACAGAGCACCAGCTGCAGCAGCCATTGGGGGGTGAACTAACAGAAAAAGAAGACCTTTCTCTCTCTCTCTCTCTCTCTCTCTCTCTCATTGTCCACTCTGCCTTTCAAGAAAGGAAGGAAGGAAGGAAGGAAGGAAGGAAGGAAGGAAGGTAGGAAGGAAGGAAGGAAGGAAGGAAATGTTTAGTATGTGTTTATAAAGGGGATAATATCTATGACAAATGTTAGTAAAAGCTTAGTTTTCTAATTTGTTTTTCATTAATTTTTGATACAACATGTTTTAAATTTACATTATAGTCAAAGGCTTAATTGCTTCACTAAATTAAGAGTTCAACAAATGAAAAGTAAAATTAATGATTTTAAGGAAATGCAATATGATACAAGAGAATACAGATAAACAGCCTAAAGAAATGAAGAAAACAAACAGGTGACTGCACTGAGAAATTCAGTAAGGAGATAGAAATCATTAGAACAAACTAAACAGAAATTTTGGAGCTCAAAACTTCAGTAAATGAAATAAGAAATAAAATTGATGTCAGCAGAGTAGAAAAAGTGGAGGAAAGAATTTCTGATCTGAGGACAAGATTTTTAAATAATCCAGTCAAAGAATTTAAAAGATGAAGCAAGTTTACTTTCTATGTTTTGTTTTATACACTCTCTTACACTTTGTATTTTTTTGCCATTTATTTGTATTACTTTTTTGCTTGCTAATGCTGCTGTAACTATTGGCTATTTGCAGTAATTTCCAAATCCTCTAAATATCCACATAACATAGCTGAATACTGGATAATAAGGGGACTCAATAGCACTTTTTGTCAGTCATTAACAGTTAATTTAATACTTGAACTTATAAAATAGAAGAAAAATAAAATGGGGGAAATGAAGGAAATGGTAAGTGAGGAAAGATTCTAATCTGATGGCTTTGGAAATGACAATTCAGTCTGAAAGTAGTGTCATTAAAATATGAATTTCTCAGGAACCTAACTGAAATCACAATTAAGAATATATTAATGTTAGTATAGTCATCATGTAAAACAGTATGAAGATTGCTCAATAAATTAAAATTAGAACTATCAACTACCAAATCATTCTGCACTTCCACTGCTGAATACACACTGAAATGAAAGCAGTATGTTAAAAAGACATCTGGTCTCCCATGCTTACGAAGTACTTTTCACAAAAGCCAAGAAATGAAAACAACCCAAGTGACCCTCAACTGATGAATGAATAAAAAATATGTGGTACACATACACCATGGAATACCATTCAGACATGAAATAATGAAATCCTGTAATTTTTGAAATATAGATAGAACCAGATAATATATTAAGCGAAATAAGCTAGATACAGAAAGATAAATATCATATGATCTCACTCTTAGGTGGAATCTAAAAACTTGATTTCATAGAAGTTGAGAGTAGAATCATGGTTATCAGAGGCTGAATAAAAAGTGTTGGGAAATATTTATAAATGGATATTAACTTATACTTACATAAGATAAATAAGATCTAGTGTTTCATTACGCAGTCGAGTGATGAAAAAAATTACATACGGTAAATCTAATAATGCAAAATCAAAGGATTTTGATTGATTTACCACAAAGAAATTATAAACATTTGATGAGATATGCACACTTCTTTTTTTTTTAAATTTTATTTAGTAAATATAAATTTCCGAAGTACAGTTTATGGATTACAATGGTGTTTCCCCCCCATAACTTCCCTCCCACCCACATCCCTCCCATCTCCCACTCCCTCTCCCATTCCATTCACATCAAGATTCATTTTCAATTATCTTTATATACAGAAGATCGATTTAGTATATATTAAGTAAAGATATCATCAGTTTGCACCACACAGAACATAAAGTGTAAAATACTGTTTGAGTACTAGTTATAGCATTAATTCACATTGAACAACACATTAAGGACAGAGATCCTTAAATTTTACATAATGAATCAGAAATTGTATTTTTAAAAGTGTACATGCAATTTCTGATTCATTATGTAAAATTTAATAAATTTATAATTTAACACCACCATAAGATACTATATATTTCCCAAAAATTAGCATTGTTTTTCTCTATAACAAAGTGGTTTTTTATAAAAGGAAGGAATTTTCAGAGAACATTTTAACAGTCATTTATCCTAGTTAAAATTTGCTACAATTTTGGGACAGGGTAATAGATTGTAGTGTTTAGGTGAATTATATAACATTGATTTCATAATGTGATTAATAATGTCTCTGTATAACAGATATCTTCTACACAAAAATTATGTCAATGGATGAGCATTTGACACAGTGGCCAAGATACCACCATCCCATATCAGAGCCCTGTGTTTAAGTCTTGAATCTACATGTATTCATGTTCTGTTGCTGCAGGGACAAATCACCACAAACTTTGTGGTTTATTTTAGAGTAGCTAATACAATTGGATCCTATCATAGATCCTATTTTAGGTTTTGTGGGAAATATCTACACTGTTCTTCATAATGGATATGCTACTAGCATTCCCACTAACGTTCCACTTTTTTCAACAGCCTCACAATTTCCATTCTTTTCATAATAACCATTCTAACTGGACTGAGATGACACATCACTGTGATTTTGGCTTTGTTTTTATTTGATGAAAAATTATATTGAGCATGTTGCTGTTGAGCTTTTTGCAAACCACAAACACACACTAGGTATTACCTTGACTTTTGAATCATTTAATAATTATTTTTCATTTTTGTTCAGCTTTATCCCTTTGTTGCTGGATCAAATAATGAATGAATAAAGTGTAATAATATGGCAGAGAGAAAGAATAAAATAGAAGGAATGAGAGAAAAATTTGTGGTGAGGCAAGCTCAGATGTATAACGTTATGGTGTTAGCCACAATTTACAGAGAATGTTTGGATATGTGAAAAATATTAAATAGGTATTAACACAAATGTGTCAGATTGAGCTAATAAAATGTCACACAAGCACATTTATTGGAGTATATGGGACAGGACAGGCAGTCATATACAGTGATTCCTTATCTCAGTAATGGTACAATACTAGCTGATGTTAGGTTCAAAGGGTTAGAGTAGGGGAAAGAAAGAAATTAAATTCTATTGTAAGTCATGATGTAAGGAGAAGGGGGAAACAGTGTATACATAACATCATACTTTTCTAAAAATGTGAGTTATTGAATTAACATTATTGAAGATGTGTGAAGAAAGAGAAGTAAGGATTTGCAGAATTTAAATAAATTGGTTTATAACTGGGGATAGCTCATTAGTCTTATGTAATAAATTCCTCATTTAGGAGGAGGCAAGATGGCGGAATAGGAAGGGAGCGCACTGATAGTCCAGGGAGAGACAGTTTAATAAAAGTGGAGATACTGCAGGTTCAAGGAAGAGTAGGGGAAGAAACAGCAGAAGGAACTCTTCCAGAACGAGTGATTCACAGTGGACCTGCGTGGAGAGCGTGGGAGCCCACAGTTCAGTACACCAGCGGCAGACTCAACACACCAGCGCTGGAACACGAGGTGAGCCAAACCTCAATAGCCCGAGACACCAGCAGGCAAGCGGAAAGAGGAGACTAGAGGGAACGACCCCGGGGGGAAGAGTTTACCAGGCTAACTAGAAGAGAGAGAGAGAAAAAAAAAGAGTGACTGATACGGACACGGGTTTCTCTCTCTCAGCTCACCTCTCAAGGGTGAGCAAGACAAAGAGCAGGCACCATCTTGGACATACGTCATAAGCAGAGTGACCTCAGGTCTGCACCAGCCCTGAGCCTAGCAGAAAAACCTGACTCTGGGCGGGGCGAATTAACAGGAGATTAGGACCTAGTAAATTTGTGGCGCTACTGAACTGACACTGTGAAAAAAGAGACGGTGGGGGAGAGAACTCATGGAATTCACGTGAGTACTCTCCAGAGATGCTACAATTCCATAACTTTGGCAACCCAGTAGGAGACTGAAGGAGAATTTGAGCCCACTCTGAGGGCAGAACAGATTCCCTGTGTGGTCCTTGGGAAAGAGCTTCCAATCTCTGGCTCCTGTGGGTATATCATTTGCCCGCTAACTACCTCCAACTTCGTTCAGCTGTGTGGAATTACTTTCCTTTTCAATCAAAAAAAGAAAGAGAGAGAAAGAGAGAGATCTACCACGCCTAACCTGGGAATGTCACCTTTGGCACACCAAACAGAGCTCTCAGGCCACACCCATCTCAAGCCTCTAAGGCTCCATCAAAAACAGACAGTCCACTTAATCTAGAGTCATAGTATAACAAGAAAAAGCACCACAGTGAAGAAACCAAATATCTCCAATATGCCAAATAACAAACGTAAAAAACGAGGTAACAAAAACAAGGAAGTCACTATGACGCCCCCAAATGAAAAAGACACCCCAATTCAAGATTATGAAGATGATGAGATAGAAGAAATGCAAGAAGCAGATCTCAAAAAATTCATGAGAATATTAAGAAGTTCTCAAAAACAAATTCTTGAACTACACAAATCCTTAATGGACAAGATAGAAAATCTCTCTCATGAAAATGAAATATTAAGGAGGAATCAAAATGAAATGAAACAACTAGTACAACGGGAAACTGTGATAGTGACGAGAAATCATAATGAAGTGAAGAATTCAATAGATCAAATGAAAAACACAATAGAGAGGCTTACAAACAGAATGGGTGAAGCAGAAGAGAGAATATCGGACTTAGAAGACAGAGAACAGGAAAGGATACAGTCAGACCAAAGAAAAGAAGAGGAAATTAGAAATCTAAAACATATTGTCGGGAATCTTCAGGATACTATTAAAAAAACCAACATTCGGGTTCTAGGAGTTCCTGAAGGCATGGAGAGGGAGAAAGGATTAGAAGGCCTTTTTAGTGAGATATTAGCAGAAAATTTCCCAGGTTTGGAGAAGGACAGAGAAATCCTAGTACTGGAAGCTCACAGAACCCCTAATAAACACGACCAAAAGAGATCCTCACCACGACACGTTGTAATTAAACTCTCCACAGTGAAACATAAAGAAAAGATCCTAAAATGTGCAAGAGAGAAACGTCAGATTACTCTCAGAGGATCTCCAATCAGACTCACAACTGACTTCTCATCAGAAACTCTACAAGCTAGGAGGGAATGGCGAGATATAGCCCAGGTACTAAGAGAGAAAAACTGCCAGCCCAGAATATTATATCCTGCAAAGCTATCATTTGTGAATGAAGGTGAAATAAAGACTTTTCATAGCAAACAGAAATTGAAAGAATGTGTCGCCACTCGTCCAAACGTGAAAAAGATGCTTAAAGATGTGCTGCACACAGAAACACAGAAACACGGTCATCAATATGAAAGAAGGTAAAGGAAGGAAAACTCACAGCAAAAGATCACAGGGAATTCAAAGCCTATGTTAGAACTTATCTTTGGCAAATGGCAGAGCAAAGTTACCACTTATCAATAGTCACATTGAACGTGAATGGCCTGAACTGTCCAGTTAAAAGACACAGATTGGCTGATTGGGTTAAGGAACAAAACCCATCTACTTGCTACTTACAGAAACACATCTTTCCAACAAAGATGCATACAGACTGAAAGTGAAAGGGTGGAAAAAGATATACCATGCCAACAGAAATGAAAAAAGAGTGGGCATAGACATCTTAATATCGGACAACATAAACTTTACCACAAAAACTGTTAAGAGAGACAAAGAGGGACACTATATAATGATTAATGGATCAAGTCAACAGGAAGATATAACAATTTTCAATGTATATGCACTTAACTACAGGGCACTGGTTTATCTAAAAGATTTGTTAAGGGACTTAAAGGGAGACTTAGACCCCAATACAATAGTATTGGGGGACTTCAATACTCCACTCTCAGAAATAGATCAACAGGACAGAAGCTCAACAAGGAAACAGCAGATTTAAACGACACTATAGCCCAAATGGATCTAACAGATATCTACAGAACTTTCAATCCTACAGCTAAAGATTTTACATTCTTCTCAGCAGTACATGGAACCTTCTCTAGGATTGACCACATACTAGGCCATAAAGCAAGTCTCAGCAAATTCAAAAGAATTAGAATCATACCATGCAGCTTCTCAGACCATAAAGGAATGGAGTTGGAAATTAGCAACTCAGGAATCCCTAGAGCATACGCAAACAAATGGAGATTGAACAACATGCTCCTGAATGAACAATGGGTCATAGAAGAAACTAAACGAGAAATCAAAAATTTTCTGGAAGTAAATGAGGATAACAGCACAACATACCAAAACTTATGGGATAAAGCAAAAGCAGTGTTAAGAGGAAAGTTTATATCAATAGGTGCCTACATCAAGAAATTGGAAAGGCACCAAAGAGATGAGCTTTCAATTCACCTCAAGGATCTAGAAAACCTACAGCAAACCAGACCCAAATCTAGTAGGAGAAGAGAAATAATTAAAATCAGAGAAGAAATCAACAGGATTGAATCAAGAAAAACATTACAAAAAATCAGCCAAACGAGGAGCTGGTTTTTTGAAAAAATAAACAAAATTGACACCCCATTGGCACAACTAACTAAAAAACGAAGAGAAAAGACCCAAATCAAGAAAATCAGAGATGAAAAAGGAAATGTAACAACAGACACCACAGAAATAAAAAGAATCATCAGAAATTACTACAAGGACTTGTATGCCAGCAAACAGGGAAACCTATCAGAAATGGATAGATTCCTGGACACATGCAACCTACCTAAATTGAACCAGGAAGACATAGAAAACCTAAACAGACCCATAAATGAGACAGAAATTGAAACAGTAATAAAGGCCCTCCCAACAAAGAAAAGCCCAGGACCAGATGGATTCACTGCTGAATTCTACCAGACATTTAAAGAAGAACTGACTCCAATTCTTCTCAAACTATTCAGAACAATCAAAAAAGAGGGAGTCCTCCCAAATTCTTTCTATGAAGCCAGCATCACCTTAATTCCTAAGCCGGAAAAAGATGCAGCATTGAAAGAGAATTACAGACCAATATCCCTGATGAACATAAATGAAAAAATCCTCAATAAAATTCTGGCCAATAGAATGCAACAACACATCAGAAAGATCATCCTCCCAGACCCAGTGGGATTTATCCCTTGTATGCAGGGATGGTTCAATGTTCACAAATCAATCAATGTGATACACCACATTAACAGACTGCAAAAGAAAAACCATATGATTATCTCAATAGATGCAGAGAAAGCATTTGATAAAATACAACACCCGTTCATGATGAAAACTCTAAGCAAACTGGGTTTGGAAGGAACATTCCTGAATACAATCAAAGCAATCTATGAAAAACCCACAGCCAGCATCCTATTGAATGGGGAAAAGTTGGAAGCATTTCCACTGAGATCTGGCACCAGACAGGGATGCCCACTCTCAGCACTGTTATTCAATATAGTTCTGGAAGTTTTAGCCAGAGCCATCAGAGAAGAAAAAGAAATTAAAGGGATACAAATTGGGAAAGAAGAACTCAAATTATCCCTCTTTGCAGATGATATGATTCTTTATTTAGGGGACACAAAGAACTCTACTAAGAGACTATTGGAACTCATAGAAGAGTTTGGCAAAGTAGCAGGGTATAAAATCAATGCGCAAAAATCAACAGCCTTTGTATACACAAACAATGCCACGGCTGAGAAAGAACTGCTAAGATCAATCCCATTCACAATAGCTACAAAAAAAATACCTTGGAATAAACTTAACCAAGGACGTTCAAGATCTCTATAATGAAAATTACAAAACCTTAAAGAAAGAAATAGAAGAGGATACCAAAAAATGGAAAAATCTTCCATGCTCATGGATTGGAAGAATCAACATCATCAAAATGTCCATTCTCCCAAAAGCAATTTATAGATTCAATGCAATTCCAATCAGGTTACCAAAGACATTCTTCTCAGATCTGGAAAAAATGGTGCTGAAATTCATATGGAGAAACAGGAGACCTCGAATAGCTAAAGCAATATTGTACAACAAAAACAAAGCTGGAGGCATCACAATACCAGATTTCAGGACATACTACAGGGCAGTTGTAATCAAAACAGCATGGTACTGGTACAGAAACAGATGGATAGACAAATGGAACAGAATTGAAACACCAGAAATCAATCCAAACATCTACAGCCAACTCATATTTGATCAAGGATCCAAAATCAATCCCTGGAGCAAAGACAGTCTATTCAATAACTGGTGCTGGGAAAATTGGATTTCCATGTGCAGAATCATGAAGCAAGACCCCTACCTTTCACCTTACACAAAAATTCGCTCAACATGGATTAAAGACTTAAATCTACAGCCTTACACCATCAAATTATTAGAATGCATTGGAGAAACCCTGCAAGATATTGGCACAGGCAAAGACTTCTTGGAAAACACCCAGAAGCACAGGCAGTCAAAGCCAAAATTAACATTTGGGATTGCATCAAATTGAGAAGTTTCTGTACAGCAAAAGAAAGAGTCAGGTAAGTGAAGAGACAACAGACAGAATAGGGAAAATATATTTGCAAACTATGCAACTGATAAAGGGTTGATCACCAGAATCTACAAAGAAATCAAGAAACTCCACAAAATCAAAACAAACAACCCACTTAAGAGATGGGCCAAGGACCTCAACAGACATTTTTCAGAAGAAGAAATCCAAATTGCCAACAGGCACATGAAAAAATGTTCAGCATCCCTAGCAATCAGGGAAATGCAAATCAAAACCACAATGAGCTTTCACCTCACCCCAGTTAGAATGGCTCACATTCAGAAATCTACCAAAAATAGATGCTGGAGAGGATGTGGGGAAAAAGGGACACTAACCTACTGTTGGTCTGAATACAAACTGGTTAAGCCACTATGGAAGTCAGTCTGGAGATTCCTCAGAAACCTGAAGATAACCCTACCATTCAACCCAGCCATCCCACTCCTTGGAATTTACCCAAAGGAAATTAAATTGGCAAACAAACAAGCTGTCTGCACATTAATGTTTATTGCAGCTCAATTCATAATAGCTAAGACCTGGAACCAACCCAAATGCCCATCAACAGTAGACTGGATTAAAAAATTATGGAACATGTACTCTATAGAATACTATACAGCAGTCAAAAACAACGAAACCCGGTCATTTGCAACAAGATGGAGGAATTTGGAAAACATCATGCTAAGTGAATTAAGCCAGTCCCAAAGGGACAAATATCATATGTTCTCCCTGATTGGCGACAACTAACTGAGCACCAAAGGGGAAACTTGTTGAAATGAAATGGACACTATGAGAAACAGGACTTGATCAGCTCTTCTCCTGACGGTTGATGTACAATGTAATATATTATCCATTTTAGTATTTTTTTTTTGTTGCTGTACCGTTGGTTGAACTCTGTAATTACACACAATTGTTCTTAGGTGTTTAAATTTTAACTGAAAGTGATCCCTGTTAGGAATTTGGAAAACATTATGCTGAGTGAAATAAGCCAATCCCAAAGGGACAAATACCACTTGTTCTCCTTGATAGGTGACAACTAACTGAGCACCAAAAAGGACACCTGTTAAAGTGAAATGAACACTATGAGAAACGGTGACTTGATCAGCCCTCACCCTGACTGTTGATGTGCAACTTGATATGATATCCCTCTTAGTATCTTTTTTGTCTGTTCTACTTAATACTTTTGGTTGAATACTGTAATCAATACATAATTCTTCTTAAGTGCTGAAACTTAACTGAAAAGTGAGCACTGTTAAATATAAGAGTGGGAATAAGAGAGGGAAGAGATGTGCAATTCGGGACATGCTCAAGCTGACTTACCTCAAACGGTAGAGTTAGAAACATACCAGGGGATTCCAATTCAATCCCATCAAGGTGGCATATACCAATGCCATCTCACTAGTCCCAGTGATCAATTTCAGTTCACAACTGATCATAATGATAGGACTAAGAACCAAAGGGATCACATAAACAAGAATAGTGTCTGCAAATACCAGATGATAGAATAAAAAAGGGAGAGAATGATTCAACATGGGAAGTGAGATACAAAGCAGACCCATAGAATGGCTGATGTCCTAAACAGCACTCTGGCCTCAGAATCAGCCCTAAAGGCATGTGGATCCGGCTGAAAAGCCCATGAGAGTATTTCAGGCATGGAGAGCCAAGACACTCTGCCAAAAAAAAAAAAAAAAAAAAAAAAAAAAAAAATGAAAGATCTCCGTGAGTGAAATCCCAGTGGAAAAGAACGGGTCATCAAAGAAGGAGGTACCTTTCTCTGAAGGGAGGAAAGAACTTCCACTTTGACCATGGCCTTGTCTAAATATGATCAGAGTCAGTGAACTCAGGGGGCTTCCATAGCCTTGGCAGCTCATGACAAGAGCCTAGGGTGATTGCTGATGCCATAAACAAGAGTGTCAATTTGTTAAGTCAACAACAGGCGTCACTGTGCACTTACTCCTCATGTAGGATCATTGTCCTTAGTGTGCTGTACATTGAGATTTAATGCTATAACTAGTACTCAAACAGTATTTTTCACTTTATGTTTCTGTGTGGGAGCAAACTGTTGAAATCTTTACTTAATGTATGCTAAATTGATCTTCTGTATATAAAGAGAATCGAAAATGAATCTTGATGTGAATGGAAGGGGAGAGGGAGTGGGAAAGGGGAGGGTTGCTGGTGGGAGGGAAATTATGTGGGGGGAATCCATTGTAATCCATAAGCTGTACTTTCGAAATTTATATTCATTAAATAAAAGTTTAAAAAAAATAAATTCCTCATTTATATGTGTTTTCTATTTTACACAAGCTGAGCTACTATAGAAGTTTAGCATCAGCAGTTTTAAAATAAAAAAAAATATTTCCTACATTTTAGAAACAATTCACAATAGCTAAGACCTGGAACCAACCTAAATGCCCATCAACGGTAGACTGGATACAGAAATTATGGGATATGTACTCTTTAGAATACTATACCGCAGTAAGAAACAACGAAATCCAGTCATTTGCAACAAAATGGAGGAATGTGGAAAACATCATGCTGAGTGAAATAAGCCAGTCCCAAAGGGACAAATACCATATGTTCTCCCTGATCGATGACAACTGACTGAACACCAAAAAGGAAACCTCCTGAAGTGAAATGGACAGTATGGGAAATGGTGACTTGATCAGCATAGCCCTGTTAATGAACAACTTAATACATTATCCCTCTTAGTAGTTTTTTTGTCTGTTCTACTTAATATGACTGGTTTAATTCTGTAATTAATACACAGTTATTCTTAAGTGTTGAAATGTAACTGAAATGTGATCCCTGTTAAACATAAGAGTAGGAATAAGAGAGGGAAGAGATGTACAATTTGGGACATGCTCAAGCTGACTTGCCCCAAATGGTAGAGTTAGAAGCATACCAGGGGACTCCAATTTAATCCTATTAAGGTGGCATGTACCAATGCCATCTCACCAGTCCAAGTGATCAATTTCAGTTCACAATTGATCATAATGAAAGGACTAAGAGTCAAAGGAAGCACATAAACAAGTCTAGTACCTGCTAATACTAACCGATAGAATAAATAAAGGGGAGAGTGATCTAACATGGGAAGCGAGATACTCAGCAGACTCATAGAATGGCAGATGTTCTCAAAAGCACTCTGGCCTCAGAATCAGCCCTAGAGGCATTCGGATCTGGCTGAAAAGCCCATGAGAGTATTTCAGGCATGGAAAGCCAAGACACTCTGGCAAAAAAAAAAAAAAAACAAAAAAACAAAAAAACAAAAAACAAAAAAAAACACCCTAAATGAGAGATCTCTGTGAGTGAGATCCCAGTGGAAAGAACAGGTCATCAAAGAAGGAGGTACCTTTCTCTGAAGGGAGGAGAGATCCTCCACTTTGAATATGATCTTGTCTAAACAAGATAAGAGTCGGAGAACTCAAAAGGTTTCCATAGCCTTGGAAACTCATGACTGGTGCATAGGGAGTTTACTGATGCCATAAACAGGAGTGTCAATTTGTAAAGTCAACAACAGGAGTCACTGTGCACTTACTCCTCATGTAGGATCTCTGTCCTTAATGTGCTGTATATTGAGACTTAATGCTATAATGAGTACTCAAACCGTATATTTCACTTTGTGTTTCTATGGGGGTGCAAACTGTTGAAATCTTTACTTAGTGTATACTAAACTGATCTTCTGTAAAAAAAAAAAAAAAAAAAAAAGAAGAAGAAATTATCAATTCCCAACTTGACTCTCACTGGTATTAAACATGACAATAGTTCTGATCTGATTTCATCATCATTTAAAAAATCATCTATTATTTTTCACTTTATGTTTGTGTGGGAGCAAACTGTTGAAATCTTTACTTAATGTATGCTAAACTGATCTTCTGTATATAAAAAGAATCGAAAATGAATCCTCATGTGAATGGAAGGGGAGAGGGAGTGGGAAAGGGGAGGGTTGTGGGTAGGAGGGAAGTTATGGGGGGGAAGCCATTGTAATCCATAAGCTGTACTTTGGAAATTTATATTCATTAAATAAAAGTTAAAAAAAATCAAAAAAAAAAAAAACTTCCATCAGAGTTCACAAACTGCCATTCCTAACAGTGTTACTTCCTTCATTTCATATTTTTTAGAAAATTTATATAATATATATAACAGATAAAAATCTATGTTTTAAAGTCTCTGACTACTCATTCAAAGCTAAGTGTTAAAAATGTTACATAGTTGGATTATTGCCATTTGCCATGATGCCTTTTAAAACATTGGTGCTTCAAAATCTATGATACTAGTAGGCTCACTGGTAGGATATAAAACTTAAAAGAATATATAGCACAGGGAGAGTTTTTTGCAAATGGGAAATGCTATTACAGGGGTAAGTCACATGGGCATTATATTAATAATGTCATTTCTCTTCAGTTTGAAATCTACTATGCATTGCTCACATTCGTCTATGTTTGAGTTCCCACAACTCCATCTGTCTGGTTATCCCTTTGAGATAGTTGAACTGAGTAGCTAGTGGCTTTTTTCAGTGGGTATTTTCAAAAGGAGACTAATAACTCAGTTCCTGAATTAATTCATGAAGGTAGAATTTGGATTTATATTCTTCATGAAGGATGTCACTATGCTGAGATTTCTATAAAGCTAAACTAAATTTAACAATGATTTTTTTTCTATAGTAGTACAAATGCCCAAATAAATGCCATTATGATATAAACATCATGACAAATACCTGTCACAATCACTGGCATAACATCTTCAAACTTGTTTGAAGTTTCATTATTGGTAATAAAATTAGATATCAGATTCACTTCCCTTTTATAATAATATGAGAATAACAAACAATTCATTTCTTTTACTTTCCTCTGAAGAAACTACAACCCTATAGGGAAAATATTAATATAGCCAGAATATTCTAATTAAAGCAAAAGTATTCATAAAAAACAAAGAATGAAGGCAATAAATTATGCTTTTTATACTGCTCCAATAATGCTAGGGTACTAGGAATTCAGTATAATTACACAAATAAATTTGAGTATCATTATTAGAAGATGGGGAAATAGACTTTTGACTCCTATAAAACAACACTAGTAATTTGGAGTAAAGAATGAAAGAATATATTTATAAACATTTCAGTTTTTCCTGAGTTTTAGAAAATAATATGATGAATGCTACTTTACAATAGGATAAACAAGGCAGAAAACTTAATATATATCTAAAATTTGTCAACAAATGTAATAATATGCCATTTACAAATAAGTAGCATGTATTTGACATTCAATGTTTCTATGAAAACACAAAACAGTGTTTCTATGAAATACAAAAAAACCCCTCATTTTAGTAATTAAACTTTTATTTTACTTGATATATATACACTATAAACTATTACATCCTAATATGCAAATATTCATATGATAATCCAAATTTGGGGTATGTGGATGTTGCAGTATGGAAAGAGGAACTAAGATCTCTCTTCCTCTTTTGTGGTAGTAACTGAAATTCTTTGGATGTATAAGTTTTGAGAATTCATGTACTAATAAATCTTTTGAATTCCTGCTCTTTGTTTTTTTTTTTTTTTTAAGAAAAAACACTACTGATTGACATACTTTCAGTATTCATATCATTTTGTTCTTATTCATAATCATTTTGTTCTACTTTGGCCAAAGGGATACATTTATAAGGTGAAGAGCTGAATATGAGATACTGTCTGTTACTCTGCATAATAGTCTTTTTATTTGATGTGCTGTGTAAGGATCACACCCCGAAACTTGACCTCATCAACGTCATGATGCAGATAATAGATCTAGTTAGTACCAATGTAATTCATTCATATTCTATTGTGGAACACATTCAAGTCTCAACTCACATTTGATTAAATTTCCATTTATCATTATTAAAGATTCCTCTGTGCAAATGAAATGGCATTTAGTTCATTTAACATATAATTGAGTTCTAATTGGGCAGCAACTGTTTTACAGAATTGTTGAATACTTTTGAATAGAAAATAACACAGGTACCAGTTTTGTAAGTAAAGTTTCATGTATCACTCTATTTGCCCATTAATTTCCATTTCTATATACTAGACTAATAATTATTTGTTCATCTTGGTTAATATTCTTCCCATAACAGACTTCACTTTCCTCAGTTATATAGTATTGTGCTTTAAATTACACATTTTTTTCCAGATCTGTAGGGATGATAAATGTCCTTCTTTTAAAAAGAAAGAAGGCATTGGTTCTCCTATTATAGAAGAGAAGACAGGTATTATCTCTAATTTGTGAACTGTGCCTTTAGACATAAAATCTTATTTGTTTAACCTGATCAAAAGTGCAAGTAAAATGTTTTCAAGTTTTTTCTTGTCTACTCCTAACTTGAAAATGGAAGTTCCAATACAAATCATTGTGTGTGTGTTTGTGCACATTCATACTCCGGATTTAAAACTAAATTTCAAATTTTTACATTACCATATAATCCTCATTAATCCATGATCCCATATTTATAAATTTGCCCGCTTGATAATATTTATTCGTAACCTGGAAAATAAACTAGTAGTACTTTTGTAGTCATTCAGGGAGAAGAGCTACATGAGCCTTTGGTACTTTCCGTTTGCAGGCTTCTCCAGTACCCAGTTCAGGAAAAATGAGGCAAAAAGAAAACCTACACAGGTAGGTCCTTAGCTGGTCTGACTTCTTTATTCTATTTTTCTTATGTTGTTTTATATTTTTAGCTGCACTTAACATGAAGAATACTTAGAAATATGTTGATTCTATCTTGTCTAGAACTTGAAATCTGTTTCTCTTTGTAAAGCAGATTTGGTATGTAAAATTTAACTTTTAAACATGTTACTTTAAGTTCCAGTGAGCATTTATTTTAAAATAGACTTCTTCACCTCTTAAAATCATTCAATATGAAATTTCAGTACTCTTTTAAGTAAATTTAGTTTTTGAATGTAAAATTTTATAACTTTCCAAAATGCATCAAATATTTGCATCATGCAACAGAAATTATATTATTAGAATGAAGATGGTAATTTTGATGTCATCTCCTTTATCTTTAGGGGATCTTGCAATCATTATTCTTTCTTATTTGAATTTGTATTACTATCAGAAACTCGTAAGTGACCGACATTCATGTAAATCCCCTGTTTTAAAATATGTGGGCACTTTCTAAATTTTGCAAAAAGTAAAATTAATTATAAACTTATTCTGGTACAAAAATTTTGAAGTTGTGCATAGCTTTTTTCATAGTAGTCACTTTGGATGAACTTAGAAATATTTTAAAAATATATTGAGAAATATAAAAGTGCCTTTTTTATGGATTAGTCTGTGACTTAACGAGACTGAGAGAGAGATTTTGTGTTGTACAATCAAGGTAAATATCTTTGTCTCCTCAAACATTTAATAGCATGAACATCAAAAATCTTTTCTTCAATTGTATCGCTTTGTATACAGAAATATGCAGAACGGTATCTATAGTAACCTTAATATGAACTAAAAATGCAGAACTTCTTATTCCTATCTTACTACAACTTAGTACACATTATATAGCCTTTTCCCAATCTACTCCCCATTCTCAGGTGACTACCATTATGTTTTCAATTCTGTAAGATCACTTTTTTTTTTTTTTTTTTACTCCACATGGGTGAGATCATGTAAAACTTGGCTTGTTTCACTTAACATAATTAACATAATTACCTCTAGTTGCAACCATGTTGTGAATAAGACTTTATCCTCTTTTTAATGTTGAGTAGTTAGTATTCCAAGACAGCAGAATAGAAAAAAGATATACTGCTTTAAACGAGGGGAAAATAGAATGAAAAAAGTGGAGAAAATGCATCCCCACTGGAGAGTTGTAGTTTACAGGAGAAATTCTACAGAAGGAAGAAGGAGGCCATGGAGCAACATGGAGGGTGCAGATGTGCAGCATTGATTTTAGATACTACATGTGATGCCTGAAGCCAGGACCTGGAGGAGATGCCAGCTTTGGAGAGTGAGATGACAGCAGATTGAAGCTGCCTTGCCACTGGGGATACTGTCTGAGGGAGAGCCATGCAGTCCACACTGTATTTGAGTCTGGCCTGGCATCCAAATGGGAGGCAAGGTACCTACCTAATCTAGGGAAGGAAATGTACTTTTCTTTCTCCTCAATCCCCAAAATGCACCTGGAAACTGGAATCTAAAAGGCATACTTTGACACAATAGACTGTGGTGGCTCTTGTGCGAGACCAGGGGATGTCCCCAGAGGGAAAATCTGCATTTCCAGTGATTTTGAATCTGGCTGGGACAATTGAGAGGGGATTAGGCACCCAATGAGTTCTGTGAGGTGCCCTCATCCTCCCTATACAGGCTCAGGAGCTCAAACTGTCAAGATAGAGAACCAACAGGCAGTTGGCTCTGGGAACATTTCTGCTTTTTCCAAGGACTGCACAGGCTAGCATGGCAGAGTGCATCCTCTGCACCCTGTGACTATGGGAGCCTTGTGCACTGTGACTCTGGGAATTCTGTGCCTGCTTGATAGGGCTTAAGGTATAGTTGTGTCTCTGGGAAACTCTGGTGACAGAGGTTTAGTTTCTTGACTGCCTGGGTTGGGTCATTGAAGAGGGATCCATGTTCACACTGAGCACTGCACAGATCTTTTGTGTGGTTCATGTGGCAGTATGGGTGAGTGTTGCATACACTATAGGCTAAACCTGGACACTGATCATCTTGGAAGAGAGGAGGTGAAGGTGTTATTATGTCAATGTATGTGGTCACACTGGCCCCTCTGCTAACAATAGAGGAGTTTTAATATGCATAAGTTGGGTGTCATACTAGATACTTTTTCCACCCTGGAGCACTGAACAGAGTTACCTGAACAAAACTAGCACACACCTCTGGGTATTCACTGAAAGAGCAGATACTCCATTAAGCCACAGACACTAAATTCAAAGATAAAAGCCATCATAAGAGAAAATCAACAAGTATTTCCACAAATGCCTAAAAATAAACACAAAAACTCAAGAAACAAGAACAAGCACAATATGACTTTTCTGCCAGAACACAACAACACTTAGTATTATAATGTGAAAATGAATAGATGGATGAAATGCATGAAAGGAATGCAGCAGATTAATCACAAGGTTACTCAGAAGTAATGAGAAGCAAATTCATAAGTCAAAGAAATCCAAAACATGACGTCGAGGAAAAATTTTCCCATGAGATTGAGATTTTAAGGAGAAATCAAACTGAAATATTAGAAATAAAGAATTCAGGCCAGCACTGCGGCTCACTAGGCTAATCCTCCGCCTTGCAGTGCCAGCACACCGGGTTCTAGTCCCAGTCGGGGCGCCGGATTCTGTCCCAGTTGCCCCTCTTCCAGGCCAGCTCTCTGCTGTGGCCAGGGAGTGCAGTGGAGGATGGCTCAAGTACTTGGGTCCTGCACCCCATAGGAGACCAGGATAAGCACCTGGCTCCTGCCATCGGAACAGCACAGTGCACCGGCCGCAGCGCGCCGGCCGCAGTGGCCATTGGAGGGTGAACCAACAGCAAAGGAAGACCTTTCTCTCTGTCTCTATCTCTCACTGTCCACTCTGCCTGTCAAAAAAAAAAAGAAATAAAGAATTCAATGTCAAATAAATAATACAATGGAAATCCTTAACAACAGACTTGGTGACACAAAAGAAAAAATATCCAAGCTAGAAGATCACTCTTTTGGAAATAGATAAAAGAGAAAAATTAAAAACAAAAAGAATGTTTGAGATTTATGGGATACTATTACATGACTTACCAATATGGGTCTTAGGAATCCCTGAAGGTGTGAAAATACAGAATGAACTAGAAGGCCTATTCTGTGAAACAATTACAAAAAAATTTCCCTAATTTGGAGAAACAAAGGGATCTCCAAATATATAAGGCACATAGAACTCCTAATATACATGATGAGAAAAGATCTTCACCATGACACACTGTAGTCAAGCTTTCAACAGCAAAACATGAAGAAAAGATTCTAAAATGTATACGAGAGAATTGCCAGATTACTTTTAAAGGATCTCCAATTGGACTTGCATCTAATTTCTCATCAAAACCCTACAGACTATGAGAATGGAGAGACATAGTCCAAGTCTTAAAAGAAAACTAGCTGTCAACTTAGAATAGGGTACATGTAAAGCTCTCATTTATGAATGAACATTAAAAAATCCATCAATAACAAATAGAAATTGAAAGAATTTGTCACTATGTATCCAGCCTCATAAATGATGCTTAAGGATGTTATACACACAGAAACACAGTCATCATTATGAAAGACTGTGAAGGCAGAAAATCTAGTAGAAATGGATAAATTGCTGGACACACACAATTCACACAAATTGAGTCATAAAGACAGAAAAAAACCTAAACAGAACAATAAACAACAGGGAGATTGAATCAGTAATACAGGCCCTCCCCCAAAAGAAAAGTTCAGTACTGGATGGCTTCACAGCTGAATTCTACCAGACTTTAAAGCAAGAACCAATTAAAACTCTTCTCAAGTTATACAAAAACAATTGAAATGGAGGGAATCTTCCCAAACTCCTTCAATGAGACCAGAATCATCTTAATTCCAAAACCAGAACAAGAAACAAATAAGAAAGAGAACTGCATATAAATATCACTGATGGACATGGACACTAAAATCCTTATAAAAATACTACTAATTAAACACAACAATATATTAGAAAGATCATTCACCAGGACAAAGTAGGATTTATCCTTGGTACCCAGGGATGGTCCAACATATGCAAACCAATAACAAATTGAAGAATAAAAACCATAGGATTATCTCAATAGGTACAGAGAAATCATTTGATAAATACAACATCCTTTCATGATAAAAACCTTAAATAAATTGAGTATTGAAAGAACATTCCTCTACACAACCAAATCAATTCATCACAAACCCACAGCCAGAATCATATTGAATGTGGAAAGCTTGGAAGTATTTCCACCAAGATCTGGCACTGTACAATCATGCCCACTGCTATTCAATATATTCCTGGAAGTTTTAGCCAGAACCATTAGGCAAGAAAAGGAAATAAAAGTGGTACAGATTGCAAAGAAGTAACT